>NC_137455.1:264528095-265128095 GCF_964235325.1 Thermobia domestica
GTAAATTGTGCACCCTCCAGGAGCCCATGTAGCATCGTACGTTCAACAGTACTTTTTCTGAGTCAAAACTTTCTCTCTCTCTCTCTCTCTCTCTCTCTCTCTCTCTCTCTCTATATATATATATATATATATATATATATATATATATATATATATATATATAACAGTAACAGGGTCGGTTGTAGACATTTCGTAACTGTAAGCAAATAATATTTAGGCGCCCCGCCTATATGATAATAAAAGAATTGAATGCTGTAATGGACAAAAATTCTTCAGATAATTGTGACAATTACAAATTTCTTCAATATATAATAATTCAGTCTTCCAGTGAGTATTAAAGGAAAATGGCAAAATTAAACCTAATTAACTGTGGATGAATCATGACCAAAGTTCCAGTTTTAATAATTTATATCTTTTATTATTATTATTATTATTATTATTATTATTATTATTATTATTATTATTATTATTATTATTAAATAAGCACAGGAAACAACTAAAATGTATATCTAAGATGTATTTTGACAAATACAGTTGAAACATAAAAGTCGAAATAGAATAAAACTAATGAGCTTCAAGTCTAACATTATCACAGGTTTGATTTTGACAAAGAGATATGCTCTTACACTTCATTAAAAGCATATTTAAATAGTGTTTTCTAGTGATACAAATATGGTAATTAGCTTAATTTCTCGTTTTCTTTGTTACTGTAAAGTTCATGTTATAAAGACACTTTTCTGGCTTTCAATTTGGCAAAATCTCTTATTATTGCATCCATATCAATTTCATTCAGAATGTCATCTTCAATGGCCATCGAAGCTAGTCCATTTAATCGTTCTTGAGATATACTTGATTTCAAATAATTCTTTATTAATTTTAGTTAAACTAGTTCAATACACAACAAATGACAAAAGTGTGTCTTAATTTATATGTAATTTGTCCCCGATCAGTGGCAGAACTTTAAAATCAAGTTTCTCCGCAAAAATTCTTTTCAGGGCCCCTTATGCCTATAGAACAATTCAATTCTTTCATGTTTCTTTCCAACATAGACGTTCGAAATCAGGCAGTAACACAATGTAAACACAAGTAATGATGCACCCATTGAGGTCCGAAGATTTTTTCGGAATAGCCTACAAAATGCAAATAATTTGGGTATTTGCCCCCTGAAATTATGCTAATTGGGGGATCCAGACTCTCAGACTGCCTCAGTGTTTCGTCCACACATATTTTAGAGGGCCACTGCCCCCGGGAGGAGATCAAAATAATACGTCTATAATATAATAATAAATAAAAGAGTACCAGCAGTGGCCCTTCTAAGTGTGCCCCCCGGAAGATGTTTTCTGAATAGAAAACTGCACCTATTAGGGATGCGCACGATACAAGATTTGTGGCTGTCTCGTCTCGAAAATGTGCTGTAAAAGTGATGGCTCGACTCGAAAAATGTATATTTCTCTATTGGAAGAGCCGTGTCTCGACTCGAATTTTGTCTGGAAAATTCTGTCTCGACCTGGCCCCTTGCGCATCCGTAGCACCTATGTCGGTACATCCCTGAACACAAGTAACTAATAATCAAAACTCTACTTTGCATTAGAATTATTACTAATTTAAAATATCGCTCCATCTATATTTATTAGCAGAGAATGGATTAATAATTATTGTTATCTGTCATAATAAAACGAGCATCTGTATACGCTGCTGTGATTGAAAGTGAGAGTACTGAAAAAAATACTTGTCATCCAAATGACCTTTCGTCGCTTTCGATTATATCCTTTCAAGTTCTATACTTATATGCCACGTGAAAACTAATTGTATTCAAACAAATTTTGAAATACATGAAATTTAATTCAGACCCGTAACCGAAATGACCGTATCGTTCCATTTTAATTCCATAATTAAATTACTGCAATCAGGTTAAAATAAATTTGTCAGCTTCAAAAGAATGTCGACCTGCAAATGCTTCGTTAACAGTGACTGATATTGACAACTTCCCACCTCAATATTTGTCTAATTTTGTCCAGCACTCGAAAGAAACTTTTTTAGAGCCTTCGGTTGCCTCTTATCTTCTTTCACGTTTTGTAGCTTTCTTTTCCGATAAAATGCTCACTTGGTTTTATATCGTTGGTCATTATTATTACATGAAAAACAAAGTACTATTAAAAAGTGAAAGCACACATCATTATAAATTAAAAATATAAACAAAAACGAAATGACTTAGGATAGAAATGAAAATGTTGACGAATGACAAATGACTAATAGATATTAACAAAGTGAGCATTAAGCACTGGACAGCGATTGGGAGTCATTAGGAACTTAAGTTAAAATTTCCCTCAGAAATGATTTTTAAAGAACCCATTTGTACCGCCCGTCTTTTCTTAGTATTCGCTCCACTCCCTGGACGAATGGACAAGAAAGCCTACTTGCTTGCATGGGGGCCCGAAGAATGTTTTTAGAGTGGTCATCTCCCTCGTTACTATATTACGTTTGGTATTTTTATTTGTATTAAGAAAATCTTAAGAAATTATACATATACATTATACTTGTCGTAAGCCAGGTGGGGCCTGGCCCTTTCGTCCCCTTTTGGGTGCCCATGCTTGCTTCAACTTTGATAATGTGCATTTCATTTACGGTGATCTTTCTCAACCCTTAACTGTTGAGAAAGGAATGAAGAGTCTGTTATATTTGTATTTTGTGCATATGGTGGGATTGTGGAAAGAATACCAGTCTTTAGCTCTAAGGTCATAGTGCTTAATACAACATCTATTGGAAAGCTAAATTTACATTGATTTTATCTCATATTCGTAAAACATCCCTTTTCCCTCTTTAAAAGATCTATCCTGTGCCATGGAAATTTTCCTCAAACTAGCATCTCTTGTGAGTGTGACATTGGCATCAATTTCTAGAGGATATCAGGCTTAGCGCCTATTTTGAATTCTCCCTGTATGTTGTTATTGTTCTTCAAACAAGAAATTGTAATTATTAAATAATAAAGAAGAGACTTCCCTATGTTGTCACCTCATCCCAATACAAATTCATGCTTACCATTCTCTTCCTAGTTTCCGTAACTTCATCAAAACAAGCTCAGCCACGCCGTTTCAGCAATTAACAAACTTCCATATTGACCAAGATAATTGTGATGAGCTAGTCATCCACGTGCGGAGCACCAGGAAGAAGCGAAAGCAAAGAAGTAGAACAAAACCAGGGGACACGGGACCCTCGAGGTGAGAAGTGTGACAGAAGCCGCCAGAAACACACTTTGGACCCCTATTCAGAAGAGTCGTCGTAGCAGCAATTGAAAGACGGTCGGCACGCCTGGGCCCTCACCAACCATTGCATGACAGATGTGTCATTCTGAAGAGGTCAGGACATCTGGGAGCTGTTGCCCTGAAGTCGAGAGGTTCTTCACTCTCGAACGTGAGGTCCGGGATCGATACCAGACGGAAACACTCAACGAATTGGAGGATAAGGCTTCACCCGATATTTGAAGAGGCTCATCATATCGAAATGGCTGAGGTACAGTAAAACCCTTTCCTTTCCTAACCTTTGTGTCTCTGTGATTTCTTCTATTAGAAAACAAGCATTTCATTTCATTCATCCCCAATTAATTACTTCAGCGCTGTACTGCTCAGATCCCCACGTACTTTCTCTCTTGCCATGCGAAGTGCTATCCCCACATTCTTTCAGTAAAGAACTGATAATTGAGCAAATAACTGTGGTTGTAACTCCACAGTACAGTACAGCAAGAAATTGATGTGCGAGTCCATTTCATTTGTAAAGGGGTGTTTTACAGCCAACCAAGCGAAGATTCGACTTTAATGTCCTTTTGATGTATTTTATCTGTATCTCAGTCTGTACAATATTTATTCGAAGCTTATATGAGGAAAATTTTTCATCATAACATTTCTAAAATGAATATTTACATTTAAAACAAAATTCATTTTTCTAATTTGGCGCCCTGTTCACCTGGCGCCTCCTGCGAACGCGTAGTTCGCAGGATTCAAGATCCGGCCCTGCAGTAACAATGGAATTCTGTATTACCGCCCGACTATCGTTGTTGTGAGAACATTCATCATAATATGACGTAGGAAGATGAGTTAGATTAAGGTCTAAGATCTAATATCAAAGTTGAAACATCGCAAGTAAAACAAAAACATATAATAGCAAAAAGTTTTGAAAATATTTTCAGTTTAAACTAGCTGCGACTACATTTAATTCAAAATTGAACTTCTGGAGCGCAACATATGAGCGTAACTAAAAGAAAAATCAATAAGAACAGTCGGGATTTGAACCTAAAGAAAACAAGTAGGAGTCCCTTATACTAACCATTCATCTACTATATTTTGTTTACTAAAAATATTTTCCATGCAGCAAAATGCCATTTCACACTGAAACATTAACAACACAAGAACAAAGTTTTCAAGAAAATTTGCCAAAGCTTATGTATTAAAAGTATCCCGGTATTCGCCCAGTGGTACTGCAAAATCACTAGTCAGGATGCCTCGTATCGAAATTTGAACCTGGAGACTCCCAATTACAAAGGTCAACGCTAACCAGTAACCTACGTTCGCTCAGTAAATGTCATGAAATTACTTTTCTGTAATTATTTGTGGAAAATGTTTATTATTTTCATGAAGCAAAGAGTGCATCTTCTACTTGGGTTGAGAACTATATACTATACTTCTAAGAGTCAACTAATAGTTGATGTTTATTATTTCCGTCGATTTTCTACGCCTGCTAAGTTATTTCACTTTTTTTTTTAAGTTTTCCCTTCCGGTTATGACAATGATTAGAAATGAAGAGTCCTCTTCTTATACAATTCTTGATCATTGTAACATTTTTTAGTCTAAATTCTGAATTATTGAAAATATTTAAATTAGTTAGAATGAAGAGGATAATACTAAGAAACATGATTAGAAAAAAAAGAAACATTGTTGTTTAACGAATTGATAGAATCAAGCTTTCTCAAAACATAAAAAATACTGTATGGTATGGGATGATCATGGAAAAAGTAAAAATAGCCATCGAGGACACACTAACCAACCACTGTACGCAGGTAAGTCAAGGTTCGTTAACTTGAAAATGAAATGAAATGAAATCTTTGAGTTTTACGTCCCGCGGTTATGCCGGTTAGGCTAAAGGAGACGGTGATAATGAATAATGAATGAAATGGTGGAATGAAGAAAGTGGGAGGAAACGGGAGAACTCCCAGAAAACCCATGCACACGGTGTTTATCCACCACAAAGTTCACTTGGCGGGGACTGGGATCGAACCCGTGACCCCAAGCACCAGAGGTGAACGTTCTATCACTGATTCGTTAACTTGGTAGACGTATATGAAGAAATCACTAAAAGAAAATAGCTGACAGCTTTACGCCTAACCATCTCAGCGACCTCGAAACTATGAACTCTAACATGAACATCGGTTGTCGTTTTCGATCATTTTATATGTTACTCGCTTCCAAGGTCGAAGGTGTCTTGCCCCTTATCCCAATGCAGCCTTTCGCCACCCAGGGGCAGGGAAGGAAGAACGCACACAACTCGCTGTATAGCTTTAGGGCAAATACCTAAAGGCACAAGCAATAAACCACTTGACCAAGAGCATAAACATAAGACAGGGTAAGCCCACGCTCAGCCTGTTCGACACAAAATCACTGACCCTTCGAACAAGATAACATTATTGCGCTCTCAGAGTCAGGTTTTAATTGCATTTGTGTTGAAGTACGTTTTCTTTGATTTTTAAACATTTGATGAATTCTTACACACTGTTGTGTATGATATTTTCTATGTGGAATATTATTGAATATTTTCTACTGTACACATTGTGTAAATAGAACTCATCTGTATTTCTTACATTGACTTTGAAAACTTTAGCAATGCCCTCATGCGCTGTGTACGGCTTTAAAATGAACTCACGAAATTGAAAAGTTGGTGAAGTGAATGTCAAGTTCCGTTCATTTCCAAAGCAGGGAGATTTACAGCAATTGTAAAGCAATAGGGGTGTAATTTTGTCATCTGTGGTTGAACCCAAAAAGCCGTAGGTCCACGCTGCTTATGCCCTTAGCAGAGCTGAGCTGATTTTGAGTTTAACTTCCCGTTCAGCAGCGAGGCTATATGATATGTAGACCTACTGGTTAACGTGGAATCCGAATCACATGAGCTCCCACTGGGAATCGAACCTGGGTCTCCCACGCCAAACGCGCGTACGCTAAGGTTGTGCTCTTAGTTTTATGAATTTTACCAAATGAATGAATATCTACATATTTTAACACAGTATATGAGTTCTTTGCTATATTGCTTTTGTAGTAATATTTTTGTCATTAATTTGCTTATTATGTATCTTTCTATATAAAATAACAAGTTCTGGCTGGCTGATTGATCAACGCTAGGCCAAACCGCTTAAGCTAGAAACATGAAGTTTAGAAAGGGCATATGATTTGTAATGTAAGGTCCCACTAAAAGAAGAATATTTGGAAATTTGAAGTGAAAAGGGAGAAAGAGGAGTGGCAATTATCTTAAAATGCCCATACCTTGGAATCTTTGAGTGTTAACGACATGAAATTTGGTATATGGACTTCTCATTTAAAATAATTAGATATGTATGTAAGCGTTTTTATGATATTTGCCCTAGAAAGAAAGAAAATAGGGTAAAGTTACAATTGTTATAATTGGATGGTCATAACTCGAAAATCGTTAAGGTTATTGACATGAAAATTGGTTGAGTTGATTTTGAGTTTAACGTCCCATTCAGTAGCGAAGCTATATGAAACGTTAACCTACTGATTAACGTGGAAGTCGAAATACATGAGCTCCCGCCGGGAATGAAAATTGGTGTTTAGGTTTTGCAAGTAAAACAATTAAAGACATGTTTCTGCGTTTTTTCATTTTTCCTTAGAAAAAAAGGTTTAAATTGTAATTGGTAAAATAGAATGGCCATATTCCAAAATCCCTTAAGAGTAGAAACATCTCGATTAAAGATGTATTTCAGCGTTATATATATATATATATATATATATATTACGGTTAGAAGAAAAACAGCAGGAAGACAAAGTTGGGAGTTGAAATTGTTACAATAAGATAGCCATATCTCGAAACCACTTAAGATCAGAGGTCTTAGGGATATGAAAAGTGAGAGGTCGGAGAAAGAGCAAATGCAAGCGTCTGGGGGCGGACTTTCCGCCTAGCTGAAAGCAAGTTATGCAATAAAAAAATTTGCATCAGTTAGACTTTACACGGCGGTTTCTGGGTGTTGGTTTTTGAAGCTCCAAGTTAATCACATAACTTCAATTTACACGTCTTTATTTTCTAAAATTCAGCAGTTGTTTATAAGTGGGTATTTTGGACTCAAATTTTACATTTAAATTCATATGTTTTTTCGTTATTTATATCTGGTATCAACTTTGTTTTCTTTATCAGAAAGATAGAAGAAATTTTCGATTATTTTTACATGTTCCTGTGTCTCCCATGAGAGAACTAGAGGTGATACGGGTTTCGATTCCCGTCAGGAGTCGTGTGGTTCGGGTTCCACGTTAAGTCGTAGATACACGTCTTGTATAGAGTAGTAGCTGAAAGACACGCTGAATTCTATATCACCTCACCTCGTGACATATTCTACGTTTGCATAATTTCTAAACCACTTTTCTTTCTTTCAATCTCCTCCTTCCTCTTAGGACACGCATAGGTTCAAACAGAAATATTCTTCACGGTTGGAGGACGCAAGGCTACTGTACCATACGCGTACAACCCTTATGGGACTAGGTAGTGAGTTGCGCAGTTTGAGTAGCACGCACGAATAAACCACGCTTACATTTATTATATACTAGCAGCGTTCACCCCGCTTCGCTGCGGTCACCCCGGAACGCAATAAACTTTGTTACTTAGATAATTTTTACTTTTTCGCTTTCAAGTGATATGATAAAAACCAAAGAAGATTACAGTAAATGTTAACATTATATCGCCTGTCATTTATGTTAACCCGCCGAGTGACACGGTCATGCGGGTTGCATATAAATACGTTTATTTTTACCTATGATGAACTAACAAAGGATTTGTACGTTATGGACACTTGAATGGTCAATTATCTCAAGACACTGGTAATTAAAAATTAAAGTGATATGATAAAAACCATCTAGGGTCCAAATCCTAATAACCCCCCAAAAATGAAAGAAATTGGTTCAGCCGTATTAGCGTGATGAGGGAACAAAGGATTTGTGCGTTCTCTTTTATATATAAGATAATTAATAAAATCTCATATTAGGACTTACTCTGCACGTCAAACTTTTAACATATGTGACTTTTTAGATTCTGTTCTTCTTCTGCTTTATTATTATTATTATTATTATTATTATTATTATTATTATTATTATTGTAATTACTTGTAAGACCAAAATTAGAATTTGGTTCGGTAATTTGGAACAGCATTTCTAAAACTTTGACAAACAAGATTGAATCTGTGCAAAAATGTTTTATTCGACTGCTATGTTTTAAAATGAAAATGAGCTATTACTCACATAGTTATGAATATTGGATTGATTATTGGGGTATAGAAAGCCTTATGAATAGACGAAAAAATTTCGACAGAGCATGCATGCAAAAAATACTAGATAACATTTATATCAGTGAATATTGTTTACAAAACATAGGTTTTAAGGTGCCAAATCATAGCATAAGAAATACCATGATTTTAGTTCCTCTGAATTGGAAATGTGAAATTTTAAAAAGATTGACACATTCTTTAAGCTCATTTTAGACTTATTGTATTAAGCAATGTGAAAGTTTTATGTGATCTGACTAATAGTTTTTAATCAATGACGTTTAGAAACATTAAGCCAAATGTAATTTTATGACTGCTGTTCTTAGCTTCTTGTTGTTTTAGATGGATGGAAAACTTGATAACTTTTACTGCGTTGACAAGGAATTATTCTGCTTAGCTGACTTTTATCTACATTGTGTTTTATATTAGTACCCTTCTTTTTATTGTTTTATTTCTTATTATTTAGTTTTAGTAGTATCATCATTCCATTGCATACTCTGATACCAAGTGCTGTATTTTTGCCAAAAGCTGTTCGCGGCACTAAAATAAAGATTATTATTATTATTATTATTATTATTATAGCTATATGAAGCAATTATCTCGGCAAACTTGGTTAATACACACTAGGGTGTATCGAAAAAAACTTTTTTTCGAAATCCGGTTACGGCTAGTGCGGATTTTTGGCCAAATGGCATCAATAAAACGTGTAAAAAATCTCAACTCGATTAGACAACTCCTTCTGCTGCCGAGTAGAGTCCAAATATTAGAAAATTCAACAAAAGATTCACTTTTCAACTGATTTTCCAAAAAATATTTTTTAAATATTTCCTATATTTTTCGGTCTTTTAAATTATTGAAATAGCATTGGAAAGGAGAAATAAATATACAAAACAAATTTATTACGGTTATTTCTGTACACCATGAGCATAAAAATCTAGTTAATTATTTGTAAAAATGCACTGATTTTCTGGCGTATCGTACAATTAAATTTTAATATAAAATTATTGAAGTCTCTTGAATAACGAAGAAAACACTTTAGTGAAAATTCTAAGAGCAGTAATAGTATAAATAATTTGCTTCCAATGCCGTTTGCAACTGCTTATCACACTAGATCACCTTCCGCCCACCTCTCCCCGAACGCTTCTTCTCTTGTACTTGCCCAGCTGAAACGATCTGTCTTATCAGTCGCTAGTAGTCAACCAGCTGTGTCGAACGTGATTGTCGCTGCTTGAGTTATTTATTAGTGCTGTAGGATATTTTAACTAAATAATTTGTTCTTGTATGAAGTGCAGTATGTAGAAGTGAGAACAGTGTTTCAGTTGTGTTAGGTACTTTTTATTAGGAAGAGAGTGACAGATACGCTGACGTTATGGCATCGACAAGTTTGTTACGGTCTGACGATAGGAATAGCATTATTGGCACATCCAAGGAATTGGGTAGAACACAGCTACCAACCGTTGAAATGTATTGAGACAATACCTATGGGAGCGAGAAGAAAAAATGAGAATTTCGGGATCCCGGAAAGAGCCTTCAACAAAGAATTTATCTTCTATCGTCGCCAGGAAGATTGTAGAAAATTGAGATTTGAGTGTCAGAAGGATTGTTGCAATGATATTGAAGTACCATAATATTGTCCGTGACTTGCAAAACTCAGCAAAGTCCGGTTTCCAAACTTCTGCGAAACGAATTGCTGTATTTCAACAGTCTGCCAAAAGTATTTCATTTGCTATAGCCCTTTTTTAAGTGTTTCGATCCTCTTACCTGCAACTGCGAAGAACGATGACAAGTGCCAGTGCTAGAGGTGCCTTTTCTTCTAGATCAAAGAACCACAAGATTGAGGCGTAATCTCAATTTTCTACAATCTTCCTGGCGACGATAGAAGATAAATCCTTTGTTGAAGGCTCTTTCCGGGATCCCGAAATTCTCATTTTTTCTTCTCGCTCCCATAGGTATTGTCTCAATACATTTCAACGGTTGGTAGCTGTGTTCTACCCAATTCCTTGGATGTGCCAATAATGCTATTCCTAACGTCAGACCGTAACAAACTTGTCGATGCCATAACGGTCAGCGTATCTGTCACTCTCTTCCTAATAAAAAGTACTTAACACAACTGAAACACTGTTCTCACTTCTACATACTGCACTTCATACGAAAACAAATTATTTAGTTAAAATATCCTACAGCACTAATAAATAACTCAAGCAGCGACAATCACGTTCGACACAGCTGGTTGACTACTGGCGACTGATAAGACAGATCCTTTCAGCAGGGCAAGTACAAGAGAAGAAGCGTTCGGGGAGAGGTGGGCGGCAGGTGATCTAGTGTGATAAGCAGTTGCATACGGCATTGGGAGCAAATTATTTATACTATTACTGCTCTTAGAATTTAGCACTAAAGTGTTTTCTTCGTTATTCAAGAGACTTCAATAATTTTATATTAAAATTTAATTCTACGATACGCCAGAAAATCAGTGCATTTTTACAAATAATTAACTAGATTTTTATGCTTATGGTGTACAGAAATAACCCTAATAAATTTGTTTTGTATATTTATTTCTCCTTTCCAAATATATTTAAAAGACCGAAAAATATAGGAAATATTTAAAAAAATATTTTTTGGAAAATCAGTTGAAAAGTGAATCTTTTGTTGATTTTTCTGATATTTGGGCTGTACTCGGCAGCAGAAGGAGTTGTCTGATCGAGTTGAGATTTTTTACACGTTTTATTGATGCCATTTGGCCAAAAATCCGCACTAGCCGTAACCGGATTTCGAGAAAAAGTTTTTTTCGATACACCCTAATACACACCATTCAGCAACCGGTAGTTGTAGAAATCTTGCTTTTTCCAACAGTAGTTGTTAGCTCAGTCGGTAGAGCGCTGAACCATGGATTCAAGGTTTGCGAGTTCGAATCTAGTCTTAGTCAAAAGATTTTTTTCCTGATATAATTCTTGAAATGGAAATGTTTCTCTCTTCGCCTTTATCTCGTAATTCTGAATAGAGATGTTTGGATGTGAAAGAAAAAGTATACTAGAATATAAGAAAAGAGAGGTAATTTACATGATACCTTTTGCAATTTTTAACTATATTTTCACCTATCTAGGACGTTTCTAAAAACTTCAGACTTCTAGAGCTCCTTTTCGCTCTCTTATGTGTCCTTTAATTTCTACAGTTACTTAGTGAATCACATATACATATATTACAGATGTCGTATCTCTTTCTCTTCTCTCTACATCATGTCTGGAGATGAATGTTTTGACAATAAGTTACAAACACGGTTTTAAAAAATAATACGATCTGCGATATCAGTGATACATATTGTGGTGTTTAACTTAACATATAAAACAATAAATAGAAAAACTGAGAATACGAATCTTTTCGTGCACTGATGCTTCAATAACAGTGAACTGATGCTTCAAATCTGTGTCTTTACTCCCTTCACCTATGTTAATTCCCTAGTCAAAATAAAAACTCTTCAAAATTAATCACAAATTCTTATACAACCATCCCTTCCTTGGAGTACTGCGCGGTCACATACCCGTCACTGCGATGTAAAGGCACTTATGGCGACGAGGATACATGAAAGTGATGTGGGTAATAACCAGTCAAATGATTTCCGGAAATTCTCATAAATCAATTAAAGATGCCGATGGTGGATGACATGCTTCCACACGTTTTCCCAGAATATCCAAGACGGGTTCAATGGAACTTAAATCCGGGCTTCTAGATGTGCATTTAAGTAGAGTGAAATAACCGCGATATTCTTTAAACCAAGTGGTAAGCAACCGGGGTCTGTAACAGGAACAATTGTGCTGCTGGTATAGAATCTACTCCATTTCCATCCAATAGCAAAAAAAAAAAAAAAAAAAAAAAAAAAAAAAACGTGAAAGGCTGAAGTTATTCCTAAGCAGTTCTACGTACTTCGATGTAGTGGGGTTGCGTCAGACACGAACCAAAGATCCCAGCACTGCCGAAACAAAACACTCCAAGCCAGTAAGAAGCCGTCATGACCTTGTATAGTTTAATGTGCACACTTGTAGACTTGTACACTTAATTAATGGCTTCACTGGCCTGGAGTCAGATTCATTGATAACGATCATCGTGATGGGATCGGAATCGAGGGAGGCTTATCTTTCCATGTTTCTCTAATTCGCTAGTCAACAAGATTTTGGCACAGAAATGAAAATACCTGATTTAATCGAACTTTTCACGTAGAATTCGAATCTGCAATCAGTTTTTCTCCATCACCCTCAGTTTCTCCGTGACAGAGGGATATTCGGGAAATTTCCCCTCAAATCCCCCCTTTTTTTTTTTTTTTTTTTTTACAATTTTTGTACCTGTAGCTCGGGTACCCTTAGGTATATAAACACGCAAATTGTATTGTATGCTAGCTTGATTTATACTTAGTAAGCCCTGTGAGTTTCATAAGAATCGTATTATTCTTTCTAGAGAAATAAACATATTTATATAAAAATATGCTATGTGTGCTGTTCATTTTACCATATTCATTAGTGCAGATAAAATCACATATAACTTCCACGACAATTACAATATAAGCACGGCTTATACCTCATTAGATTTGAAATAAAACATATTTTCAATTATGTGTACACCATGTCGCAATTTTTGTATGAGGGAATTTCTAGAGGGATTTTGTGGGAAATTCTCTCCAAAAAGTAGTTTATAAGATTCTTTTGTCTCAACTTGCTATTTGTATATAGTGATACAGAAACAGAAACTGCACTAAACCATAGTTTTATGTCTACCTAATAAATGATGTTAATTTCATGTGAATTGCATTATTTTGTCTAGAGATATAAATTATTGTGTCTATTTATAGGTAATAAAGAATAACACAAAAACCTAACGTTGATGTATTATTGTCGGCACATAGATGAATACTCAAATACAAACACAAATACACACATGTTTCCTGTGAAAAAAAAAGTCACTTTTTAATATTTTGATTTGGCAACAATGCATAAAAAATTGATGACTCACGGACCCTGATGACTGTTAGTAGCGTTGAGTGACGGTCCAAGCTGGACGTGTTTTAGATGTGGCCGCGTGTAAGTTGAAGTGTTTGTGCATTGTGGAGTTCGAATAGATTGTGTTGTGTGGTGATGCACTGAGTTAGATTACGTTTGTGCTGCTTCATGATTAATGGAATGTAGATTCGTGTGTGTATGTGTGTGTGATACCTCACAGGATACAAGATGCCGAGGAAGTGTGTAAATCACCCGGACAATTTCTGTTACGTATGTGGGGAGCTGACATTTAAATCGCAACGTCGATGTTTGACTCTACTTGTGAGGAAGTGTTGTTATCAGTTATATCTTGGTTGCTGTGTAGGAGACCAAGATAAGAATTGGGCTCCTCACTACGTTTGTTGTACTTGAGTGAAACGTCTGACTGGGTGGGCAAATGGTGAACGAAAGATGAACTTCGCAGTACCGATGATCTGGAGGGAACCAAAAGATCATTCTTCTGACTGCTACTTTCGTATGACACAGAAATCTAAGCACACAGTGCACTACCCTAATTTGCCATCAGCAATTAGGCCAGTTCCACACAGTGCAGAATTACCTGTACCAGTACCTCCTGCTTATCTTACGGTAAATGAGGATTACGTACTTGAGGCAACTACTGAAGTTCCAAATGAAGAAGATGATCCTACTTATGTAGGAAGCACATCTACATTGGATCTCCATCTGATAACTCAAGGTGAACTAAATGACCTCGCATGGGATTTAAAACTGTCCAAGATACAGGCAGAACTTCTTGCTTCTAGACTTAAAGGCTAGAATCTGCTCCATTGTGACACTAAAGTGTGTATTTTTCGAAACCGTCATACAGAGTTTCAAAACTACTATTCGCAAGAAAATGATTTAGTGTATTGTAATAATATCTGTGCTGTGATGGATACACTAGGACATGCACATATAAGTACAGAGTGGATATTGTTTATTGACTCTTCCAAAACTAGTTTGAAGGCTGTCGTTTTGCACAATGGCAACAAAATTTCCTTCAGTGCCTTTGGTTTATGCAACTAATATGAAAGAAACCTATGAAAACATCAAAATAGTGTTAGAAAGAATTCAGTATGTGAAATACAAGTGGACCGTTTGCTGTGATTTAAAAGTTATTTCTTTGTTAATGGGTTTGCAGCTTGGTTATACGAAATATTGTTATTTCTCTGCGAATGGGACAGCAGGAACAAAGCGGAACATTACATCAAGAAGGAATGGCCAAAACGTGTATTAACTCCTGGACAGAAGAATGTTGTTTATTCATCACTGGTGAGCCCTGATAAGACAATTCTACCTCCTCTTCACATAAAGTTGGGGTTCTTCAAAAACTTTGTTAAGGCAATGGACAAAAGTAATGCAGAATTTTGTTACCTCAAGGAATAATTTTCTCGAGTTAGTGACTCTAAAATCAATGAAGGGATTTTTGTAGGCCCCCAAATAAGATGTTTGATTCGTGACCAAAAATTTCAGTATCTCTTAACTCCGGTTGAGAAAGCAGCTTGGTGTTCATTTAAATGTTTAACAGAGATTTTTTTAGGAAACCAGAAAACCCCAAACTACCGTGAAATTATGATTTCCTGCAATCATTCAAAGAAATGGGTTGCAACACGTCCCTTAAAGTTCACTTTCTAAACTCCCACCTGGATTTCTTTCCTGGAAACCTTGGTGCTGTTAGTGATGAGCATGGGGAACGTTTTCATCAAGACATTTCCTCCATGGAGAAGAGATACCAGGGACAGTGGAGTTCAGAAATGCTAGCTGATTACTGTTGGACACTCAAAAGAGATGTTCCAGAAGCCAAACACAGAAGAAAGTCGACAACTAAAACATTTTATTTCAGGTAGGTAAGTGTTTATTTATTAAGAAGACTCCACTCACTACTCACTTCTTTTGTATTATTTATTAAGTAGACATAAAATGGTGACACAATGTATACATCATTGAAAATATGTTTTGTTTCAAGTCCAATGAAGTATAAATCGTGCTTGTATTGTAATTTTCGTGGAAGTTGTATGTGATTTTATCTGCACTAATGAATATGGTAAAATGAACAGTACACATCACATAGCATATTTTTATATAAATATGTTTATTTCTCTAGAAAGAATAACGCGATTCTTATGCAACTTAGAGGGCTTATTAAGTATAAATCAAGCTAACGTACAATATAATTTGTGTGTTTATATACCTAAGGGTACCCGAGCTATAGGTATGAAAATGTTTTAAAAAAGGGAAATTTGAGGGGAAATTTCCCGAAAATCCCTCTCACGGGAAAACTGAGGATCATGGAGAAAACCTGATTGCAGATTCGAATTCTACGTGAAAAGTTCTATTAGAATCAGGTATTTTCTTCTGTGTGCCAGAGAAAAAGTATTTTTTTGTTGACTAGTGTTATCGATGGCTCAGTCCGGTGTTCTGTGATCCATAACCAAACAGTGAAGGGGGAAGCAGCAAAGCTTTCTTCCATTACTTAACCCATTCTAACTCCTCTGAGAATTCCTTTTTGCTTAAGTTTATGTAACTCGAAAGAAAATAATAAATTCTGCAGAAATCTTCAGAGACACGTGCTGTCACAGTAATATATTCTATTTACTTATAAATGATCACTTTCTTAATTTAGTTATAAATTTTCCCAACTGTCTGCATGGCCAGATCTTATATCATCATCAGAAGTTTACGTCATGTTGTCATTACACTTACAGAATCGTCACTTAAGCAGATCACAAGGGGCACGAGCTCACCTTTTCGTCATCTGCTGGTTGAAGCCAGCCCATGATGAAGGTTGGTGATCATCTGCAATTCTCCTGTGGTTCTGTTTGAAAAATACTCGACTAAGCTAGTGGAAATCGAACTTGGAATTCGCCGTTTACCAGCATTTGGCATTTGAGGAAAACTAGTCGCTAATTGGTTACAGGAGCTGTATTGTCCCTATCGAATGCTAATGGAGACTACAAAATCCACAGCATGAGTGGAAACAACCTTGAAGTTCCAAGTTTGAGCATGGTTAAACCACTCCAATACTCTGATTTCTCTGACGTGGTTTAAGTGACGATTTGGAGCGACATCCTTTGACTCATAGAGCTGAGCAACAGTTCGGCAAGTATGAGATCATTCTTCTAATCCTTCCCCGTACCTACGTTTTTTCGTCCATGTCTAATTATTTCTGTACTTGCATAAGATTGATTTACCACTATCCACTACATTTTGCTCATGAAAAGTTCTTTAACTACAACACACTACCAGGTTATGAGACTGCTATCTTCTAGCCTCAACATATCTGAATAGTGTTGACGGTGGCTTTCTGTTACCAGAACTATTTAGCAAACAGCTAAGGGTTGTACACGCTGTCTTTACCTACTAAACATAGTAGATACTGTAATCAGAGATATCTAAAGACATATTATTTAGAGAACATTATTACATTTGACAGTTTAATGCTCGTTCACGCAAGTTCAGAAGAAAATTTCATGTTGTGAGATGAATTGTAAATAAGGTATTTTATCTTCTCATTGGTTTTCTTTTATATCAATTGGTCTAAAAAGGTATTGAGTCTTTCGTGGAGAAACTTAAGAATAAATTTATTATTTGAAAATAACATTGACACTACACATGTCCTATTTTGTTCGATAATCTTGTGCCATTTTTCTGATATGATAATCCCATCGCTGCAGAACTTCTATACGTTTCTGGTCACAAAAATGTGACGCGTGGTTTTCAAAGTCTTATTTTGTAACTAACTTAACATTATTCAGGAAGTTTTTTAACCCTAAACGGGAATGATAATCTGGCGATGACAAGTTCGGCCTATACAGTGGATATATTAACACTTTCCAGTAGAGATGTAAATGAGAGAACTTTTCAGGCGAACTTTCATTTTCGAAAGTTCGTTTCCGAACTTTTCATAAGCAACTTTTCCCGAACTTTCGCTTTTATTTATTTACTAATTAGCGACACTCATTTTTATAATAACTTATTCCCAACATTGTGTGATGACTGTGAGCTAGCTATGTGTTATACAGTATAGTTATTTGCACCATAATGATACAAGATGGACTGACACACATTGACATTATACATTTTATGGATAAACATGTAAAACACATCATTGTAACTGAATCACAAAGAAAAAATATAAAATAAAATGATTAATTTTGTATTGGTAATGCGTGAGTTTATGATATAAACTTGTTTGTGCAAGTCAAATTTAAGTTTTCGGTTGTCAGCATCATGTAAAATTGAAGGTTTCTGCCGAAAACATACTGTTTTATGATATAGGCTTTGAATTTGAAATACATGCTTGTAACGCTCCGTAATGTCTTTTGAAAAAATGTGAAAATTATGTACTATTAGAAAGAGAAAAAAGAAACTAAAATAAATTTACTTCGATTTTTAATATAGCCATGTTATATACCAAAATGTTTGTAATTTTACAGGGATATTTTAATGGACAATTTTAAAAAAATGAGCCGAACTTTCGCGCGAACTTTTCATGTTTAAACTTTTCATGAAATTTTCCAACACTACTTTCCAGCTAAGTTCCCTCATTTTCTGATAGGTCGTCATGGGTGTGTGTGTGATCTGCGTTGTCAGTGTGGATACTTCCTTCCTGTTGATCTGTTTCGACTGTTTCTTTTGAATTGCCAGTTATGTTCAATAATTGTCGAGAGTAAGGGTACAAGTTTATAGTTCTGCTCTGCAGCAGCAGCTCATGATGCATGATGCTCTTCCAATCGCACCAAACCCACAACATAACCTTCTTGGCCGTCAGTATGAGCTTTGTCTCAGACTGTGGAGCTTCTCCTCACATCAGTCACGATCTCTTTCTCACATTGTAGGCGTAAGGTATCCACTTTTAATCACTCATGATCAACCACTTCATAAATGACGTTAGTTCGATACTCTTCAGTAGCTTTCTCGAAAGTTTGGTGATGGTTGGTCCATGGCAATGTCATGACTGCTTACATCCAGTTTTGCTCGATTTTTGCCAGAATATTCTCCATTTTTGTTCTGATTAGTTTCGCACTACAAGGTGCATCATGGACATAGAAATTTCCAGAAAGAATGCAACTAAACCATCATTTGGCTGTTACTTTTGATAAGATACCTCGCCCATAAACATGACAAATTTCTTCACGGGCAAAGAGCCACTTGCGCCTGCAAAATGTATCTCAGTTCTGCGGAAGTTCACTCTTTGCTATGGCGCAAAACATTCATCTGATTTTAAAAATTACAACGCTTTTCGCATATCTACTAGCTTCAACTGCCACCTGTCAAATGGTGTTATGCCTGAGACTTGTGAAAGACGTGTTGCATCCTGAGATTTGTGACACTAAAGCTTTCTCGTGCGCAAAAGGCTCAATACCTTTTAGACGATTTTATGTTATTGTTAGAAAGCTGCATTTCCTTAATGCTCCACTTGAAAATACTAATCGGTCAATTTATAGTATTTTATCGCATCTAATTTGAACCACGTTGTATTATCTTACTTCTTGTATCACAAGTTTTAAATTATAGCGGGTAGTTTCAAAACTAAGACGTCCATACCTGCCTGAAGTACAAGACTGGAGGATGCAACTAAGAATTAAGTTTAACTATTAAAACCTGAACGATCTATTAAAATCTAAAAAAAATCAGTGACACGATATATAAAGATCTTCTCTTATCTAAATTTGCGTCATGTAAGCTGTCAGCCATGGAGAAATATTTATGATAGCGATTACTTCTTGTCCAAAGAGTGAGAGGAAATGAGTCATAAGAATTCTTTTCGGTTTTATTTTGGAAAATGTTTGCATGAAAGAAGAAATGCTTTAAGAACTACGATAGCTCTTAAAACTCGTAATTATGATAAATTAGAACGTAACAGAACTTCCATAGTTGTTTTAAAACTTCAATTATTTTTCACCCAAAGTTCTGACATACATATTTTCATGTATTTTCAAATTACTGGAACAGGATTGTAAAAACATTTGTAGCAGCATAGTCAGAAATCTGTCAAAGAAAACATATTCTAATTTCCTACCCACTTACACATAATAATATCTCTCTTCAAGCAGAAAAGAATGCTTTCATACGTACAGGTAAATTACTGAAAGTAATGGCACAAACTAAAAACTGCCTGTTCATAGCAAGTAAAGACAGTGGTGAAAACACATTTAAGTACATCCAGTACGAATTTACGGATTCACAAGAAGGTTATGGTATATGATAGTAATCCCAAGACAACGCCAGTGGGAATCTCGAGCATGTTGTACAGAGTGTTTAAAACATACAACATATGTATCTGTCTCAAGTGGTCTTGGAAGTAGATATTCGGGCAAGTAGCTGCTCATATAGGTGATTATTGTCTATTTGGGATATGGTAGCCTACGCCCACTGTAGATCTTGGTATAGCTAGGCGATAGACCCTAGTTGGGTATCAGGCACCGCTTCGCCATGTCCCACACGTCCCGATGGTTTTTTTTGACAAAATTGTGTTATGCCGATGGGTAGTTGCAAATTCTTCAGTTAAAACTGGGCAAAAAAAAATTGACAATGTAGGTAATACATGGGGCATAAATCATATGCCTTTCACTGAGGACCAGAAGCGAGCAGGAGATATAATTTTGCCCGCTTGGAACCCATATGGTGAGTGACATGCTGGATTGTCTCGTTCACTTGCATTTCTATGGGCAGGGATACTGTCATCAGGATGTCTCAGACTGAAATATCCCTCATTACTGAATTCCACAGTCTTCTTTTCGCACTGCCACTTGTTACTTGACTGCATTCTTTTGGGACACAAATAAAAATGACGCAGTTGTCAAGGATAATCGTACGAGAGGAATGGGGTATGTCGACGTACGTAGAATTATTGTTCGTACATTCTCATGGACATGATGGCTCTAATTCCACTGGTGATTCCCGTCCTCTTAGAGTGTCCTGTACACATCCTTTTGTCAAGATGCGTTGCACGCGCGCTCGGAAGCATGTCTGCTCTGAAAAAGTTTGTCTCTCATGGTGACTTACAGACATACCACAACACTTCACGCGACAATTGTTTCGATTGATCACCCAGTCTCACAGCTTTATTATACGCCCAGATTTGAAATCACTTCATCCCTCAATAGGCGTTTGCTTACGTAGTCGTAGCAGTGCAGATACATATTTATCAACAGCTACACTCACCGTGTTGTTCGAGAGCCCTCAACTTATGACACTAAGATCAGTCTTACTTTTACGTGGCTAGCACCTTCACATAAGAACAGCATGCCATCTACTGATAGATTCTGTGGCGCGAATATCTTACGAATGGGTCGATATATACTGCACGTTCTTATTCATTTTGACCTGTAAACATGATACGATTTTAAATGGCGTCTATATCTGTAAAAAATATATTGACAACGTTCGATGACGATTTACCTCCAGCTTTGCTTCATTATCCAAGTCAGTTTTATTGGATGGTACGACCTGCAGAAGGCAGTTTGAGTAAACAGGAATTTGTTCATCCAAGTTTTTCAAGCTGTTCTTCTGTAAATAGATAAAAATAATAACCAAATAGTAAGAAATTAATAATTTGTAAAGTTAATAAATTTAAATGTTTGAGAAAAAATTAGATGGTACGGTTAATTATTGTGTGATACTAACTGGAAGCTATAACTTAGGTTAAAAGGCTCATCTTAAGCAATATCTAATGCATCCCTTCAAGAACTTACAAAGAAGAGTTATTCTTAATTCAATCTAATGTATTGTAAATATATGTAAATCTGCGACTTACATCCATGGACTAATCGAGTGTTGATTGGCTATGCATGTTGCCAATAATCAATTTCCAGTAAACTGTTACACGAAAAAAACATGTGTCTTTTATTATTTTCAAGTGAGCATTATCTATTGAATGTGACAAAAACAGGAAACTCAACCAGCTCTCATTATTTTATCTCTGTTTTAATTCATGTGTGCTAGAACATTGAAGTGAACACGGAACTTTCTTCGTATGAGAGCTTCAGATAACTAATGTGTTTTATGATGGATCAACCTCTTTTTTTCTTTTACGTAGCTTTATGGAATACAGGTTCATGATAAATAAACTGAGAACCACCCCTAACTCATTCTTCCAGTCTACTTTATGCTCACATCTTGGCTATTTACCAACAAACGAGCTGCCTATCGACCCTGGATGATACCATAGTCTACTTCCGGACTTGGCTGTTCTCTGTACATTCTAGGATCTATCAGTTTGATTCCTGGTAGATACACTTATTATCTAGTCAAAGAAATTATCATTGAGGCGTGGAGATGTCGAGAAGCCAGCGTAGTCGAAGCAAATATGGCTAAGGTAACTTCCTATACAACCCAAGTTTCAATCTTTCTCTAACCAACAACCTAACTCTCTCAAAGAATTGTGCCTACTAGTTTCATTTAAGTCAACAAGTAATCCTGCTATCTACAGCTCGAAAAACTCAAGAGAGGTTGAATTATATCCTCCTGTTCGAAATACCACGTAATTTCTCCAACTTTCACCAAAGTATTAGTACATTCTGTTAAGAGGGCATCCGGAACTTTTCATTTTAAAAATCGGCGTAAAATTTCTATATTTTTCTTTTGGAAAATGGCAGCACTTTACTTAGTTATGATGTACGATATGACCGCGATCAAGTTTACGTAGACCTCAGTATGTTAGTTTATAGTTTTGTTAGTAGACCTCAAGTATGTCTTGCGATTTTGAGGAAAGAGTCTTGCCTGAAATTTTGTGTTGTCAACAGAATTTTTAATGTGTAGAATGGTTGAGAAATTTGGAAAAGATCTACAGTGAATCAGTTTTATACAAAACCCAAGTATGCGAGGGTACAAAATATTCAAAGAAGTCCAAGAAGTGTGTAAAAATCTCTCATTCTGCTGGTCGTACAATATCTTCAACCGATGAAAACATGAACAAGAAGAAAGAAATCGAGATGTAAAATCGTCATGCAAGCTTGTGAGAGATCATTCTGTCCTTGGCATTTCATACGAAACCGCTTGCATCATTCTTATTGATAATTTGGGCATGAGCGCGTCCCACTCGACTTGTTCCGAAAAAGTTGAACCTTCTTCCCAAAAAGGTAATCGGAAAAAAAGTTCCTGGAAACATGCTCAATCGGAGTTTGACACGCAAAGTATTTAACAGACTGCTGAATAGTGAGCTAAAAAGGAGCTGATACAAAACAAAAAATATCAAAATCGTTACAGAATTAAGACATTGTTTTTTCTAGATTACCGTGGTGATTTGCATTCAGAATTCATGCCAGAAAAACAAATATTCAACAAAGCGTACTACTTGAGCGTCATGAGGTATTTAAGTGAAAGCACCGTTGCAAAAAACCCTGAACTGTCGAAGAATAATTCATTAATTGTGTACTACGGTGATTCACCATCACACAAAGTGATTACTGTGACTGAATTTTGGTTGAAATATTTAACAAATGTTCTCGATCAAGCTCTGTATTCATCTGATATGACACCAGCTGATTTATCGCGTTTCCAAAAGTCACATTACCACTTCATGAAAGGCGATTTGAGTAATTTCTTCTTCTTCTAAGCCTTTTTCCTGTTAGCTTGGTTGGTGTTTCGGGTCACTATCCTCTACATGTTTCTATCGGTTGTCATATCCGCTATGACACCACGCTGCAATATCTCATTGTTCACACAATCTCCCCACCTTTTCTTTGGAAGGCCTCACGCTCGTTTCCCGTGCAGTTTTACAGCATGCGCTACGTATTTCGAATGTCTGCATTGTACATGCCCAAGTCATGTTAGTCTACTTTCTTGTACTTTCTTTACTACTGGTCTCACTTTTCCTGTTCCCCGGACCATTTCACTGTTAATTCCATCCTTCCACGTCTCTTCAATGCCCATCGCACCATCGTCATCTATGCAATATGCAACTCCTATTCCTCTCACTTCTTCGTCGTCCAACAATCCGCTCCATATCATATGATAGGTGTCACTACTTTTTGCTATACTTTTCCTTTAAGACATTTCGGTATCCTACGATCACACAATACTTCTATTGCTTCTCTCAATTTTGTTTCACTGCTGAAAATTCTACTGTCTACCTCTCCTTCTATTCTTGAATTTTTCTGCATTATCGATCCCAAGTACCTGAATTTCCTTGTTATTACTACTTCTTGTTCGTCTAGTAGTTGTATTGTCGATTACATTTTCCCCGAAAGGACAATGCAAATATCCTGTCTTGGTTTTAGTTATTCTAAGCTTTTTCCTCTCTCTAATTTCTCTTGTAGTACTGCTTTGGTCTCACTCCGAGCACGATGTCGTCCGCAAATAGCATATTAAAAAGAACTAATTCTTGGATATCCTTTGTAAGTACGTTTATCGCAACTTTTGTAGTATGGATTATGGATTATAAGTATGGATTAAGCCTAAATCTCCGATGAAGTCTCACTTTAACTACGAACTTTGCTGTTATTCCATACACGTTCTTCACTATTGTCTTATATTCATCATACATATCTTAAATTTTTGAGATGTATGTGTACGGAACACACTTCTTCAGTGACCACCAAAGAAAATCCCGTAATATCTTAAAATTCGCTTTCTCTAGGTCAGGTTTGTCAACCTGGGGGTCGCGAAGTTAAGTGGAAGAGGTAAATAGAATCTAATACCAGAAAATATTTTTAAATATTATTTTGAGTTTCGTTCAGATAGCATATTTTTATTTGTATACGTACTGTTAAGAACAAAAAGTAGGTCTACTAAACATTTTCAACAGGTGCAGAGTTGTTTAAAAATTAATTTAAATGAAAGAGGTATGATATGTAACTAATGAGAACTGCATATTGAAATGCCAGAAAATACAAATGTAACAAAACCTGCATACTGAAATAATTAAAACTGAAAGGTAATAAGATACTTGAGCATGGTGTGATTTCACTACTGCGGCAATGTCCAGATCAATCTTCGAGATGCACATTATCAAGTCATTTTCAACTGATAAGCTATTTCTTGTTTTTGTTTTAATGCTTATCATGTAAGAACACTTTTGCACAGGCACGATGTAGCAAATTGAATTATTACTTTTAAAGTAGCAGATACCAGACCAGGATATTCTTCTTTGCTCTTCAGCCAAAACTTGTCCAAGTCTTTGTTACAGAAAACTAGCTGGAAGTACTTGTCGCGAGGTAATTCTATTAGTTGCTCAAGAAGTTGTGGGCTTAGATCAGCTATCTTGATGGCATCTACAATGAAAAAGTTTAATATCCGTCTTGAACCAGCATTTTCATCGTAGGGAATACATTACCGTTAGTGTCTCCACTATATACAAGAAATGGATTCTAGAGAAATACTATTGTACAGTTAAATATTCTTGTAAATATGTGGATATCGTGAGGTGTATTAAAAATCCCACACAAGCTAGTTACAAACCAGATAATCGTCTTGAGAGACATCCTCTTGATTAATTATAAGGAGGTCGCTGGCAAGAGGATGTAATCAAACGGGGGTAGTGATAGGTTGAGAACCACTGCTCTAGATGAATGGAAACTATATGGAGATTCTTCTGGTTTTCTGTACTTTCTCCTTAACATCTTAACTGCAAATACTGTATCTCCTGTCGTTCGTTCTGGCATGAAACCAAATTGGTATTCTGCTATTTCGGTCTTTTCCCTCAATCTGCTTTTACAACTCTCTCCCAAAGATTCATTGCATAACTTATAACTTTTATTCCCAAGTAATTGCCACATTCTTGCACATCTCGTTTGTTTTTAAAAATCGACGCAACGTAGCTGCTTCTGTATTGTTTTGGCGTATTTTCTGTTTCTAATATCCTATTAAAAATCGTGTAAACTACTGAACTCCTACTTTACTTAAACTTTCCCATGCTTCGATCGGGATATAATCCGATTCTAGTGCGTTAACATTTTTCATCTTTTTCATGACATTTTCTATTCCTACCATGATCGCAGTTCAAATCAGTTCCTGATTCGTGGGTAAACTTTCGCAACATTTTCTCGGGCTTTCTTTATTGAGAAGTTTCTGAAAATACGCTTTCCACCTTTACTTTATCTTCTCTTCGTTTGTCAGAAGCTTGTTATTTTCATCCTTTGATGTAGCGCTTATGATATATATATCCTTTACTTCTCTCTTAACTTCAAACATTGTAAATTATCTTTACTCTATTTTCGTTTCCAGGTTGTTTTACAACTCATAATAAGTTTGTCCTCTTGCTACACTAACTACCATTTTGGAGTTCTTCTTTGCTTCCTTGTAATCCTTAGGTCTTGTTGATTGTCAGAGTTCCGCCATTTTGTATCGTTCCTTTTTCTCCTTTGCAGCTGCTTAAACTTCTTTATTTCACCACCACGTTTCCTTATCAATAAGATCTCTTCCTTTTTGTTTCTCCCACAACTTTTCTTGCTGTTTCCCTGAGTGCTGCTGATACTTTGATTTACTACTCTTCCAAATGCATATCTTCTTTTATTTGCAGTACTTGCGTTGTGGTACTTTCCTTTTGAATCTTTTCAGCACTTGTCTCATCTAGTTTCCATCAGTTTGTTAGAACAGGTACACTTTGTTGCCTTCCTCCTACTTTTTCTTGATGCAGACATCGGCTACTATGAGGCGACCTTGCTCCCTTAAACTCTCAACTGGGATTACTTTGCAGTTCTTTGCATCACACAGGTTTTGTCTCCTCTATAAGATAAAGTCGATCTGAGACCTTGCAATGTCACTTTTATATGTAACAAGGCCTTTTCTTTATTCTTATAGAAGGTATTCAGGATAGCAATATCGTACGCTTCTGCCACTCCTAGAATGTTCTCGCCTTCCTTAATTCTGTCTTCCAATCCATATCTTCCATGCATTCTTTCATATCCTGATGTTGATCTCTTACGTGCCCATTTAGATCTCCTGCTACGACAAGCTTATGATGCTCATTTCAAGAGTAATATCTAGCTCTATTCAAAATTCTTATTTTGTCTTTACATTAGATCCAATTTGTGGGGCATAGACGCTGATTATGTTCAAGGTTTCTCTTTCTCCTAGCACAAGCTTGAATACAATAATTATGTCGCTTACTCTCTTCGTGTCCATCAATTTCTCCTTCATATTATTATCCAGAATAATTCCAACACCATTCTTTCTGTAATTGTTCCCCTTGTATAAAAGCTTGTATCTATTTTCTATTTCCTTTGATCTGAACTCTTCTGGTTAGTCTCCCGAATGCATGCTATTGTAATATCCAGTACTTTGTTCTATTTAGAAACATCAACAAGTGCATGCATTTGTAAACAACACCATGCACGTTTCTGCAACAAGTTACTATAGAAAGCAGACGACAGGAACCTTCGTTACCATTGGGTCATGTGATAGATAAATGCCAGTGCTACCGCCACCTGTGAGGAGATATAAAATTCCAAGAATCACTGTAACCAACATCAATCTCGGCTTGTCACCATTCCTCTCATAACTTGCTCTGTAGCTCTGAGAGATCCTAACCTAACCCGAGCCTTCTAGTTTTCGTGGAGCTATACGTACTCTTGCCCACTTAGCCTGATGTGGAGTTTTGTTGGGAACTTATTTCTTAGTTTGCTGCAGAGCTTGAGATATTTCTAACAGCAGACCACCCAACTTGCTGTTGAGCTTCGTGGTATTCTTTCCCGCCTAGCTTGCTGTTGAGCTTTTCGTGACTCTAGCCCCACTTTGCTTGATGTGGAGCACTGAGAATTGTAGGCCATCTCACTCAGCTTGCCTGGGGTTTTGTAAGAAAACTTTCCTCTGCTGCCTGGGCCTTGGGACACCTATTTTCCCTTATTACTTAGAGAACTTTGTATATAACTCAATGAAACCGTAATATACTGTTTTATAACAGTGAGTTTTATAATAAAATTCGTTGTGAAAAAAATCGATTCCCGTATCACTTTGTCTCTACCACGCTGCTTTTAGCATAATTTTACACTATGCTTCTTGTCCCCGTCCCCAGTATCTACTACTTGTAAAGGTCCCAAAGTTCCACGTTCCTATTCTGATTTTATGGACTCACTTCTTTGCAAGCTCTGTTTCTTGATTAGGGGTAGCCTTTGTTCACTTCTAATGGCCTTAAGGCGATCGACCTGCATGTCGCTTCTGGGGCACAATCCTAGCTTTTTACTCACACTCCTTCTTAGACAATATTTCAATTGACAATTGTTTTTACAATGGGCTGGCCATCTACGTCAACCCCCAAACTGAAGGATTAGGATTATCTCTTCTAATGTGAAAGTACTATTACTACTATTAAAATTTACGAAACTGCTGCTAAAATTACAAAAACGTAGTATTAAAACTTACAGACTTGCTAGTAAATTTACTGATCTAATACTGAAAGTTATCGGACTACTACAGAAAGTTAAGAAATCACATCTAAAATTACTAAACTAATTCAAGCCTATGATTGAGTACTGAATGACTTATTTGACAAGCTGAACACATATGAAGTTTGTAAACCACACTCGTCCTCACTATCCCGATAGTGTTTATATATCACGCCCTTCCTTAACTTAGCGATCGGCTTTGTTTATGTGCCACGCCAGTGTCGAAAGGGTGGGAACACATATCAGACTTTCTCCAGAGACACAAAAGTATGGTCGACCCAGAAGCCATCAAAGCCTATGAAGTCCAAGTGTATGCCCTGTTCTTCTGCCCCCCTAATTAAATATTTATTTATGTAGTATGAAGAAATTTGCCTGAGTCGTTCTCGAGAAAATCGTTCGAAAAAATGCATTCCCAGGAATAAACTATTCCTTGTTTATCGATAATATGTATATTGCAATAAATCAAAGTACTACTTGTGACTAGAGGCAAATTTATATATTATTCTATCATCATCACACGGGAAAACTGCAACTAGGCGTACCAGAAGCGATATTCTGAAAAAAATTCAAACCTGTCCCCATGCCGTAAACGTCGTCAGCACCTAGTGGTCCACTTGCCAGTAAATGTCAATCGTTGCTATAGCGACGCGTCGAAGGTTTGCCGCTAGTGTGCCAAGGCGGAGAGTTTCGTCGAGTCGAAAGAGATATCTAGAGTCGGGGTGTTGAAATTACCACTGCGTAGCAGCAAGAACTTCATTCTGATCCGCGCTCCTTTAATTCGTCGCGGAGAATCAGAAAGTGATCAACACTAGCTATTGCCAGTGATGTGCATGAGGTTATTATTATACATTAGTTTTTTCCTGACGAATGTTTCCTAAAGTGAGCTCCAGGGGTCAAGAGTAACCCCTGCCTCTACATCATGAAGTGAAAAATATTGAGATGAGTGCATATAATTGTATGAATTTAGATGGCAACTGTCGCCGATCATTATAAAGTGAATATGGGAGAATGATGAAATAAAGTAAACAGACACGCTTCATTTTGCTATAAAATTACATCGCGACCGGATTTTATCTGATCCCTAACGATTATCGTCAAATATACACGGTTACAGAAGCAGTCTGATTAGCCAAATTAAAAAAAAAAAAAAAACTCAACGATTTATTCCTCTACAAGCGAAGGTTTCTTCATCGCCTCCGTGGCTCCGAGCACGCGCCTAGTAATCAAAAGCTTGGTGGTTCGCGGCCACTCCGGGGTATTTGTTTAAACTTTTTTTTAGTGTTTTTACACTCACCTTAATGTAAACAAATTACGCATATGGGCGATTTAACATATTTTGGGGGAGTAATTTTGTTGTTCATTATCGTTTCATTATTATTGTTGTTCATTATCATTATCGCGTCTCTCCCGCTGGTGGCATAATTTTCAAAATGGAATTGGGGCCACTGCGGATTATCGGTGCGGGGCCGCCAATTTTTAGCGAGATGTTTCTAGTTGCCCATCGGTCCACCGACGCTTACACCATGGGGATACTACCATGGCTGTCTTTTTTATTTAGGATGAGGTAGCAGCAGCAGCATGTAACGTGTCGGACGTCATTTTTTATTATTGTTAAACGCAATGAAAATTAATTGCGGGACACCTTTTACATTGTGGATTGGTTATATTGTAATGGCAGTAACGTGTGTGTTCTTTAAATTAATTCAACTTAATTTTGGATTTGATCAGAGGCAAATCAGTATATTCAATAATGTGTCGATAGATTCGTTCGTCATAATTTGAGAACTGACTGACAAGGTTCGTCAGTTCTTAAAGATATAAGAGTATGCTGACAGCATTTGCAGTTCCTAAGTTGCAACAACACTGGTGCATCAAATCAACCACTGGAGTTCCTTTATTTAAGGTGGTAGTACATGACGTAAGATTTGGAATTAATAGCATAAGCTATTGGCCAGAACTTTCATTGTTATTGTTTCCAATCCATACCTTTCTAGTAATGCTTGTAGAGGGAAAATAATAATGAATGCTGCATAAAAAGAAGTACCATTTCTCTGGTATACTAGTGTTAAGTTACATACAACTTTTGCATCGACTTGTAGCGTAGGTGCATTGAATGAATGATTGTGACACCTTTTCGTCTTCCCGTGTTCTTGTAGAAAATTAGGCTTCCTTGGGTCTTGTATAGAGATATGGAATTACGCTGAAAGCTGATTTTAGAAAAAGTCGAGAAAATAATCTTGACCGAAAATCGGCCCAAAATCGCATCTATGATGCAGAAGTAGTTTCCAATTTTGAATTTAATAAAATCTAAATGCTTGAATACAATGACTGTTAGCGATGTCCCTTATGCAAGTTTCAAATGATAACTTGGAATTTAAAGGCAAATCTTTCCTCGACCATAATGACAACGATGAGTCCTTATAAATACTCCCTGAATTGTTTGAATTAACTTCGACCCTAAGTAATAATTTGTTTTCTTTCCTGTCTAAGTTGACTTTCTCTTCTAGTGGGGTAGGGTAACCGAAGATTCTTGCAAATCGTGATACAAACATGCCATTTGGTGACGTGGTAGACCAATACCTAAGGATAAAATTTAGATGTAGACCCCAAACATCAAATCCTTTATTTGGCCCTGTGACGTCATCATATAACATGGCAGCCTGGACATTACAGAAACACCGTTTCTCACAATAAAGGCTCATAAAACGGTGATTACAAACGATTCATATCAAATTTTGAATTCGTATTACTCATATTTGCTAATAAAAGGTACATTTTTTGCCACTGAATCCTGTAATTAGTATTATACAGGATGAAACAAAAGTCCGTTGAAATCGACCAATTCCGTTATTATTGCAGAAATAAAGAAATGTAAAGAGAGCAAAATTGTTGGAAATGTGTAATCTTCAATTTAATATGTTGTAACGTTTAAAACTGAGCAGACTTTGTGCTGTACAGTCACCCAGTAAGTACCTGGACCTCAAGTAATGGAACTATAATAGTCAAAACTCCAGGTACAGTCCGCGGCATAAAATTTGTTACAAAAATTTTAAGTCCAAATGAATAACAAACTCTTGCCCAGTTTTCTTATGCATTCCCGCAATACATGTATCAATCGATTAGTTGCTTCTAGTATTTATTCTGACTCCTCCCTGTCCTCCACCTCTCCTTGTCTAAAGCAGTGTGTGTGACGTAGTACACTCTTTCCATTCAGCTGAAAAAGAAACAGGAATCAAGTTTACAACGTCATAGCTTTAAAACAGCCTTTTCCATTCATTTGTTCTGAAATATTTTTAAGAGCCTAAATTAAAAGAAAGTCACACAATCTTCCCAGAGCTTCATAAATATCTTTAGTTTCATTCTTTTCTTTCTAGTGCAAGCAAGTGCAAGCTAGTAAAGTGCACTAGTGCACTAGTGCAAAGTGCAAGCTAGTAAGATGCTCCCTAAGAAATCTATGGAAATTGCCAAGAGCTCTAAAATATCTACGGACAGAAACGAGTTTTATTCAATGATTCGTTTAATTTCTTTTCAGTAAGTGCAAGCAAATGTTTCAGGGGCGTCATTTGGGCAGGACAGGAGGGTATAATTCCCCCTCTCTTGAGCTTCATAAATACGTATTTTTTGATCAAATGTATAGTAATACACTAATAAAAAGTGAAAATCTTATGTCGCCGGAGAATCTCTTCCTTCCCCCCACCGAGAATAAAGTCTAAAAGACACTGGTTTTAACAACAAACCTATAGAGTTATGATAGCACATCGCTAAAGAGCTTACATTTGGTTTCAAGAGTCGAAGGTTTGATCTCAAGCCATATGACTTCCTGGGTGACATTGAGAAAGAGAGAGGGAGGGATTGAAGTATGGAGACAGAGAGGGATGATTTGTATACACAGATTTAGAATTGGGAAAAAATGATCGGACAGCATTCGTATTATGACGAAAATTCTGATTTTGTGAAAGATAAGATAGGGAAGTTTTCGAACTGCGAGGATCACATTAGGCAGTTGTCGAATTAATGTGGAGAACTCTTTTTAGAGCATCAGATGATTACGAAAGGAGAGAAAGATCTTCAGAACTGAGGAATCTTCGAACCATAACTTTATCCATTCTGCTACGGAGGATTCTATTACTCGTTCACATACGTTTCCCTTAGCTGCGTTGAAAGCTACCTTAAGGGGATATTCCAAAAGTTGACTCGGTAGATGCGCCGTTGAGTTAGGACGTAAACCTCTTGTAACTTAATTACAATGTGCAAAATGAACTTCCTCTTCTTCAGGACACTTTTTAAAGCTTTAAAATTTGTTACTATTGTTTTAATTAAGTTACATTTGATAGAACCTTCTGATAAAGTAGTGCCAAGCCCTGTGCGTCATTGTCTGTTAGGTTAATGGTTAATGTAAGTTACTTTTACGTGGATGGTCCGAGCTTCCAATCAAGACCATTCTTATTGATTATTTTATTTGAGCTACGCTCATACTGTATATTCCACAAGTTCAATTTGGAAGTAATGTAGTCACAGCTAGTTTAATTCGAAATAATTTTCCAATATTATATTTGTTACTAAATTTACATGGCACTCCCCACTTGTTTGTAGCTCTGCATAAATGCAAAATTGTTTTAAAAGTATATTTTACTTTCAAGTATTATTGATTTTTTTAAATTGTCCCTCAAATTTATTTTATAATTATTTTCTATTTCTTAATTATAGCATATTTTCTATTTATATTATATTCTATGTTACACGTTTATTATTTACATTTTATGTCTTACCTTTGAAGAGGAGCTTTTGACAATTTAGAGCAGCAGGGACGTACACACGATGCAGGCCTTTGCAATCCAGGGCTTTTGTCCCCACGAAATCACTACTTTTTTGTATATATATCTAATTTTATAGATGATGATAGCAGGGGCGGATCCAGGGGAGTGTGTTTGGGGTGATCGCATTCCCCAGAATAGGGAACTTTTTATACTTTTTGTTTTAAAAATAAAACATATCCTAAGTATTTTTCATCTTTGTATTATAAACGTAAATTAAAACCTAAAATAGATAGGCCTTACTTTCTTAAGAAAGTTAATTATACAGAAGAGCTCTTTCTCATTTTCTATTTTTTCTTTTCTTTCTTTTCTTTCTTTCTTTCTTTCTTTCTTTTTTCTTTTCTTTTTTGCAATCCGCTCTTACCTTGATTTGACTTCGAACTACCGCCCCTCCCAAACAATCATCCTGGATCCGCCCCTGGATGATAGACATTTTAGTAAAATATGCCCTCAATCGCTGAAATAAATTCCTGTTTAGCTTTCGATCGCTGAAATAAATTTCTGTCTACGGCCCTGCAAAACAGTGACGATTTTAGGGAGTGATCAGTTAGTAATGCCTCCCTGGAGCAACGACACTTCCCCAGAAGTCGTATCTCCGATAATTCAGAATGTGATTTGTGCATTATATCACTTTTCACTCTCAGTGTCTTGAAACGCATCAAACAGGAACTGTTCTGAAGTATTTACTGGTTCTCCCTATGACCCCATTTCAATATGGCCAACCTTGGACATATACACATCTGAAATATCACCTTTTATGTCAGTGATCCCGAAAACTATCCATTCGACACAAATATAGGATATTTTCGGTTCTTTATTCCTGTCACTCTCCCATTGTCAACTCGAAGCCAACCAAGGCTTATTTTGGACTTACGCAGCATCCACAGTGTCATTTTCATCTTTGCATATGAATTCGACACTAATTTCGTTCGTATTTGACTACTTTTACATGTCACCTTCACCTCTTGGTAGGGATTTTTTCAGTATCTCGCCCCCACAACTATGGAGAAATTTCAACCAACTAAGTAGAAATTATCATCTGAAACACAACAGTACGGGTGATCTTTTTGGCAGAGGAATTCGTTAAGTACTGTTTCAATATCAATGTATTGGCGATTTTTGCTGTCCATGCTGAAGATTGCCAAAGGGCTAAACTTCATCTGCACTATTGTGCAATGAATATAGGTTTTACTGAATACTCGCTTAGATGATACTCTCGTCACAGAAAAAGTGATATACAGTTATAAAAGAAAAATGAAATGAAATATCTTATTTTTACGTCCCACGATTATGCCGACTATGCTAATGGAGAGAGTAATGGTGAGAAATAAATGAAATTCTTTAATGAAAAAAGTGGGAGGAAACGGGAGAAACCCGAGAACACTCATGCACCCGGTGTTTGTCCATAATAAAGTTCATTCGGCGTGAGCTGGGATCGAACCAAGGACCCCATGCACCATAGGTAAAGTTATAAAAGAATAGGCGTCTAAACAAATACGGAACACTACCATCAATGAGAGTTATATAAGAATAGATTTTTAGTTATTTCATTCTAAGTTAAAATTTCAATCAATCTTGTTCTTCATTACTGTTCGAAAACTTAAAGTTGTTGCTGCAAGGACGTGATAAATCTTTTCAGTAGACTTCGCAGTCCCCTCTACAGCTTCTTTTTCATGTAAGGCTAAAGTAGTCTCATTTTAGACATCCAGGAAAAATAGTGGAATTACGAATTTTCAATGGGCTCCGTTTTACTCTGGGCTCCCTCAACGCACTGCCGTTAGTTACGTCACTGTTCAGGATGCATGATGCAGCTTCTGCTTTTAGGAATACTTTCTAAGGCAGTACGAGTTTTTTTTAACTGCTGTGTGAATTAAGTTGTATTTGCTAGAAGTGTCGGATAAAGGAAACTAAATATCCTACACTCAAACACAAATAATCTCTTTCGAAACTCTAATGGAAAACGAAACGAATCGTCCTAAACATGTTACGCTTTTGAACAGAAAAAGAGCAAAGCAGTAGTTGCACATACGCTTAATGGTGTTTCTTGGATACAAATTTATAACTTCCAAACGTCATGTTCACGTCATGGTTTGATAGATGAAGGGTTAGTAAAAGGAATTCTTACGCTGGTGGTCGTGGGTTCGAATCTCTGCTCTTCTTGTTACTTTTTTCTCTTAGCTACACTTAGTTTGTGCATTCCAAACCTTGAAGTTTGGTTTTGATTATTTATGAAAGCAGGTAGAGAATTAATTGTAGTCGAAATTAGTTTCAAATATGAGATTATAATTACATATTTTGTCCTTAACTTATTACGTATCAATTTTTATATCAAATTTTCCAGTCTTTATTTAATTCATCTTCCGGTGTAATACAATGAACATTTGCAGAGCGACGTCAGTCGCACGAAAGTACTATATTCCATTATTACTCTAATATATCTAGGTATTTTTTCATATATTTATAAATTGTTTACTAAGTAAAAACTTATGGCGGTGCAGATTATGTGTCATATAATAGACCGTACGAAGGCGGACATAGCAGAAGGCGTATTGCAAATATCCCTGGTGATAAAAAGTAGGGGTCTTCTTCACTAGATTCGAACCACTGTTACAGGCTGTTTTGATTTACATAGCAAGCATAATACCACTCGGCCACCAAGTCTCGCACGTTAGCCTCTTTATTAATGCAGAACATACTGAGACACTTACATTCACTGGTGTCGCGTAATGTATTTCATAACATTTTGTTAATAAACGGGTCGAATTAGGCAGCCCTCGAGAGGGCTGATGGTGTTGTGGGCGAGCATTTATTAATAGTGGGTATAGTCCCCTTAGGACTCGATTACAGCTGCCATACGCCGTGGCATTGAATCCACCAGGCGAGAGATATAGCGTTGGGTGCAACAGATCGACCACGCATCTTCAACACGCTCCCAAAGATCATTAGATGTTCGTGGAGGATTGTTCGACCAGGTTTTCCGCAATGTTCTTGCAATAGAGGCCCACATATTTTCAATAGGGTTCAGATCTGCTCCATGAGGAACCCAGTCAACTATTTCGGCATCAGGTTGCCTCTGCAACCATGTCTGAACCACATTTTAATTATGTATCAAGCTATTGTCCTGTTGCAAATATAATATGCCGTCACCTACATGAGCTTTTATTTCCGGAAGCGTTTCATCCAGATGTTCCACATACTTGTGGGCGTTTAGGCGACCAGGAATCCTGTAAATTCCTCCGAAATTTGCAGCCTTGCATATCCATGCCCAACAGTGGACAGTTACATGTCCGATTCGACCAGAACGGGAAACGTATTCAGAGGCATACCTTTTTCCAGGGAGGCGGTAAACACGCTTCGGCCCGAAGTGTGCACTGGAAAATATTTTTTCGTCTGTGAAAACGACCTCGTCCCACACACGTGCAATATTTAACTCTGCAAACGCCAGACAGTCAACCATGTGTCTTCTGTTAGTCGCTCCTTAACAGCTGCCCTGTATGATCTCAAACCAAAGAATTTGAGTCTACGACGGACAGTCCTAACATCGCCTGGGAAGTTGGTGTCCTCTCGTAACTGTCGGGCAGACATGAAAGGGCGCTCACGGCATTGGGCAATTAAACTCTGGTCTTCTTCGGCAGAGGAAACTCTTTGTCGCCCACTTCCTCTTTTACGTCTTACATCTCCTGTTTCCTCATATCTCCTCCACCACCTCCGTGCTGTAGCACGGTTAACGCCATATCTCGCGCCTGCCTCGCTATAGTTCATGCCCGCATGCTCAATTAAAGCAATCACGCTGCTTTTAACAGAAGCTTCGTAGTGAGCCATTTTCACACCAGAAGCAAAATGATAGCTTTGCTTTGGTGTTTGAACGGAACGTGCTTCATGTGACATCACGTTACAAGGCTGAGTTTCCTCTCATTGCTGTAGACGATATCGTACGCTCTCTGCCGGGTTTTTCGTGACGGAAAAAATGCTTTTAAGCAGTTCATGGCGACCACTTTGAAATCAAATGTAAAGTATGAGAATTAAATTTGTCATATCTGTAGTTTGGTGTAGAGACAAAACAAAATTGGAAACCAAAGGTTTAAGAACAACTCAGATTATGAATATAAAACAAGTCAAAGATTATTAACTTGTATTATCATACAAGAAATATCATCGAGAATTTTGAAACAAAGAAAAATAACTTAGAAATTTGCAACTGAAGACAAAAAAAAACTAACTTAAACACACTAAAGGTATGAGTAGGGGGATTAATGGGGACGTCAGCAATGAGGCAATATGTCCCCGTCTCGGTTAACGCGAGGGATGGATTTTACCATTTCACTTTGACGGAATAACGTAGAGGATGGAGAGGAGAGGGAAGATACTTAACAGCTATAAACATAAAAATAAAAGTGACAATGTTCGGTGGTGAATAACTCTTGAACTACCCGATCGTTCTCAATCACATTTTGAATATAGATGAAATTCGAACCTGGGAAGCTTTTTGTTATTTTATTTTGATATTAGAACTTGCGGAAGAGGAGGGGAGGGTAAATATATGAAAATGAATAAAACTTACTAACTCTGGAACAATCCGACTGATCCCAATCAATCAAACATTCAATATAGATAAGGTTCGGACCTGGGATGTTTTCATTTTTTGCTTTGACGGCACAATGTAGGGTTGGGGAAGGGGGAACTATGTAAAAAAATAAAAATAAAAATGCTGTCTTGGTGACTTCATCACGCTTAAACCACTGAACTGATCTTAATCAAATTATCAACATTAATGAGGTTCGGACCTGGGGTGGTTTTTATCATATCCCTTTGATGGTAGAACGTAGGGGAGGGGAGGGGAGATATCTATAAAAATGAATAAACTTTAACAACTCTTGAACCACCTGACCGATCTCGATCAAATTTTCAACATAGACGACGTTCGGGCGTAGAAACTTGTGTTTTAATATTTTCACTTTGACGGTAGAACATAGGAGAGGATAAGAGAAGGGGAGATTAATATATAAACATAAATAGAACAATTCTTGAACCATCCAACAGATTTCGATCAAATTTTCAACGTACATGACATTCGGGCCTGGGATAATTTTTGTCATACCGTGCCCCCAACATGAAGAGGGGAGAGGGATACATAAAATCATCGAAAATGACCAATATCAAAGAGTGCTTTAGTAATAGTAAAACCATAACATATTACTATTTTTCTTTAATTTAGCTCAGCGAAATCGGGGTGCGACTTAGATTCGAGGACGTCTTAAGTTCGAGTAGTTATCGAGAAATAATTAAAGATATTAACGTTATTGAATTACTTTGCTAATAATAATAATAATAATAATAATAATAATAATAATAATAATAATAATAATAATAATAATAATAATAATAACTATTATTATTATTATTATTATTATTATTATTATTATTATTATTATTATTATTATTATTATTATTATTATTATTCAAGATTTGATCATTCAAATATTGAAAGATCAAAATATTCAAATACCTTAAGATAATTAAACGTGTCATCGCCGACTAATGATCACCAAAAATTCTAAATTTAAACAAAATATTCACACATTTTTCCGACTTGAGAACCTCCAGATTATTAGCTAGCGCCTTGAGCACAGACCCACGCTCTATATGCGCTAAATGGTATGTTTTAGTATGTTTAAATTAGATTTCCTTGCCTCCAGTTACAAAATTCTAAATTAGTATTTTTCGTTCTTTCAAAATTTCTTTCGATTTTTTAAAATCATATAAGTCAATAATCTTTGGCATAGTTTAAATTAATAACGTGGTTGTTCTTAAACCTTTCGTTCGCTATTCGGCTTCTTTTCCACACCAAACTACAGATATGATACGTTTAATTCTCATACTTGTCATTTGGTTTCAAAGCAGTCACCATTATCTGGTAAAGCAATTTTTTTCGCCACGATTCATGAGTTTTGTAACAAAACACGTCAAGAAATGAGTTAAATGAAGGCTGCAATAGTTTATATCAAAGTTGAGTATTGTAAGCTAGTGACAAGCATGTAATAACGTCTCGTATTTGAAAATAATGTTAGCTACTTTTAATTCATTAACTGGTATTAGATTTAATTCAAGCTTAAAGAATTTCAATGAACAAACTCAGTGTAGCTTAAAGAAACAAAACGTAAGAAGAACGGACGAGATTCGAACCCTGGACCACCAGTACAAAAATACTGTTCATTAACCCCTCACCTAACAAGCCATCAACTTCTATAAGTTTTAAATTTGCAAATAAATGATACCATTATACGTTGGTGCAATCAATGTTTTGCTGTTTTCCTCTTCAAGAACGTAACATGTGTGTTTGAGTATAGGATCTTTTGTTTCCTTTAACCGACAGTTCTAGCAAATACAACTCAATTGAAACAGGTGTAAAAAAATAGTACTGTCTTAGAAAGTATTCCTAAAAGGGAGAAACTCCATCGTGCACTCTGAACAATGACGGGAGTGCGTTGAGCGAGGCCAACAGCAAAATGGGGTCCATTGAAGATTCGTAACTCCACTTTGAAGGGTTTTAATTAATTTCACACTTTTTCCTCAATGTCTAAAATGTAACTACTTAGCCTTAGATGAAAAGGAAGTTGTGAAGGAACTATAGACTGTGAAGTTTACCGAAAAGATTTATAACGTCCTTGCAGCAACTATTTGCAGCAACTATTTTCAGCAAAAGGCAATAAGTACATCAGACCTAAGTTTTCAGAAACGCTAAAAAACCTTCCCGAGGCGAATTTGTATTTGTTTCAACAAGTGTATAACTGATTAATTGTAGCAAAAGAACTGACAAACTCTAAGACAAGAAGAAGAATCTTGTATTGTAGCACTGCAATTGGTGAGAAAAGCTTAAAAGTGGAAAAATATTTTTATGTATTTATTCCCTTTTTCCAATCAGTGGTTCAATTATGAGCCTATATTTTTGAGGTGTTAAAAATAATAATAATAATAAGAAAACTTATTAACTGGTAGATTACGCTGGACTCTTAATTGTGTATATGGAATAATGGAACGTGGGGTTATACAGAGGATTTTGGATTTCTGTTGGCCATCAATTAATCTTTACCCTAGTAGGGAATACTGGTTGGTCCGGATTTCGAACAGTAATGAAGATGAAGATAGATTGAAATTTCAACTTAGAATGAAATAAATAAAAAACTAATCTTATACAACTCTCATTGATAGTATTGTTCCGTATTTGTTTAGACGCCTATTCTTTTATAACTTTACCTATGGTGCATGGAGTTGTTGGTTAGATCCCAGCTCGCGCTGAATGAACTTCATTATGGACAAACACCGTGTGCATGAGTTTTCTCGGGTTTCTCCAGTTTCCTCCCACTTTCTTCATTAAACGATTTCATTCGTTTCTCACCATCACTGTCTCCATTAGCATAACGTGGGACCTAAAACTTAAATATTTCGTTTCGTTTTTCTTTTATAACTGTATATCACTTTTTCTGTGACGAAAGCATCATCTAAGCGAGTGAGTATTCACTGAATTAAACCACTATATTCATAGCACAATGGTACAGAATGAAGTTTAGCTCTTTGGCAATCTCCAGCATGCAGAGCAAAAAAAGCCAATACATTGATATTGAAACAGTAGTTAACGAATTCCTCTGCGAAAAAGATCACCCGTACTGTTGTGTTTCAGATGATAATTTCTACTTAGTTGGTTGAAACTTCTCCATAGTTGTGGGGGCGAGATACTGAAAAAATCCCTATCAACAGGTGAAGGTGACATGTAAAAGTAGTCAAATACAAACGAAATTAGTGTCGAATTCATGTGCAAAGATGAAAAGTGACACTGTGGATGCTGCGTAAGTCCAAAATAAGCCTTGGTTGGCTTCGAGTTGACAATGGGAGGGTGACAGGAATAAAGAACCGAAAATATCCTACATTTGTGTCGAATGGATAGTTTTCGGGATCACTGACATAAAAGGTGATATTTCAGATGTGTATATGTCCAAGGTTGGCCATATTGAAATGGGGTCATAGGGAGAACCAGTAAATACTTCAGAACAGTTCCTTTTTGGTGCGTTTCAAGACACTGAGAGTGAAAAGTGATATAATGCACAAATCACATTCTGAATTATCGGAGATATGACTTCTGGGGAAGTGTCGTTGCTCCAGGGAGGCATTACTAACTGATCACTCCCTAAAATCGTCACTGTTTTGCAGGGCCGTAGACAGAAATTTATTTCAGCGATCGAAAGCTAAACAGGAATTTATTTCAGCGATTGAGGGCATATTTTACTAAAATGTCTATCATCCAGGGGCGGATCCAGGATGATTATTTGGGAGGGGCGGTCGTTCGAAGTCAAATCAAGGTAAGAGCGGATTGCAAAGAAAAGAAAGAAAAAGAAAAAGAAAAGAAAAGAAAAAGAAAAGAAAAGAAAAAAACAAATTTTTAAAGGAGAAGTAGCTCTTCTGCAGAATTAACTTTCTTAAGAAAGTAAGGCCTATCTATTTTAGGTTTTAATTTACGTTTATAATACAAAGATGAAAAATACTTAGGATATGTTTTATTTTTAAAATAAAAAGTATAAAAAGTTCCCTATTCTGGGGGATGTGATCGCCCGAACGCACTCCCCTGAATCCGCCCATGCTATCATCATCTCTATAATTAGATATAATTTACAAAAAAAAGTAGTGATTTCGTGCGGGCAAAAGCTCTTGATTGCAAAGGCCTGCATCCTGTGTATGTACCTGCTGCTCTAAATTGTCAAAAGCTCCTCTTCAAAGGTAAGACATAAAATATAAATAATAAATGTGTAACATAGAATACAATATAAATAGAAAATATATTATAATTAAGAAATAGAAAATAATTATAAAATAAAGTTGAAGGACAATTAAAAAATACAGTAAAACTTGAAAGTAAAATATACTTTTAAAACAATTTTGCATTTATGCAGGGCTACAAACAAGTGAGGAGTGCCATGTAAATTTAGTAACAAATATAATATTGGAAAATTATTTCGAATTAAACTAGCTGTGACTACATTACTTCCAAATTGAACTTGTGGAATATACAGTATGAGCGTAGCTCAAATAAAATAATCAATAAGAATGGTCTTGATTGGAAGCTCGGACCATCCACGTAAAAGTGACTTACATTAACCTATCTATGTAACTTAATTAAAACAATAGTAACAAATTTTAAAGCTTTAAAAAGTGTCCTGAAGAAGAGGAAGTTCATTTTGCACATTGTAACTAAGTTACAACAGGTTTACGTCCTATCTGAACGGCGCATCCACCGAGTCAACTTTTGGAATATCCCCTTAAGGTAGCTTTCAACGCAGCTAAGGGAAACGTATGTGAAGGAGTAATAGAATTCTCCGTAGCAGAATGGATAAAGTCATTGTTCGATGACCACAAGGTTCGTGGATCGAAACCCGTCGCCGAAACCAGATTTTTTAAAATCTTAATTCCTCAGTTCTGAAGATCTTCCTCTCCTTTCGTAATCATCTGATGCTCTAAAAAGAGTTCTCCACATTAATTCGACAACTGCCTAATGTGATCCTCGCAGTTCGAAAACTTCCCTATCTTATCTTTCACAAAATCAGAATTTTCGTCATAATACGACTGCTGTCCGATCATTTTTTCCCAATTCTAAATCTGCGTATACAAATCATCCCTCTCTGTCTCCATACTTCAATCCCTCTCTCTCTCTCTCTCAATGTCACCCAGGAAGTCATATGGCTTGAGATCTCAACCTTCGACTCTTGAAACCAAATGTAAGCTCTTTAGCGATGTGCTATCATAACTCTATAGGTTTGTTGTTAAAACCAGTGTCTTTTAGACTTTATTCTCGGTGGGGGGAAGGAAGAGATTCTCCGGCGACATAAGATTTTCACTTTTTATTAGTGTATTACTATACATTTGATCAAAAAATACGTATTTATGAAGCTCAAGAGAGGGGGAATTACACCCTCCTGTCCTGCCCAAATGACGCCCCTGAAACATTTGCTTGCACTTACTGAAAAGAAATTCAATGAATCATTGAATAAAACTCGTTTCTGTCCGTAGATATTTTAGAGATCTTGGCAATTTCCATAGATTTCTTAGGGAGCATCTTACTAGCTTGCACTTTTTAAAGAAAGAAAAGAATGAAACTAAAGATATTTATGAAGCTCTGGGAAGATTGTGTGACTTTCCTTTAATTTAGGCTCTTAAAAATATTTCAGAACAAACGAATGGAAAAGGCTGTTTTAAAGCTATAACGTTGTAAACTTGATTCCTGTTTCTTTTTCAGCTGAATGGAAAGAGTGTACTACGTCACACACACTGTTTTAGACAAGGAGAGGTGGAGGACGGGGAGGAGTCGTAATAAATACTAGAAGCAACTAATCGATTGATACATGTATTGCGGGAATGCATAAGAAAACTGGGCAAGAGTTTGTTATTTATTTGGATTTAGAATTTTTGTAACAAATTTTATGCCGCGGACTGTACATATCCGGGCGACCGTAGAATGTTATGAACCCCAATGTTAAATGTAAGTGTAATTTAGATTACCTATTGCAACGGACATTTGCATAATTGACGTTGCAGAATTGATTTACGCTGCTTGCTTACAGAATTCAGAAGATGATGGAATGTGTTTGGCTTGTGCTGCATCCATCGTGCGGAAGCACATGTTTAAAGCTTTCCTACTATTCAATGGGCATATTACCACAGCTTGCCAGGAGCAATTAGTTGCATAATCACTAGTAACACTTGTACGGTTGATTCTTGAAGGTCCTAATATTGTAAATGAAGAAACTGTTTATGTAAGCCGTACTGCACTGTCAGTGTCTCAGTTACTGATACGCAGTGAAACGAGAAAGAAAGCAAGGACAGGGAAATGTACGCTATCCACTACCCAGCGATACTCCGCTGCATCTGTACATTGGATTAATGATCCATTCAAGAGCGCGGAACAGAGGGATCATAGATAGACTGAATAAAGTAGGTGTGAGTGTATCATATGATCGAGTTCGGGAGGTATCGGCCACCATGACCAATGCACTGTGTGAACAATTTGAAACTAAGAAGAGAGTACATCAAGATAACCTTCAAACAGGCGTTTTTACTTGTGCTGCCATAGACAATATCGATCAGAACCCGTCGTCAGCAAACTCTATGCAAGCATTTCACGGCACAGGGATATCTATAATTCAGCCATCTTATCATCGCGGCGATACTGGGGTTATTATCAAGAAGTGGTCCGGCAAATGCAAAGGTGACTTGCCTGCCTCAGATGTCAATGCTTAAATCATATGTGCCTCTTTCTACCGTCAATAGTGTTGAATCACCGCTACAGGAAGATATTTTATCAAATATGTGGTTGAAAGCAATCGAGATTATTGACACAGAGAAGGCGCAGTATTTCTGAAGAACATATTACCTGGGCAGCTTTCCATTCTCAGCAACTTCGTGATAATATTCAACCTACAAGTAGGTGTGTTCTACTAGCCTTGTTGCCAGACTCCATAAACTCGTCTGCCATGATTCGTCATTACATTGACATAATCATTCAGATTGTGTCATCACTTAATCCTTCCCAAGTCCCCGTGGTTACCTGTGATCAACCCGTTTTTGCTGTAGCGAAGCAAGTTCAGTGGTCCCAATCTCTTCAGTATGAGGAAGAGAAGATGGCAGTTATGATAGGTCCACTTCATATTGAAATGACAACCTTAGAAATGTTGGGTAACTGGTTGACTGAGAGTGGGCGGACTAATCTTCTAGTGGAAGCAGGCGTAACCACTGCTGGAAAAGCAGATAATTGCTTACATGGATTCCACGTGAAGCGAGCGAGATATGCTCACGAAGTGACATCTGCAGCCCTGCACTAAATACTGAAGAAAGCATACTCAGAAAGTGCATCGCCTGAATGTCCCCAAAGAATTGAACAGTGGGTTAAAGTTAGACAGAATGAATGGTGTAAGTATTTGAACTTGAAATGCTTCTTTTTAGGCTCTTCCACAGCTTGCGTTCTGCAGATTTTGAACTCTACATCAGTTCCCAATCAGAGTTGTGTCCCTGGATGTTCGCCTTGGACCACACGCACTACGCACGTTAGATGCCAATATTTGTTAAGTCATTACAGAAGCTCAGTTGCAGACATCCTACCATTTATGAAGAGTTTGTGCGAGGAGGTTTCGTTAGTACTAAGACAAGTCGTCCTCATTCTTGTATGGGCCATGATCAAATGCATGAACAATGCAACAAAGTCGTCAAGTCTGAAGGCGTAGCAGTTGGAATAATTGACAATTCTTCAGCGCTCTTGAAGCGGATGGTGTCTGGTCCAGTTATTGCCAATCTCATTTCCAATTTTGAAGAAGAATATAGATTGTTACTTGATGAAGGTGATTGTCAGACTCATTACGAAGACACTCTGGCTGCCAATAAACGATTTGTAAAAGACGTCTCAAGACTGGTGTGTACATTTTCAGAAGACGACAGAAATCCTTTCATGCAAGACGGCACTGACCTTGGAAGCATAGTGTCTGACGTAATTATGAGCGCAGATGCAATTGCATCAGTGTACAATGCTGAAAAACTCGGGAGAGACCAGTAGGACATCTTCAAAAAAGAACGCTTAATGCAGTGAAGTAAATCAATTTTTGAACCAATTCATCGAAATAATCTAACCCTCCACTGCAAACAAATCACAAAGACCACTGCCGCACACCGCAAGGTTAATATCATGAAAAATGATTGTTCTCTTTTCAGCGGAATGTTTATTGCTTGTCAGGGCCGACAGGGCGACCTTTCTGACTTCTTCGCTCATGAAAATTTGGAGTATCCTCCATCACTTCCTGACGATGGTTTCATTCGCAAGGGAACTAAGTCAGATGTTGTTACGTGTCTGGAAAAGTTCGGTAGATTCCCAGCATAAGGCTCCCAAGGCCACATGTGTGATACTTGATGGTTCTGCTGTCATACACATGTTGAAACCATCTCCTGCAGAAACCTTCCGAGATTACTTTGATACGAAAGTGAAACCATATACATTGTCAATCCTCACGGACAAAACAAGAGTGGACTCTGTTTTTAACCGCTATCTACTAGGCAGCCTGAAAACTGAAGAGTGTCGAAAACGAGGAATTTCGCCATGTTTCTTCATAATGGACCATGTTTCTGCATAATGAACCATGTTCTGCATAAAAGTTGGACCATGTTTCTGCATAATGAAGACACAAAAACGATTATTCCAACTCATTGCAGACTTCTTGTCAAATATTGACACACCAGAAGGCAAGACTGTTGTCTGCACTAAAGACACTGGCATATGGAGCACGCCCAATGTTGATGTTTCCAAACTCGCATCCTGTATACATGAAGAAGCCGATACGCGACTACTTCTGCATGCCAAACAGGCCAGTAACTCTGGTCACAAATCGATTATCATCAGAACAGTTGATTCTGATGTGGTGGTGCAAGCTTTACATGCCTTTCCCAACCTAACCCTCTCTCATCTATGGATTGATTACGGAGTTGGAAGGAATCGAAGATACTTTCCTGTCCATGAGTATGCAAAAAAAAGCTTGGAACCAAGATTTTCAAAGCAATTCCATTCTGGCACGCATTCACTGGCTGCGATACGGTATCAGCCATTGCAGGACGTGGGAAGAAAACAGCCTGGGAAGCTTGGCAAGCAAACTCATATGTCACTGATGCATTTGTAGAGCTTTCACAGTGTCCTTCGGAAATTGGGGGAAGTGCAGCGCTTTACTGTGTACTTGCATGATCGCAGAAGCACCGCAGAGAGTGTTAAAGAATGTCGGAAAATGCTCGTCACCAAGAAAGGTCGTTCACTGAAAAGTGTACCTCCAACTGAGGGAGCACTTCTTCAGCATGCGAAACAAGTAGTGTTTCAAGGTGGATATATTTGGTCTTAGTGGCATAAGTTAAAACCTAATATACCCGATCCTCAGCCATTGGGCTGGAAGAAAGCTGATGCTTCATACTCACCTTTATGGTCTTTACTGGTCTCTTCTCTGCATACCTTTGTGTGTGTGCGATGGTCAGTGTAAAACAAATACTTCCAATGGAAATTAGTGATCTGTGAGTGATGGAGGTATGCTAATGTTAGAGGAAAGAAATATCGTGTAATCTGCACACTCTTGATAATCTTGATACCAGAGGCGGTGTGTGAGGGAAGTGGCACCGATAAAAATTAATGTTCTTTCTCTTCAAATTAAGTAAAAAAAAGTTAATTAATATAATAATTGTTATATATAACAATCAGTAAATTAGGAAAGTTTCCATCTTTTAGTTTTAATAGAAAAATCCAAATCTTACCTGTGTGACTTCCCTCGCGAGCCGCCTCTGTTTAATACTCATTACATAGTGATACTTTTTTCTATTATGGCAATGTGGAAGACTTTAATCAATACATAATTCAGTTCATCACATCAAAATATAGAATGTATCGTTTGTAATCAACGATTTATGTGCCTTTACTGTGTTTCTGTAATGCCCATGTCAGCCATGTTGTATGATGACGTCACAGAGGCAAATAAAGGGTTTGATTTTGGGGGTCTACATCTAAATTTCATTCTTAGGTATACATCTACTACATTACCAAGTGGCACGTTTGTATCATGATTTGCAAGATTCCCCTATCTCGTGACGTTACACTACTCCACTATTCGGTCGCTTGAGTAAAAAATCCTCTGTGCAGTTAGAAATTTCTGTTGTACTATTTCGATTGTGTCGCACTTCTGAGCATGCTTGTCTGTAATATTCTGTGATCGTGGTTCTTACTGTGAGGCCGCACTGATTGTTCTTGAGTATCCTGCAATTGTTGATTATGCCCTGCAAGTCCACCTATGAGTTTCCCGAGTTGGAATTTTTAGGGTTATGCCAACAGGAAGAGGCGCTATGTTCCCTTTCGTAGTATATAGCACATACTAAAATCTCGTCGCCCATTGAAATTTTTGTCTTGCTTTTTGATTACCTTTCCAGAATTTTTGGTGCCATTTCCTTGTCCGTTTTTCTGTCGATCTCTTTATAGCATCTTGTGTGACCATCAATGAAAGTTTGGCTATTTGGTTTGCTATCTTAAACCGGTATGAGGATGATATAACGGCGGATTTTGACTTATTTGATGAGGATTTGAAATTGAAAGTTCAAGTACTTGTGGTAGATAACTGTTCATCAGTGGCAGTAAGAGATTGCAGTTTGTTAGTATTGCCTCTGTGAATAACTTGGTATAGGATGAAAGTTATGCATATTAGAAATGGACTGTTGCGTGTAGGTTAGTAGGTGGGGCTCGCAAGATTATGAAGTCCCCTTAAAGAAAAATGCTGAAGGGCGCTGAGATTGGACAAAAATAGAAGAATCGCCTGCGATGATTCCAGGTAGTCTCTCTTCTTCACTAGCTCCTGGGCTGCCTTCAGAAAATGGGGATGTTCTTGTAAATTCTGTACTATCTGAAAGGTTTTGAGAGCTATCTTGTGTAAGAAATTCTGCTGAGAGCTGTTACCATGAGTTGACGGATTGCCTTAATTTCTTCGTAATCGCGTCAGTCGGCTTACTTTCGCTTGGTTGAATTCGGAAAATTTTCAATTCCCCTTTGTAAGGCGGTAACTTTGGATGGCATATTTTATTTGCTCGTAAGATTTGTAAAATTGATTTTGACTTTGCAATTGCAATTATAAATCAAGTGGTACATCCTGCAAAATGATTGGCAAAATTTCCTTTTTGTATTCGGACAACCACGATTGGAGTATGGCACATGATTAAATAACATGGAAAACGATCCGGATCGTTGTTATGTGACCGGAATAATTTGTTAATGGGGTACAGTGAAAGGTGGTAGAGAGTTTACCTCTGATATATTGTGTTTGCTATCTGAGTGAGTGTTCTTGTCTGAACGAGTTACTGGCATAAACGCCTACCAACAAAAGAATTAATTTATATCGTTTTAAACAAAATTCTATATCAATACACCAATGTCTCTTTACAACAGGGATTCCACAATATTGATTCTATAACACTATGTCTTATTACAGTACACAAATATACACTAATACACTTTTGCACTAACGCTTTTAGTGACACATGCGTGTGAAAAATCTAAGTCCGGTTTTTTGTTAAAGAAAATGTCTGTCGGATACACACCGATGCTTCTACCATGTAGAGTTCTCTTTTAAAGTAGAGCTTAAATATGGTACACGGAAATTTTTTGGGCTTTCTCAGCCACCTTTTATTATAAAATTTTCCCCTATGTACAAGAATAATAATTACAGTCTCAAATATCAAGTCCTTAGAAGTTTGTTGGTTTCTTTGTAAAGATCCAGAGATCAAGTTACTTAGGGTGATAAGATCCAAGGGTTTTGTGCCCAAGGAGTATATGTAAAGTACCTCTTACAAGTAAAGCTTACGTTTGGGTGAATCGAGTTGCTGACTGAGACACATATGAGAAAGTAGTACTAAATGTGGTCAGTATTTCAGTGAAGTTGTAGGTGCGAAGCTCCAGGGATTTAGGAGATACAGCTACCAGAACATCATATGGAAGTACAGAATAGTCTTCATACAGTTGGAGGTAAAAGCTCTGTAAGACCTCTTGTAACGACAAAAGGTGAATAACAAATATATGGGTACATATTAGGACTAGGGGGAAGTCATATAGTAAGAGTATAATTGACGGCGGCCATCTTGAAATCCGCCATTTTGAATTAAGGTTAAGTTTTTAAAATAGAAATAGGGTCATGTGATACATGATTTAAGGCGCAAATTTAATCAGAAGAACAATGGTGACGTTAATATTGATTTACGCGCAATTGATAAAAAGTTACAGGGAAATTAAATATTGTTGCAGCATATGTATTAGTCCTTTACCCCACCTTGTAAATTTTGTGTTAATGATAATAATTAAATAAAAAGCAGGTGGATAAATATTAGGTCTATGGTAAGAGTTGCCTTGATAGCGGTCATGTTCAAATCCGTCATTTTGAATCAGACAAAAGTTTTAAACAAAACGCATAACATTGACACCTTATTAATAGCAAATTTTACCATAAATCCAACGGTATAATAATTTTTGCTTTATCATTAACCAGCACAAAATTAAATGGGAATAAAGTAATGCAATAGATGACTTCGGGCTGATACAGCAGTAACAGAAAGTGACGTGAACATATGGCATCGTGATAGGTTCATACAACTTCAGTCGATTAACAAGTTCAGTGCTCCTCGTTTTCGCAATATGATTCGATTCGCTTTCAATCAGGCTGGATATTTGAATGAAGAACCTGGACGTTGGATCGCTCCTTACGACTACTGCTTTGATGAAATTGTTAACGACAAATGTGTCAAGTGTAACTCGATTGCCTTTGTCAGGTGTGCTCACTGTGAGCAGAGCAATTGTGCAAGTCATGCACTCTTTCCTGAAATACATATTGATTGTACTAATTGAGGACTTTTCTGGAAGAAAGACCCAAGTTCAATTATGACTCAATTCCACTTTGGTCATTTTTCCTTAAATTAGCAACTTGTTTATGCGATAACAAATGCTGGTTAATGATAAAGCAAAAATGGTTATACCGTTGGATTTATGGTAAAATTTGCTATTAATAAGGTGTCAATGTTATGCATTTTGTTTAAAACTTTTGTCTGATTCAAAATGGCGGATTTGAACATGACCGCCATCAAGGCAACTCTTACCATAGACCTAATATTTATCCACCTGCTTTTTATTTAATTATTATCATTAACACAAAATTTACAAGGTGGGGTAAAGGACTAATACATATGCTGCAACAATATTTAATTTCCCTGTAACTTTTTATCAATTGCGCGTAAATCAGTATTAACGTCACCATTGTTCTTCTGATTAAATTTGCGCCTTAAATCATGTATCACATGACCCTATTTCTATTTTAAAAACTTAACCTTAATTCAAAATGGCGGATTTCAAGATGGCCGCCGTCAATTATACTCTTACTATATGACTTCCCCCTAGTCCTAATATGTACCCATATATTTGTTATTCACCTTTTGTCGTTACAAGAGGTCTTACAGAGCTTTTACCGCCAACTGTATGAAGACTATTCTGTACTTCCATGTGATGTTCTGGTAGCTGTATCTCCTAAACCCCTGGAGCTTCGCACCTACAACTTCACTGAAATACTGACCACATTTAGTACTACTTTCTCATGTGTGTCTCAGTCAGCAACTCGATTCACCCAAACGTAAGGTTTACTTGTTAGAGGTCGAACGTCCTAGAGAGCAAGATAAAACTCAAAGACCAGACGTCTTAGAGACTGATGAGGTTATTGTGAGGACTGGGCGTCAAGGCGAAGGGAAGCTCTCAAACAAAGCCTTCCTAGAGAGTGAGGAAGATTGATGCCTTCTGCGGTGCTGTGGCTTCTTTTATTCTGAAATGTCGACTGACTTCATTGATCTTCTATATTTGACGATTGTTGACGATGATTGACGGCATTTCCTTCATAGTTGTCGTCTGAGATTGCTTACAGCCAACACGTGATGTTGGAAGCACATGAAGAACATTCCAATCGGTTTTAGGAAAAATTTGACATCCTTCTCCCTTAGGACACGCATTTCAATGGAAGTGTAATATTAAAACTTCATAAGATACCCTGCTTTTGACATTAATTTTGAAACACCCTATACCGTAGAATGTACCCATTCATCAAAGTTGCATGATAAAAACTCAGCTTGAGGTGGATAATAACTATGTTTTAACGTAATTTCAAACAGGTTAGGCGATTTCCCGAGCCCGAAAACTATGGATTCGATTTGGTCATTTTGGACACTATTCACACCTTTTCTAACGCCCATTCCAATGTAGATGTTGAGGAACTTTAACAGCATTAGAAGTATTTGAACGTGTTACTATCCCGCGTCCCCGAAAACTATAGATTCTAGACTGATAATATTGATCATTTTTTCTAATTTTTATATATTACCCTTCCCACCTTCACCTTAAGTTTTACTAGGAATGGCTTACTTCTACTGGGAACAGAAGTTGATCTTTAACACCATCAGAGAAGAGACATTTTTAATCTCAGAGACCCCAAAACCATGGGTCGGGCATTAATATAGGCCATTTTCGACCATTTTTACTTGTCACCCTTACCAGCCCAGCACGTATTGGCGGAAAGGTTGGCTTACCGACTTGGCTAAACTTATGCGTAAATGTCATCAGGACTGTTTCCCATCAGCTTTGGGACCCCGAGAACTATGGATTCGACATTAATTTCAGTCATTTTCGATTATTCTTAGGTGTCTCCTCATCCGCCTTAGGAATGTGGCCACATTGTACGTACAAGTCATCGCAGTGTCATATCTCACCGACCCTGAAAAGTATGTATTCAACACAAATAGTGGTTGTTTCTGATCACTTTATATGCCATCCCGTTTCCAAACCCTAAGAATAGTAGATATATCTTACCCCTATAGCATTGTTTTCTAGATGGGAAGTCATATGCGTACCAAATTTGTTTGGGATTCCTCCAAGAATTCTGGGGTAATGCTGGAACATGCATACATATATACATAATATGCATCTATTTACCAATTTATATATTTATGTGTGTATATATATATAATGTTACGCTGTCATTATCTGAGAAAATTTTACAGCAAAAAGATTTTAGTTTTAATTTTTGAGGATTATAATCCTCAAAACAATAGCACAGGCTTATGGATCTTCTTAATATTGTATCAATATGAAAAGAATACGGAGGAAGTAGCGTATATTCTAATCAATAAGAGAGTTAAAGAAATGTCAATGGTCAGGAGTTCAAGATTTAACGATTCTCTTATGATGATAAGACTTTTTGTAGAATAAGAGGATTGGAGGAAACAAGGTATTATTCTATAACAAAATATCGCTCAATAAAAATGATAGTTTTAAATTGCAAATGGAACAAGCCAAAAAAGTGGCATGCGATTTGAGGATTACTTTTAATACAGTACTATACTAAAGGTAAATCGAAACAACTCTCCGTAGTTTATAGTATCCTGTGATCATATTGCTTAGTTTGTTTTTGACATGGAATAAATACTTGTGGATACAGGATGTTTCAAAACAACAACGAGAACGTTTGGGAGGTGATTTCTGTCACCAAGGTAACACAAGGAGTATAGATTAACCAGGGTGCACAAATGCTTCCTTTCGGAGTTATAGGCTGCCGAAAAGTAAAAAGAAAAGAAAGAACTTTAAATGTCCATGGCTCCAAAATTATATGACCTAGCGTAGAAATGTCAAGACTTCACTTGAAAACTGGTATGAACACTATCCAAAAATCCAAGTTTCAGAATGCTGCGTACTCCGCAACAACTTTTATAGAGGTAGTTGGGGAATGCTTCAAATTATATGCCCGTAGCGAAACTCCCACTTTAAAAATTGTTGCGTGAGCACCTTAGAATTCCGAAACATCTATTTTTGAATATGGCACATATTAGTTCTTAAGTGAAGTCTTGAACCAACTACGGTAGGTCCCACAGTTTTGAAGCTATAGACCTTTAAAGTTCATTTTTTGATGTTTTCGACAGCCTATAACTCCGAAAGAAAGCATTTGTGCACCCCGTCTGGTCTATAGTTTTTGTCTTATCTTGGTGTCAGGAATTACCTCCCAAACGTCGTCGGTGTAGTTTTGAAACGCCCTGTATAAGTAATTATAATCCTTTGACATTTAATACGGTCCTTGTCTTAACAATAAGCAGCAAAATACATTCATTTTCAGCATTACCACCATAAAATTTTGAAATATAGGCAGGTGGGCAAGTACGGAATAAACGTATCGGAGCGGCAACCATTAACGATTAGGGCTTAGGGTTACGCATAGACAGAACTATCATTGTTATAAAAAGATTTTAAAAATTTCACATCGTTTCTACTACTGAGTCAGTGATTCGTTTTATCAAAAGTTTAAATTTTAACTTTAACGTAATGGTTCGTATATAAACACATGAATTATTTTAAACTTTTTTAGAATTGTACTAACCCTACTAATCTTATATTTTTGTTCCTAAGAAATTAGTTTTCTATTATAAACATGTTTTACAAAAAATACTTCTACGTTAATATTTCATTTTTAAATCTACAGTGTAAATATCAGGTAATGTCACTATATGCTTGCATTAAGTAAATTCAGTACAGAAGGTTTTGTTACTCGTCTTAATGAAAGGAAATTATGTATATAAGTAGCTATTGTTATCTGCACTTGAACATATCCTTATTCGGTTTCCCTTATGTAAGAGGAGAATGATTGGTAAATTGTAATAATATTGCCAGTGGAAAATAGGAATATATAGATATGTTAAAAATAAATATTGTTTATTGACTATGTTGATGTATGAGTGATGAAATAAGAGGTATGAATGTGTTCCTAGACGAAATTATAAATGTTTCTTTATGAACAGCTAATGACACAGTTAATTTTTAGCACGCTGATCAGTGTATGTAATCTTATGTAAATTGGAATAATTAGGTAAATAAATTCAAATTAGTTAATTAATGTTGTTATTTAAATAAATCATAAATAGAATATCTTTATATTAGTAAATATGGGGGATTAGAAGATACCAATGGGGATTATTTTTATAGTAAGAATACGCCGGCTTCTAACGTTGAAAGCCGTTACGTGAATAAGGCGATAGTTTTTCAATACAAATTTGTTCTTAGAATTCATACTTCTTTGCTTTCCTTCATTTCGAATATCCTACTCATAACCTAGCAGAGCCTAATCAAAATGTGTGGTACTTAATGCAGACACATTTGAAGTTTTAATACTTCTATCCTTAGTTTCTTGAGGCGGTCACCATGAGCCCCAAAGGAGCAAGAATATGATTCATTTGTTGGACAAACAGCTGTAGGAAGGAGGATAAGACGGTTTACTCTTTGAACTAAAAAGGTATATTTTAAAATTGTGTCCTAGAGAAAGGATATGGAAATGGAAATCGGGTCCCGAAACTTCAAGTACTTTTACCTTGAATAAAGAAAAATATAGAATCTTCAGCACTCCTTACCGAAAAGCTCTCTGTATCTGAGACTTTTCGGTTGGTTACGTCGTTTGTCAAATGCGATGCTTTTACAGAACGAGAACTAGAGTTTAAAGTTAGATCTGAACTACTGTAGAACGTTCGATGCTCACTCACCGAGAATCAAACTATAGAACCTCATGTATCAAATACATTCGCTAGCTACTACATCAACAGAGGGAGCCGTGACTTTTGGGGTTCAACATGGATACTTTAGGAAGGGACCAGGGATTCATTGTGACTTTTAATGGCATTTCATCTTTTCTTGGAAAATAACACAAGCTACAAGCTGTTATATAAAAGACGCAGTCATGAGTGAATAACTGATCGCATAGGCCAAACCGCTCAAATAGAAACTTGGAATTCGGACAGCAGATAAGAGTTTTTGATGTGGGGTATCACTAAGGAAGGATTTCTTGGTATTCGAAGAAAGAAAAGTGTGGTCATCTCTCCGAATCCCTTAAGGATGGAGGCTTGAAATTTGGTACTTATGTTTCTTATTTTAAATAATTTGACACGCGTTTCAACGTTTTTGATACTTTAGTAAAATGAGAAAAAGAGGTGAAAAGAAAAGGGGGCGGGGAATGCAATTATTATAATAGCAATATCTAAGAATCTTTGAAGGTTAGAAACATGTTGGTGTATGTACTTCTCACTCAAATAAATCAATACGCAGCGTTTTGGATATTTACCTAGAAGGAAGGAAAAGGGATGGAATTATTATTATTATTATTATTATTATTATTATTATTATTATTATTATTATTATTATTATTATTATTATTATTATTATTATTATTATGAAAAGGTACCCATACCTCGGGATCCCTTATGAGACATGAAAGTTGGTAGTTTATTTTTTCATTTAAAATAAACATGTATTTGAGCGTTTTTTGTTACTTAACATAGAAGGGAAGTAAAAAATTTGGGGCGGTTCACTAAAATGCCTTTCGAGATGTTTGAATTTCATGACAGAGTTTTAACTCAATCCAGTTCTACATGAAAGAGACAGAAGGAAGAACGCGAAATATTGTGCCACAGTAGCACGTAGGAGCATTTGCTATTTCGTGCGAGGTCGTATGTAGAGCAAATTGGGGGCCTGGGGGCAAAGCCCTACCTAGGCGAAGGCTAGTAAAATACAATTTTATTGTTGTTGTAAGCATAGCTATAATTATACTATGTTTGTAAAAATTGCATTTAAGAAATTACCTAATAGAGCCAATTTCCAACTCCCTGTTCCTAGTCTGGTCTAATGCTTTTTTTCTTTACATACTCAATTATACCACTGCAATAGCGGTGTAGTCGGACAAAATACCCTATACAGAGCATCAGCCGAAAGAACATTTTCAACACTAAAAAGGTTGAAGACATTGGCTACGATCCCGGATGACTGCAGATCGACTTATCGGCCTGGCACTACTGTATACTCAGTAGATTACGATCGTGTCATCGACAGATTTGCCAGGAACAAGAAAGGACGTAGATTTGAATTTGTGCTGTAACTTTCACAGAGATGGACTGCAAAGTGACTAAGGCCATTATGTGGTTTCCGTCCGTCGTGATTTTTGCCGTAATTATTTTCAACTCGTGGGTATTCCCCAAAAGTCATGAGTCTAAAGTTGAACTCCTTGGACGTATCTGAATCGCAAACAATATCAAGGAGATGAACAAACTCGAAAAAGTTTTTGAAATTGTTTTTTTTTTAATCTTTAACTGAAACAAAAGGGCACAATTACAATCGTAGAAAATGTGTACCGGTATATAGGCTATATTATATTTTTAATGAACAGTTATATATTATACATATGATACTTGTTTGCTTAACGTTCCACGGTTGTGCCAGAACGGCTAAAGGAGACGTGGACCTACTTATTATAGTGGAATCTGAACCACTATTTTCGTTCAACTGTACCCTCACCGAAAATCGAACCCGGGGTCACGCACACCAAAGGCAAGCGTGTTAGCCATTAGACCAAACGGGGTCCATATTATATCTGAGATGAAAGAAAAACAACAAGTTTCACATACTTTATTCTCTATTGGTAATTTTGTTTAAAGGTGAGAATTTTTCAAAATTAAATTTCAATTTGCATTTTTTTTAAATATCTGATATTGTCAAATAATACCGCCAGTCGGTACGTTTTAGGAAATGTAGTTTGTGTGCTGTGATGAACGGAAACATCACTTTGGTTTTACATTTCTGATCTTTCGTTCATTTTGTTGTAGGCTTTGCTAATCTTTTAGTTTTTTTCTATTTATACATTATAATGGCTTATATTGTGATTCTATATAATTTTAATTCATGTAAAATTTATACAAATTCGTGCTAGATCTGACAAAATTTCTGTTGAGTTTGTGTAAGAGAAAGTTTAGTATTGATATTTTTGTTAGTACATTATTTGCAGTATTTTACGAATAAATTGTGCATTTACCTTCGTAGTGATTTATATGGTTAAGGAGTACTGCGATATATCATATTTATATACGATTTAAATTCATAAATCATTTCCTTACATGTTACTGCTGTAGTTTAACTTCAAACCGTCGCTCTGGGTTACTTTTAGTATTACAGTACAAGGTTTAAATACAGTGGGGATTAGTATTATGTATTATGAAGTGTATCAATTTCATTCTCCTGTACTTGATCTATGCCCTTAAGTGTGCAGGTCAGTTCTTTTAAGGCAAAAACCATGACATTCTTGTTTGGGGGGAAAGCCACGAAATTCATGTTCGGGCAATCACTATCACGGGGAATAATCACAGAGCCACTAAACAAGTAAACATCCTTGGAGTTCAATTTGAATATTATATTTTTTCTTTACAATTTTCAATTTGCTGAATTATATCTGATATAAACAAAAATGATAGCAATCTGCAAAGATTGCTCCCCATATTTTGTACCATTTGGAACACTGTGTGCCATATACTATTAAACATCACTTTATAATTAATTATTCTATTATTTTTACTACCAAGAAAAGTACAATCATGCCCGAAATTATTGTCGCATGTCTATAAATATGTTGTTGTAGGAATATAATTTGATAACGAATTTGCCCGGTATTTCTTATAATGTTAGTATGATATAATCGGCAAAGACATGTGTGTGGCAAATTTTATATCAAACGAGCAGTAAGTAAGAACAATTAAACGAAAACAAAACTTTCTTGTCCGTTTAACAACATTTTGCTTTACTTATTCCAATTTTCGTATATATAATTCTTTTCCTATGAAATTTACCACAAATATACATTTCCCGATTATATACATAGTATCAGTATCAAAAGTACCCTGCAAGATCATTATCAAATTCTTACAAGAAGAAGACAGTTATTCGTAGAAGAAGACAGTTATAGGTATGCGACAATCATCTTGAACATGAGTGCACATAGAAATATTATAATGTCTTTTGTTATTTGTTGACACTTTGTATTATTCTTTATTCATGTATACTTTTGTTATCTATTTTTGCGTAGACCGAGTGTGTCACTTTTTTAACCGTTGTCCTGCAATTGTTATTCAAAATATAAATGATTAGTGCAAATTGTACACTCTTTCGTTAAAATGAATGCCATCGTCAATACAGTATTTTTTTGTGTGTGTGCAAGTACTGTGTAAGACAGTGCATCTCATATATTGCGGTGACTAGTGAATCACCACACCGCCATGTCTCCGAAACGAAAGTGCGCACTTCATTTAAATCTACAGAAGGAATATACTTTCATTTAAAAAAATACAAATTTGAGTCCCAAAATTGAATATGGTAATCAGGTTTATCCCCCCTCCCGTCCCGCATTCATATGCGTCAGATTCTTGCAAAGTAAAATTATTTTCACCTTGAGGATATGCTCATCTTCTAGGAAGCTGACCGCCCCCCCCTCCAACGATCCTTCTGGATCCGCTAGTGCTTTGATGTCTGTGGTTCATTGATAGTCTGCCTTGACAGACCAGCTTCAGAGTGACCAGCTAAGTTTGTTGAAAAGGATAGCGTAGTACTCTGGGGTAGATGGAAACCACGAGAGGGATAGCGTCGTATTTTCTTTTTCTCATTCTTTCGAGAATATTTTTATCTAGTTTTATTAATTATTGAGTAGCGTTAGAATGTAAGCTAAAACTCTAACGTTACATAAACAAATGTTATAACTTTGATTATGATTCTTAAATAAATATAATATATTCATACTACCTGTACCCAAAGTGAAAGGTGTTCGAAGTCAAATATTGTGGGTTCAAGTCCAGTGATTTGCTCGGACGCAACACTATCTTCAATGGAATCTATGGCTTTCAAGGAAGAAGACATCACTTGATGATGCTGGAAATAACAAGAAACCTTGTACAGAATTGAAATTAGATTGAATTATTTTTTAAAAATAATAATTGTTCAAGTTCCAAATAGATTTTCAGCCAAACTTTTGAGTGTCCATTTTTATTAAAATTGTCATAATTTAATGTTTTGTGTTTTCTTACTACTGTACAATGCTTTAGTAGCTTTGACAGCTCCTCTTATGAACAGTAATATTTAGCTATACACATACTGGCACTTTTCTTCATCTGAATATGAAAATATATTTTAACCCTTCTTGTAAGAAGGTAAGGAGTACTACTGGACTACTACCATATAATAGAGTTACTTTGGTACAAGTTTTTAATATAATTAGAAAATTACAAAAGATTATAATTTCGATCCGAAACTGGCTGAGCACAATAAAATTAACTTTACGCTTTATAAATATGAGGACGACTTTACTATCTGAATACTACGTACTAAGATATTCCCTATAGTTTCTGTTCCAATTGTTTACCATTAAGTAGGGGTAACTTTGGGACGAGTCATATTTTCAACTTAATACAAATTGAAAATTTAAATTTTATCAATGTTAAACTTCTAAAAACATGTTTATTCTTAATTACATTTTTACAAAGCCTTTAATTTGATTTGATTTGAGTTTAACGTTCCGTTCAGCAGCGAAGCTTTATGAAACATAAACTTACAGCCTGATGTCTAATCCGAACTTCATGAGTTCCAAAGGCGCGTACGCTATCTACATAGTAACGGGGAAGTTCTTTCAATAATCCTGTTGATCATATTGCTTGAAAAAAGTATTAAAAAGACTTTTTTAAAGTTGAAGAATATTTATTTGAAAAATAAATGCTAAAGAACAAAAAATATTTCCAGCTATTGGACAAATTAACAATTGAAACGAAGAAAGTACAATGAAATAAAAAGTCATTTCTATACACTACTCCAAAAGTGCATTACCACCTGCAATTCTCCTTTTCCTGCAATAGTAGGTAACGCAAAAACACAGTCCTAGGGTTGGTTGAAAATTCGAAAAACGTTGGACTAAACCTCAGTTTTGTTACAAATATATCTGTGTGGCAAACTGCAAATAAGAGAAAAAAATAAATTGTTAAGAATGACGGTTTTTTATTAAGAGGGAAATGGATGACATAAAAATTACAAAAAGATCTTACTTAAGCAGTTCAAACAAGATGAATGGTAAGAAATAGATATAAGAGGAAAACAGTTTCTTTCTATTTTCAAAAAAAGAAGAAGAAGAGAGAAAAAGAAAGAAAAGAAAAGAACGTTACATAATGTAAAGGTTAATATAAAAGCCTAACAGTAACAACAAACATCTACAAGGAAGGGAAAGAGACAAATACAGACTAAGGAACACCAGTGGCGTAGCAGACTTGCGAGCCTCCTATGCAAGATGGAAGCCTAGTTGTGAACCCAATTGTTATAACAATAAAAATTAAAATAATAATAATAATAATAATAATAATAATAATAATGACCAATAATAATAATAATATTGAAAACTCGTTTCCTTTCCAAATCTCTTTCTCTGCCTAAGAGCATGTCTGCATATAGCGGTCATGTGTAAGTTTTTGTCAATGAGCGGTCTCAGAGGCAGAATGGGATGAAAATTTCCGAGAGAGAGCAACAAAAATTTTTTTATATAATAAATTCGAGGCAAACATTCGAATCACTCGCTTTTCAGAGGTGGTTTTTCTTTCTTCTTTCGGGAACAACAAAGATTTGGCGCCTAAGTATATAATATTTCAAATACAGTATATATATATATATATATATATATATATATATATATATATATATATATATATATATATATATATATATATGTATACAGTATACATACATATATAATATATACTGTATACAGAACATAATATTTCAAATTTGCAAGTGGATTCATTTAATTACAATTTTTGGTAATAACGAAATTGTCATTGGAAGACATTATTGTAAAAATTAACGTTGGTTTCTTCATCCATTGCAAGTCTTAGGAGCCCCTATGCCTCACACCACCAGCAAGATCGATATCGAAAATTCAGGATATGGATATAGCAATGTTGATATATTTGTGATATCCAATGTTGACATGTGTCAATAACGATATCGACGATCCGAGAAATGATGTTTGAAATATATTAGAATCAATAACCATAATCTAAATATGTTCTTGCATTTCCGTACACAAAGTTGAGGGGGAAGGGGGTGAACCCGAAAAAACATTTTAAGCCAAAAAAAGTTTCTTAAAATAGAAGTAGTTATACTTTCCCCTTAATAGAAAACTATTACTATTTATTTCTTAATCTTATTTCTGATTCTCATCAGAAATCAGCGACAGTACACATACTTTACATAATATAGCATTATACCCTATATTTTTCACAACTAAGCAAATCGGAAGATGAAATTCCTGTGATATTAAAGTGGAATGTTCTACAAAATAATCATAATTCATTGTCCTTATTTCTGTCAGTAATTTTGACGTAGAGTCAGAACTACCAGACTAATAGAACTAGAAAGAAATTAAATCTATACTTTATATTAACTACGGATGGACCTAGCAATTTTAAACTTCATATTCTTGTCATTATAATGTGTTAGGCATCCAACACTACTCTTATTCATGGCTTATGCTTTTTAGAAAAATTCACGAACGATATCGATAATATATATATATATATATATATATATATATATATATATATATATATATATATATATATATATTTGTGTGTGTGTGTGGGTGGGTGGGTAAAGAGTCTGAAGCGCGTGGGTATAACTTAAGTTGTGACACGGATAAACGTTGCAAAGCACCACTATTTATCCACTTAGTCGCTCATGCTTAGTTTACACTTCACACACAGAAAAAAAATATAAGTCAACGAAATGTGTGTTGTAATAGGTTGTTTCTACGGAGATTCCTCAGCTTACACTAACTGACTTCTCTGGGTACTTTCCAAATAGCTCCAAACAAAAATTCCTTTTATTCTTTTCTTGAAAATCTAAAAATTTCAACCTCTCTGTGTTAGTGGCTTGTTTGCTTCCTCAAAAAAATCAGTTGTGAAGGATGGCATGGTTTCGACTAGACGACCACTGTCCAGTTTTCTGCTTTTCTTTCTTTTTCTTTCTTTCTTTTTTTTAAGCGCTTTTTCAATTTGGGTGGTGCGCTTTCCTCATAGCCAAAGTAGGAGGGAACATCTCTGGTACTTCTTCAGAGAAAGTGGGTGGTCGATCCAAGGCAAACGGTTCTCGATTGTTAAGAGAAAGGATGCTTACTTTTAAAAAATCTTGGCCTCTGACAAAATGAATGTTCTAATATAAAATAAATTTTCAATGTTATTAAAATACATAAGAATATTTGCTCATGAAAGCGAATGTTACACGGTTGCAAATTCGGTAGTGTTCATTAAACGTACTGATCTGAAATATATATTATAATAAACCTAGTAGGTAGCGTAGGTCATACCTTACATTCCAGACTAAAAAATCAAACTGAATATCAAAGAGAAAAAAGAAAAGAGAAGATAGAAAAATTGAATGAATACTATTTTACTACTAAATCTCTAGGAGTAAAATCTCTACAGAGAAGAGAAAGATGCAAGACGTCAAGAAAAATTGATTGAGAGAGAGAGAAAGAGAGACGAATATCTAATATAAATAAAATAAAGAGTTTGTTTGTGTGTTTGTCTGTCTGTCTGTGTGCGGCCTGGAGACCAGACGGATGGACCGAGAGTTACCAAAATTGGTCAGGGGTTCCTTAGTCCAGTCCCCAGATCAATACGAAGCCGTTTTTTCAAATTTCGAAACAGGGGGGTCTCAGGGAGGCGTTTACTAGAACCGGTTTGGGAACCAGACAAATTGACCGAGAGTTACTAAATTTTGGTCACGAATACCTTGGTCCAAGCTCTAGACGAGAGTTAAACGTTTTTGTCAAAATTCGAACCAGGGGGTGTCAAGGGGGCGTTTACCTGGACATGTAAAAGTAGTAGAAAATGACCGATATTAGTATGAAATTCATAGTTTTCGCGGTCGCTGAAATCAATGGTGGAACTCCGATCGCTTTAACTTCCAAATTCACGCTATTCGGCTCCGGACCAGGGGTCACCGGGTGGGGGGATGAGATACCGAGACATAAAAGTAATCCAAAATCACCGATATTAGTGTCACATCCATAGTTTTCGCGGGTGCTGAAATCATTGGTGGCACTTCCATTAGCGATGGTTTGCAAATTCAGTTATAATTGTATGCGGGCCGGGAGTCAGCGGGAAAGATACCGAGACATGTAAAAAAAATAGCCCTAAATGACTGATATTAGTATCAAATCCATAGTTTTCGCGGTCGCTGAGATCAATGGTGATACTCCCACAGGCGTTGACTTTCAAATACAGTCCCCGTGCGAAGCATGGGTATATCCAACTACTTATTATTACTCTGTATGATGAAGACCGCACACACTCATTATTTGGATTCTCGCCATTGATGCCTTGTAGCTTCTCCAACCAACGTTGGTAGCGAATATTTTATGGAAGAAAGGAAAGGTACTACCTGATAGGCATCCGAACCGATATTTTCGGTTTGCAAGTCTACGACTGTAACAATACATCACCGTTTACTCTAACCGAAACATATTTATCAAAAGGTATCGTGTTTCTTTCTAGGAACAGTAACATGAAAAGTGGATACTACAGACCAATTAAGTGTTTCGAATTGTCTCAGTAGCCCCATAGTTATTAATTGCCCTTTCCCAACTAACATTTTAAATCGTCTCTATCATGATATGGGTGTTTGCTTCCACATTCTTACGGATTGCTCGTTTAGTATGAGAAGTCACTCTTCGATTCTTCACGATCACTTTGTGGAGAAAAGCTTCGTATCGACCAGAACTTGAACCTACGTTTTGAACCTAAACTACTCGTAAGTCCAGGACGTTACCCCTACACTACTCTGCCACCTGAAACTATAACACTTCTTATACAGTTCAGTTCTGCTCTTTGGAACGAACCGGGTTCTTTCTGTAAGGTTATTTACACCAACGTGCACGCCGAAATTAATTTATTCGATGACATGGAGACAAATTAGTGCCCACTAATAATGAAAATAACATACAATCCAGGAAACATTTCAGAAATAATAAACTACTATGCAGTAATTACTCCGTGCAACTTCAAAAGTACGCTCATAATAATAATAATAATAATAGTAATAGTAATAAATGACCAGCTTCACTGTATATTTGTCATCTCAACGAATAATAATATCAATATGCGAAGTCAATCTAACGAACATTCTTCGAAGATTCAGCAGTTGTTCCATTTACTCTTCCGTTTCCAGAAAATCCATGCACATGTTGTTTATCTACCACGACATGAGATGACATGAGATGAGATCGATCTTATGTATACATAAAAGTCGGGACCAGTACTACACTTTTAATTGTCTAATAACTCAAGCTTGTGTGCAGCGTTACTAAAATTTTTACTGTCTTGTGCGCGCGGGCATGGGTTCAAGTCCGTTGGGGACTATAGAACACAGTGGTTCTTAACATACTTTTGCCAAAAGTATAACTCCCGTCTTTAGAATTCTCAGCTGTTCGTTTCAGTCTTCCGCAATAATTATTATTGGTAATGTTTGGTACCGGTAATTTTTGCCCTTGTGTATTGTTTTTATTCTTTTCTTTCTTTTAAAAGTATATCCAAATAAAGGCCACCACAATTACTCTTATTTTGAATATAAACGCCATTTACAACTGGTAAAAAACAAAAATTTAACGTTCCGACGTATCTGCAGAAAACTAAAAAACGAAAGTGAAAAATTGGGGTACGAACCCATACTCATAGACATCAAAAGTATTACAACCAGCTACCGAAAATCGCTTGGCCATGTTGATTACGCTTATTAATACGAAATGTATTTAAGTTCCATATTGCCTCTATTGACAGTATGTGTTGGAACCCCAAAAATTTCCACTTCTTGTCTTCTAATCTTTACTGCGTAGGTACGACCTACGCTAATTACTAGATTTATTATATTGTATTTCAGATCAGTACGTTTAATGAACACTACCGAATTTGCAACCGAACCATCAGAAAGACAGAATTGTGTTAAACTTTTGGCATGATCCTAGATGTGTCTCGGAGCTTTTTAGTTTCACTGAAAATTGAATATTTTATTTGACCACCAGTTTTATTATTCATTTTGAAAGTGACTTAATTTTCAAGCATCATTTACGTATATATTCGAATAGTGCTCACAAAAATTTGAAAAAATAACATATTTCTATATTACTGTTGGATTTCTGGAAACGGAATTTTATAATGTTAGGCTCTTTTCTTACTACGTTTAAATCCAATGTTTTTATCTGTATCTTTTATTTTTTCTTCTTCCACCTCCTTTTCTCTCTCTGTTTCACTTCTTTACCTCTAACAGATATCTATTGGTTTAAATTTTTCCTTGAGATATGTTTGTGCTTCCCTACATCAACTTATGAATCTCGTTTCTTCTCATTCTTCTTTTTTCACTTTATTGACACTACTACATCTATATTTTGATATTAGAATTGTGCTAATCTTGTTGCTGATTTTAATATGGGAGAGACTAAAGGAAGAGAGAGAGGGGTCTCCCTACAAGACACGATTATGGGATAAGAAGTTTTATACTGGATGACCTAGCTACAAGGTGTCAGCTGTCGCTTTTTTGATGCGGAGTGTATAAGTTCAGTAATTCACCATCAATAGAGTCAATCAGAATTGCTTTGGTAACGAAGAAACAACAAACTGAAATTTAAAAGCTCTTTTAACAAACTGTTGACATTTGAAAGTCGACAAACTTTACACTTACAGACACCGATTACCTCGAAACCCCGGAAGCCAAAATTAATGCAGGATAGGGGACTTAAATTTAAAAAATGACAATCTCAGCAAAATGCAGAAATCTTTTAGTCTGAGAGAAAAAGTTAATTAAATGTCTCGTTCCTAGTTCTATTAGTCTTATAGTTCTGAGTCTATGTCAAAGTACTGACAGAAATAAGGACAATGAGTTATGATTATTTTGTAGAGTATTTCATTTTAATATCACAGGAATTTTATCTTGCGATTTGCTTAGTTGTGAAAAATTATAGAGTATACTGCTATACTGTGTAAAGTATGTGTACTGTCACTGGTTTATGATCACAATCAGATACAAGATTAAGAAATAAATAGTAATAGTTATCTATTAAGGGGAAAGTATAACTACTTCTATTTTAACAAACTTTTTGGCTTAAAATGTTTGTTCGGGTTCACCCCCTTCCCCCTCAACTTTGCGTACGGAAATGCAAGAACATATTTAATTTTGATTATTGATTCTAATATATTTCAATAATCATTTCACGGATCTAGGCTTGTGCGATATGTGGATATATCGATATCGATATTGATATATCAGCATTCGATATCACAAATGCATCAACACCTATATATAAATATCCCAAATTTTCGATATCGATCTTGGAGGGTGAGGCATAGGGGCCCCTAAGAGTTGCAATGAGTGAAGAAACAAAATTTTTACAATAATGTCTTCCAATGACAATTTCTTTATTACCACAAGTTGCAATGTAAATAAATCCACTTGCAAATTTGAATTATTATATACTGTAATTTCTTAGGCGCAAAAACGTTGTTGTTCCCGAAAAAAGAAACAAACACGCACCTCTCAAAAGCAAGTGCTTCGAACGTTAACCTAGAATTTATCATAGGAACATTTTTTGTTCCTCTCTCTTGGAGATTTCCATCCCATTTGACCTTTGAGACCGCTCATTGACAAAATTGCACACATGAGTTCTATATGCAGACATGCTCTTAGGCAGAGTGAGAGATTGGAAAGGAAACGAATTTTCAATAATAATAATAATAATAATAATAATAATAATAATAATAATAATAATAATAATAATAATAATAATAATAATAATAATAATAATAATAACAACAATAATAATAATAATAATAATAATAATAATAATAATATAAATATAAATAATAATAATAATAATATTATAATAATTATTATTATTACAACAATTGGGTTCACAACTAGGTTCCCATCTTGCATGGGCAGCTCGCAAATCTGCTACGCCAATGGTGTCCCTTACTCTGTGCTTGTCTCTGTTTCCGTCTCTTGTGGATGTTTGTTGTTGTGCTGTTAGGCTTTTATATTAAACTTTTACATTATATAATCTATTTTCTTTTTTTACGATTTTTTAGAAAGGAAAGAAACTGCTATCCTCTGATATCTATTTTCTATCATTCATATTGTTTCAACTGCTTAAGTAAGATCGTTTTGTAATTTTTATGTCATCCATTACTCTCTCACTTAATAATAAAACCGTCATTCTTAACAATTTATTTTATTCTCTTATTTGCAGTTTGCCACACTGATATATTTGTAACAAAAGTGAGGTTAAGTCCAACGCCTTTCTAATGCTTAACCAACCCAACGACTGTGCTTTTTAGGTTTTCTACTATTTCATGAAAAGGAGAATTGCAGGTGGTAATGCACTCTTTGAGTCGTGTATACAAATGCAATAATTGAAACGAATGAAAAAGTGTTGGAAGTTCATACAGTTTAATATTCGTCATAGAAAACCACCGAAGAGAAACTTGTTCACACTGAAGATTCTTCTGGAAACTGTATCTGTGGCCAGCAGTTCGAGGGAGTTAAGTGTCATAATATTATTGTGCTGTTGCTTATCACAAGTTTGAGACATTGCCTTTCCAATTATATCAAACCGGTATCCATGAAATGAAATCTTTAAGTTTTACGTCGATAATTCCGGCCACGCCGTACCGGCCGGAATTGTACCGGCCACGCTAAAGGAGGCGGTGATGATGAGATACGAATGAAATGGTGGAATGAAGTAAGCGGGAGAATCCCGAGAAAACCCAGGCGCATGGTGTTTTTCCACCACCAAGTTCACTTGGAGCGAGCTGGGATCAAACCAGCTACCCCCTGCACCACAGGTGAACTTCCACCGCACCCTCCAGTATCCATGATTCTATCGTGTGCTTAAACATATGCAATGAAACGTGTAGTTATATTTCTGACAAACCCTTTATATACATATATATAAAAGTGAATTGCAGTGCTTTCGTTTCTTGTGCTCAAGCGGTCACCACACAAGTTAAACCTCATCATTTGCATTATACTTGAAACCTTACGTGGTTGAGAGTTTATTTCCCTATTGGAATATTATTATTTTAATATATGATATAAGCAGACACATAAGAAAATGTTCTATTTCTGAAGTGAAAGAGAAGAAAACGTCATTCAACTCATAATTTCATAAATTTTCCTCCAAGTATGTATATACATACGTCAGTACGATATCAAGTCAATGAATACACAATGTTTTTATTAAGAGAACATTTCAATCAATAAATCTTTTCTTTGAAATTTGACAGTGAAAAGTTTTTGTAAGCTAACAGATAATTTCTTTCGTCTATCATCTCTCCCTTTGTTTCCTGTCCCATGAAAATATTTATAGTCATTGTGAAAAGTCTGAGCACACTATTGATGTTTCAGAATTTTCCAAATAAATGACACTATTTCCATACAAAACCACCTTTGTTGGACTCGTTTTTGAAAATGAGCAACTTTGTTCATATGCGGATACAAAAATTCGTGGTCTTGTTGACATCAAGACAAATTTATTGAGGAAAGCCGCCTGGAAATAAACAGATAACTAATGAACAAAGACTAATGTCACGCTTTGTTTGATGATGCATCATTTCAACGACACCTAGTGGCGTGTGTGTATAAATCCTTGTTAGTAGTTGTCTCCTTACTTCAACGAACAATTATGTATGCGCTATACCATCAAGTCGTAATATGGGTAGAATTGGATGCAAATCTGTAACATGCGATCTTACTGTTTTCATTCGCATGAACCAGTTGAATAGTGTGTAGAACATACAAATAATATATAACATGTGAAAGAGAAACTGTTAACTAGGAGTCGAAGCGCGTGTTAAAGTGATTATTTTGAGAGAAGAGAATCATTCTCTGCGAAAAGCTGCTCAAGGATCGGGCGAAGCAGTGCGTCAGGCTCTTGAAAGATAGTCACAAAGTGATGTAAATACACGGAAATGCACTGATAGTTCAAAAATAACAACTTCTCTTAACGACAAGTTCACTGAATAAACAAGCGAATGGAATGTACGCTAACTGCTCTGGAAGAACCAATAAAACTATGGAAGAGCCATTTCCAATCGGTATCAAATAGAGCTTGGCCAAGCGCCTTTAGATCTATTGTCTTGAGGATAGGATTGCGGTAGGATTGTGGTTTCAGTTATCTTCGAATTGAAAATCCCTATGATTTTTGAATCTACCGAGGCACGAGATCCTTTCACACATCACCACTATCTCTGTCCTTGTACCACAGACTGCCATACTTCATACCAGGATGCCAACTGAGCCTGTTCACACAAGATTAGACGTTGCATCGTGATCCATCTAATGACGTAAATGAGATATGTGATAAATTCTACCAATGTAAGGAACAAAATTATTTTTGTTTCATGAAAATTGGTAAGGAATTTTAAAAAGTTGTAATTTTCTATAAGAAGTTAATTCCCGCCCATCCTATATATATTTTTAATGATCTTGTGATATAGCATAAAGTAAAATATTTTTTTCTGAAACAGTAATGACTTGTTTTGATTTTTAAAATTTTATCCACATTTCATTAATAATTCAGTGGCTAGGGCGAACATAATGGTATGCGTTACTTAGAACAAATTGAGTTATTAAATGGAATGGGTTGGAACTGAACCACCGAAGAGTATGTGGGTTGTTTAATTTCTAAAATGTACTTAGAGATAGCAAGGAAAGATTGTTTAGAATGTGGCAATTGCATTGGATTGCATGGGAATGTTGAACCTTCTTTCCCAGTTTACTCGAAAATTAGACAATGTGACATACCATTAAGTTTTCCCAAACCGCTCAATTATTTCATTATTAAGGCTTAAATACTGCACAATATATTTCTTTTGAAAATTAAAATAACAAAGTAGAGTAGTTCTTTATGGAGGAGTATTTTTTCCAGAAGAAGTTAATCGAAAACTTATCTAATATTTCTGTTCATATTCATAAATACAGCATAACCAGAAACAACCTCCCACATATGAAAGACGATTAAAACAAAAAGTATTGCTGATAAAATGTTGATTGCTAAACAATATAAAACGGTATTAAAAACAGTTTGCATTTACTTTGTTCTGATTTGTTCTGTTCTTACACTCTCAATAGCTGCACCATGCTTCCTTCTTTAAATTAAATCTCTCCGTTTTCGGACATAGAATATTTCCTTTATTCAACGATAATCTCTCCCAAGGTATTATCGCTGCTACCAGGTAGTGATCAGTGTCACGATCAGCCCCTCTAAACGACCGGACATCAATTATGCTAGATTGCCTTCTTCTAACTACTAAAACGTGATCAATTTGATTATGTGATTTTCCATCTGGTGAGGTCCAATATTTATGAACGTCGCGATGTGGGAATTTTGTACTCTTCACGATTAGATTTTTGGATGTTGCAAAGTTCACGAGTCTAACACTGTTGTCATTACTTTCGTTATGCAGACTTTCGTTTCCTATAATCGGTTTGAAAATATCCTCTCGTCCTACCTTCGAATTGAAATCCCCTAATAGAATTTTCATATTGGTCAAATATCCGTTCCAGTTGTTCCTAAAAACTGTCTTTTATATTGTCATCCTTATCTTCTGCTGGGGCATGTAAATTTAAAACAATAATATCACCACCGACCCTTAAGAGTAATAAAAGAAAGTCTGTCAGTAACAAATTCAATCCGCTTAATTACTGGTAATATTCGTTTGTGAACGAAAAACCCTGTTCCTAATTGGTGATTTTTATTTCCTTCCCCACAAAAGAACATAAAATTTCCGGAATTCACAGATCCATTTCCTTCTCACCTAACTTCCTCAACTCCTACTAGGTCCAGCCTGTATTTCTCTAACTCACTCGTTATGGATTTTAACGTGCCTGCCCTATAAAGACTTCTAATGTTGCATGTTCCAAATCTCATGTCCATTTTCTTTTGCTAAAGTCGTGCCAAATTGTCAGTCCTTGTCCAAGGCTTTTGTGAATGTTTCTGAACAAGTGTCTTTTTTATAGGGTGAGGTTGTTAGCCTTACCCAAACCCCCAAGCTGGAGGGCCGCTCCTAGTAGTCTGTCCGCGACTGCTTATTCAGTATATTCACAGCTAACCTCTATATCTAGAGGCCTTCTCCTCGATCCGCAACCTGAGGACGCGCCATGCCGTGGTGATAGGATCCCACGTTACATGGAACGGGTAAAGGGATGAAAAATGAAAATACATTAACCAATATCGGGAGGAAATAGACATCTATCTGAAGGTATACTTGTCATGACCTTCATCTTGAAGTCGACTATCTTGTATCTCACTCGACTTTTTTAAACAGAAAGAGGGTCATGTAATATATGAAATTAAGTTAGAATTTCACGAGAAATACAATGGTTCAGTCTATGTTTCCATAACTTTATACTGTATTGGTAAGACTTAAAGAAATGCACATTGATATGAATTTGTTGGTTCAAAGACTACTGAACAGCTGTATCTTTTTGAAAAAAATCAAGTCAGGAAAACCTAATGTACGTTAGTGAGAACATTACTACTTATGAAAGGTATAATCAGCTTGAAATCGTTATCGACCGCAGACAAAATAAAATGGTGATGAGACGATCACAAACTTTAAGGAACTGATTGAAGATGGATGAAATATTTTCCATTTGATTATTCGAGTTAGAAGACAAATCTTCATAAGCAGCCACCTATTCAGTACGCACTAGTATACATTCGGGTTTCCTGACTTGATTTTTAAAAAATACATCCACGGAATTTTTCGCAGGAGACGGCAAAGTTTGTCTTCTGGTTTTGTATTTTTATTATAGCTATAATAAGACAAAGGATATGCAATGAAGTTGCACTGAGGATGATTTATTTGCTAAAATCTCGGTATTCACAGTAGTATCACATGACCTAATCAGTAAGAACACCAGAAACTTTCACTTTATGGGGTGTTCAAAATAGAAGAGAGTGTGCACCCAGAATAATGATATCCATTTTTACACAAACTCAAAGAAAACAATATTTTATGCCTAGGGGTGAGTATAAGGAAATTTGGGGGAGTGTTAGGTGTGTTGCGGGTGTGTAGAATACTCCCTGGACATAATATCTATTTTTACAACAGAAGTTGTAAACGTAAAAAAAATAGAGAAATTACTGCACCATTAAATTCAGAAAATATTTGCTTATGCCCGGAAACTTAATACAAACTATTCATTTACTTATTAGGGAGAGGCCATACTTTCCCTTGTGGAGTCCATGAATGTACCTGTACTGCAATATGTTGATGTGTATACCAGGGCCGTGCCGTGGAAAATCAGCGCCATTGACGAGAGTATATGACGGCGCCCCCATACATATATTCCAAGCAATTTTCCTTTTTTCTCCCGAATTTCCCCCCCCCCCTTCCCCACGGCACGGCCCTGGTATATACTTCATAACCAAGAGTAGCAGAACCATCTTAACGGTATCATAGCCACTCGGTTGGTGGCCCCGCGAGCAGAATAGTATGTATTAATTACATGTATTAGGAGCAAACTTTAGTCAGAGGGACCACAACACACTTGTTTGTTCTGGGGCCTAATATGCTGTTAAAACAGTACTGGAGAGTAGAGTAAACGGCACTAGCACGGGCCTCCTGAGGCGCGAGGCCCGATTGGGAGCAATCGGCTTAAAGCCGGTTCTGTTGTAGAACGTTCTGAGGACTGTAAAACAAACTGTCTCACAGCCTCAATATTCCAACGGTGAACCTTTTGTTCGGAAGTTCTCGACTCAGTGCAAGATAGTCGTCCAATCAGGAAAATTTTCACTACATGGAATGGCAAACCTTGAGCAAAAAGCTCTTCACACTGTAATCACAGATCTGCTGTTTCAGATAAAAGAAAAAAGAAGCACATTTCGACAGCATTGGCGCGATGAGCTCCTCGGTAAACCATAATGACGACTGAAAACGGTAGGAGAGGTGAGCAGAAGCTATGACTGTCACTCCTTTAGCCCCTCCATTGAAAGCTACAGTCGATTAAAAAGTGGGTGGTTTTATTGGGTGTTATTACAACAATTGTATTGCAATTACTGTGTAATTTCAGCACACAATAGTACAAAATAATTACTGCTTCCTACAAGATTTTATAATTTTGAATAAAGAAGTGTCTATCTCAATTTTTTTGTTTTATTAACCTTTAAAATGTGGCACGTTTTATTGGATCGCCCTGTATTTCATTAACAAACTTGTAGTATGGCATTATTCATAATTTAATTTTAAAGAAATGGAAGTGGCAAAGTTTAGTTTAAATTAATTTTCACTTTGAATTCTATTGGTGACTGAATTTTGCATTGACGAATTTGGAGGTGAGAATTGACAATCGAGGAAATCTTTCTCGTGGACATATTGAAACATTCATGTTTCTAATAATCGCCATCATAGTACTTAACTAAAAAATATATTAACTTTAAGAAATAAAATAACAAAAATAATTGTAATTACCTTTTCCTTTCGAAAATTCCTCTTAATATCAATAATATTGGTAATTTCTTCACGAAGGTAATTCTCTTCCGCTGACAAATCTTCTTCTTTTTCATAGAAGTAATCAAATACTCCTGACACAACACTTCCCACTGATCTGTAATTACATGCGATCCAACATTTATACTGTGGAACATAAATCATGTTAAGGCAGATATCATGTCAAGTATGTAACAAACGTTTGCTTTACTAATTTTGTTCATTATTTCATATATGACTAGTTGAAAGCCCGTTCTTCAAACGAAAAAATACGTTAATGGAAAATATTTGAGGCTTCTTCCCTTTCTCCTTAGACTAAGCATGTCAATGAGAGTGTAGCAATGAAAACCCACAGAGACTATCACCAATCAGTTTAGCAACCCCGTAAACTATGGATTTGACACTAATATCGGACGTTTTCGGTTATTTTTACATATGACCCTAACCCTTAAAACGGAAATTGGGCTGAAATATCATCGATGTTTTCACCAATCAGTTTAGCGATCTCAAAAACTATGGTTCGACACTGAAATCGGTCATTCAGGACATATTAATTTGAATCATTTCCCCCTTGTGACAATAGGAGCTGAAATTTGACTTGAACGGTGTTGAGTATGTCTCAATTTATCTCAGCAATCCGAAAAAGTATTGGAAATTTGACACTAATATTTGTTGTTTTCAATTACTTTTACATATCACTCTCCTTCTCTACCTCCTTCTCTCTCTTACACGTGTTCGGTCTTTTTTTTTTTTTTAAATTAAGAGTTTATATATTGATTTTTATCTCTCTAACTTCAAAGACTCATGATATACTCATTTTTGTTTGCACGAGATACTGTTTTTTTCTGCATAAAATTTGATCCCCCAATTCCTTCGTGTCCAAAATAAAAAATGGCTTTGAACGCAATTAAACCTGGGGAAGATCTACCTGTACAACATATAATTGTTTTAGGTAGCTCTTTTTCATGTGTATATTTTATGACAGATAGACATACATATGTTTTTCATTTTATGCATTAATATAGATAGATGTACGAACAACTCCTTCGACGTTGCTCCTGTCAATTCCTGAAAAAGTTGATATGTCCCTTATTGCCTAAACTTGGGCTTAAATTTCATCGCGTCTGTCACCAATTACTTTAGGAACCCGACTTTAGCAGCTGTAGATTCGACTCTAATCTAGATCATTTTGTAAATTTTACTTTTCACCCCTTCTCAATCCTGATGAACATGGGGTTGAACTTGAACTTCAATGGTATCGGGGTTGCCACTATTCATTTCAGTTACCCCGAAAACTAATGGATTCGACACTAATATCAGTAGTAATAACTCGTTATATTCATCGATGAGTAATGAGAATCCTTCTTAATGATGTGGTGTCCATTACTTAAGTTCTCCAAATTATTAAAAGTTTAACAGTTACAAGCACGATATACGTAATAGTTTTAAAACCGCATCATTATATTCAAGTGACTTATGCTTGAAAGTTGTCTTTCACTACCTGTTCTTTCTCCGCTCCTGGAATATCACCTAATTTATCTGTTGCTGTTTGTGTGTTTGATCAACTGAGCGTGGGCGAGAGGGAAGAGCACTGTCAGTTTTCATCAGAGAAATGTTAAATAACATCGTTATTTTTATATAAATGGAATTATATGCATATCACAATATTTCACTATATTTAGACAATGTTATATTTCTTTCTTTCCCAACAAAACATTGTTTTTGTATAGGATATTCATACTTTTTTCTCGGGAAAACTGACTGAACTTTCGAAGAACCCAGATAGGTTTCTTGGGTTTCAAACCAAGAGGTGATGCGTGGTTCGTATATGAAGTAATTCACAGGATCACAGACAATTCCAATAAGGAACGTAGTTTTCTCTTCGCAGCTAATTGAACTATTCCAAGCCATGAAGAAAGGATGAAGTAGTAACGCATCGCTCAATTAATTACAATCAGATATACCGATTCTGTATCATTATTATATATACAGATGTGGACATATTTGTAGCAAAATAGACAAATGAATTATATTTATATAAAAAAAAACAAACATATTATTTTATAAATATATCTCTTGCTGTGAGACCTTGTCTACAATTGAAGACCTGCATTAAGAAATTTTAAGTTCACTTTTTTCATATTTTCAATTATTTACCCATGTAATTTATATTTAAAGGGCTATTCACTTACATAATATTATAACCTAAATGCAGCTCAAAACCCTACTTTTAATATAAAATAATTTAAACTGAATAGAATAATTTGGGATGTTATTAAATACAGTTAAGAGACTTAGAACGTTTTTACATTGAGGAAAATCATATCGCTACAATGGAAAACTAATAATTTAGAAAGATTTTAATTGACTATGATGTTTTATTTAACCTTAGTCGCAAACAACGAAAACCAAAGTTAGTCGCCTCTCAGACATTTAATAACAACATGCATTTATTTGCTTCTTGCTTACATTTATAATAACATAACTAAATAACATTTTTCAAAACTATCATAATATTTTACAAAAAATTCTACATTTGTGTGGCAATAGTTATTCGTCAGCTTTTATCAGTGGAATCTTTAATATTATTCTTATTTCTACCCCTTTTATTTATTTTCCTTTTTTCTTTTATCTTAGGTCTTATTCCCTGTTTCGATCTTACCTTTGCCAATTGGTGAGTACTAACTTGTGTTCCTTTAAAACTATTTTCAATATATTATGGTTTATGTATTTATTTATTCCACTGATTGAAAAAAAAAAATATTAACATGCTTATATATATATACACAGAGGGTTGATTAATTCATGTGTCAATTTCATTCGTTCACTGTGCAAAACTGGTATAAGGTAAAGCCGTGCAAATTGGTGTAACTTTAGACGAAGGGCATAAGTTTTGTTTTGTCATAGAAGCATGTCACTTGTACTAAAGATTGAAGAGATATAGGGTCAAAGGTCAAATTTCGATTTTTTTTCCTTATGGGATTGCAATGGTAAATTATGAAAGAGCCTGGAAAAACGTAAATCGAAGTGATAACAAAGAAAAAAGCTGTATGGTATGATTCTATGTCGCAAGCCGACCAAATATGCGTCAATCAAGTGTCATGGTCAGAGGTCACTGTCGGATCAAGGTCACAGGTCATCTTGAGAACCCATTTGAATACTCCGAAAACAACACAATGTCGTACCTCATCATGTCAAATGGGTTCTCAAGGTGACCTGTGACCTTGATCTGACCTACATATAAAAGAACGTTCACATTTAAAAAAAATTGTAGTCAAAGCGTTAAGGAACAACAAAGAACGCACAATACTTGGTGGTTCATATGCTCTTGTGAAGTACATAAGAGTCACGTTACTGATATATGGATTCTCAATCTTTAATTTATTTATAGCAGTGGATACAACGCCATACTTAGAAACCAGAATTGATATATTATTATTAAAAAGAGAGAAATCTTGTCTAACATAGCAAAAGATGATATTTTCCTTCAGTCAGATTTGAAACCTTAAATTTCTAACATCTTTCACTGATACAGTTGAAACTAATACATGTATCTCTCTTTGAAAGCTTCTAAATGAAATATATCTAAAATACAAAAAAAAAATATTGATTTGAAAATGTTTTTAAGTATGAGATAATTTCTACAAAAGTGGTTTCAAAAGTTTACAAAATGTTCTGTGTAGTGAGAATTCCAGCTAGGAGTTCGGAAAGAAGTTCCGAGTTCCGTAACAATCACAAGGTAAATGAAGTTGGGTCGTGATTAAAAACATCCTTTCTCGAAGAAATTTTGGCGCGGGGGCAAAATCAGAATATAAGGGAGCTACACTAGGACACTATTTTGGCATATGGGCGATAGCAATTTAATTATTTTTAGCTCCGTGGGCAAGAATTGGTTGGCCAACACCGGGGAGGCAAAGCATCTAGAAAGTATGCCTGGAAGAAACACTGGAATCAAATGTTTGATTAATGGAATAAATTCGAAATCTGCTTTGTGTCATGGAAACAAAGGCACCGACAAAGGAGCCAGAAATGACACATTGGCAGATGTACTGGAGCACTTTTCCGTGCTCGGTTGTTTGTAGTTGTATCATCCAATTATTGCGCTTTTATTTGCCAAAGCAAATTGGATCACGACGAACGAGAGTAAGCTGCGCTCAGTAACTTCTAGTTTGATCCATTGGAGATATCGTTGTGTACTAAATATCTGGCGCGCTTGCGTTTTGGGCACTCTCATTTCACAGATTCCGATTTAAATCCTAGCGCTAACTGTCTGTATTCTGAAGAATGTACACTCAACTGAGTTTATAACATATTCTCGTGCTATCCGGACTATTTAGAACTGAGAGAAAGTTTAGGATTGGCAGGTATTAGACAAATTTTGGGGAACGACCATGGACGTTGATCTTGGGAACCATCACCACTGAATTTGCTTGGACCGACGCATTTATTTTAAGATACTTATTGATGTCTTGTTTGATGATACCTGACAGAACTAAAAATGCATTCCTCAAAAGTTATGGGGAAATCTGCACCACTGCGGACATACTGTTTTTCGTAACTTTTCTCTCGTTTATCTGTAAAATTGAAACAATTAACGTTCTCCGAGGCCTTTCTTAGCTTTTGGGTGTTTTGGTTTTATTGTTCATATTATGTTGACAATTTTTATTGTACAATTTCCGTTTAATTTATTATTTTAGCGTTTTCGCAGATTTTAGTTTCATCAAGCTTGTATGGAGTTACGTGCTTGTTTAAATGTGCCGCTATCGAACTTCAAATTTCTGCTTGATTTTCAGTGATTTATTTTTTAATTAGAAGGATGTGTCAGTCATTAACCTTTTCGTGACAGGACGGGATAGAAGTCACCAGCAACACACCAATCATCATTCAATGTACTAAAAACTAAACAGGCAAAGAAATCTTTGCCTTTTACAGTTTTATTGAATAAAACATTTTCAATATGTTTGATCTTGCTTGAATAGCACAATTATACAAACTTGGTGAAGATAAGTGCTAAATTGTCCTCTTAAATTTCCAGTGTTTCGTTTTCGCTCCTGAAACTAACTACAGAATAACATAAGAGGACGTTCTTCAAGTTTACAATAATCATTTTGCACAGTCTAACTATTATAAATTGGTCAGTTAACTGTTGCCCAAAGCAACGAAGATTACATTCAATGAGTTAAAATGTTCTTAATATAGTACTGTTTTCTATTCTGAATCGTGAGAGTAATCGGATATCACTATCCGTGGTACTATGCTTACTGGGACACTTCAGTGATATCTGGTAAATGAACATCTTTCTTCTGGTGATCCTCTTTCAATTTATTAGCCAGTTTCTCTATAGTGGACGCCACTAACACCTCCGTAGTAGTCTTCAGACCCTTTCGTGCATTAACCACTGAATTCAGCGCAGAAGATGCTTGCTTCACAGTGGCAATTGAGGTAACGGGCACCTAAAAATTAAAATAATGATGTAAACGTTAAAGTTTGAAATTTACATTTTTATAACTTGAAATATTTGTTCTTTAAACTACGGTTGCAGACATACAATACAATGTAAACATCAGGCAATATTTAAACTGTGCATGAATTCCGTTGTGGCTGTAGGGTTAGCATACGCGCCTTCATCCCGGGAAACTAAGGTTCCATTCCATGTAGGAGCCTACGTTACGCTGCAGGTCAACATCTACAGCTAAAATGAACGTTAAATTCCTAATTGATCAACTGGTGTAGGAATCTTGTACGACTCGTATAGTCTTGGTGTATTAGTGGATGTTATAACTCCAATCAATTACACCTATGTTAGTAACGTAGTTTTTAAACTTAAAGTACAAAATTGATTTGTTTACTTGGAAACAGTGTAAGTTTAAACAGTTCTTTTAGCTTGTTACAATTCGCATGTTAATCCTATTTTTCACTAGCATTTTTCGACTAATTAGTGTTTCTCAACAACGTTTTGAATGTTTTTTAAACTTTAAATTTTTCTGTCTTTATGTTCGATATAAATTTGAAAAGAAAATTGAAAGGTATATTAAAGTATGGTTCTTCGTAGTCTATCATGTTTTCTTAACAATTGTCACTACCTCAATATTTAGTCTTTAAACGCAATTTCTATAATGTAACAGATATCATCCATTGAAAACATAGTTAAATAAATAATTAGATTCGTTTTTACGTGCATAATATATAAAGACAAATGTATGCTTGGTCATCTTTTCGAGCTTGATGTTACTCTAGCACGAAGTGATTTCAAGAGATTAGGCAATTTTTTCTTTCTTTTTGTGTTACAATCGATTCAAAGATGTACCTACGAACTACCTGTACGTACAGATACATAGGTTAATTCATTTATATTGAGCTGAATCTGAATGTGCCATTTACCTAAAAAAAAAATAAAGTGTTTCCACCACCAGTTGTGTTCGATCTGCTAGCTTCCTCTACGGACTATTGCCCGGCATCAGAGTTTTCATTGCAGGAGACTGCGTTGCAGGTGGACTTTTGGTATTGCACCCCTCTCCTCTTTACAGACTTTGTACAAGCCAGAGACAGTGTAGACTCAACGATAGGACAGGTGCCGCTTTAGGAGTCCGAAAGCACTGTATACTATTGGGTTGACATCTGGATTCTTGACAGAAATGCCAGAGAAATTGTGTAGTTTCCTGTTCCATAAAGCGACAGAATTTCAGCAATGCTTTCGTTGTGGTTGGATACCTTGTCTTGGTGCAGTTAGACCTGGTTCAAATCTTGTCTGTACAATTGTACGGATCAGTTAAGTTCCGCAAAAGCCATAATCTGATTGTAACAGACACTCTCTTCGAACAACCACTAAGAAGAAGATACACATGGACAATATCAGTAGACAAAGAAATATACCAAATAGACTATATACTGGTCCGACAAGCATTTAGAAATCAAGTGAAGAACAGTAAGAACCCAGGTGCAGACGTTGACTCAGACCATAATTTAGTTTTGATGAAGAGCAAACTCCGACTAAAGAGGAAACGAGTGGTAGCACCAAACAAAAGATGGAACATAATCAAAGTAAGCAGAGATGAAAACATGAAAAGGGAATTTGCAAACGCAAAAGACGAAGAAACGTCTAAGGTAGTTTTAGCAGGTGATGACATCGACTCGCAATGGGAAGCCATGAAAGCAGGGATTACAAAAGCTGCCGACGAGCCCACAGGAAGAGAAATGAGAACACAATATAAACCCTGGATAACAACAGAAATATTGGAAATGATGGAGCAGTGAAGACAGTTCAAGATAACAAACAAACAATAGGAATACAGAAGATAAAGAAATCACATCAACAGAGAAATAAAGAAGGCCAGAGAAAACTTGATAAACAACTTGTGCAAAGAAATCGAGGAAAATATAGTCAAAGGCAATACTGAAACGCCGTATAGAAAGGTTGGAAAACAATTCGGTGAGAAAAAGAAACGCACAGACATTATCACAGACAAGGACGGAACAACGCTAATAGAAAAGGAGCAGATAACAAGAAGATGGAAGGAATACATAGAATAACTCTACAAAGAAGACAGAGTGAACGAAGAAGAGATAGAGAAGGAAGAAAACGAATGAAAATGAATTAGGACCATCAATTTTACAGTGCGAATTGACAATGTTTTAATGAAAATGCAACATGGTAAAGCCCCAGGAATAGACCAAATGCCAACGGAAGTGATTTAGAATCTCGGAATAGGATCAAAGAAGAAACTATTTAATTTTATTAAAGAAATGTACATCTCGAGAAAAATAGCAAGAGACTTCGAGAAAACCATATTGGTACCTATCCCGAAGAGAAAAAGCGCACGGAAATGCCAAGAAACAGAATGTTAAGTTTGCTTTCCCATGCATCAAAAATACTGTGCAAAATTATCGCACAACGAATAGAAGGGAAAATCGAAGAACGGCTATCGGAAGACCAGTTTGGACTCAGGAGGAAAAGGGTCACAAGGGAAGCAATACTGAGTCTATGGTTGATCATGGAACAGCATATCAGAATAAACAAACCAATTGTGATAGCATATGTAGATATAGAGAAAGCTTTTGACAACGTAAAGTGGAGTATCATGTTCAGAGCGTTGAAGAATCTGAAAGTGGATTATATAGACAGAAGAATAATATATCAACTTTATAAGAACCAGACAGCTGTTATAGGAAGAGATCAAATGGCAGCAAGAATAAGTAAAGGAGTGGGGCAAGAATGTGGACTTTCACCTCTCCTGTTCAACGTGTATATAGAAAAAGCTATGATAAATTGTTTGATAAAATCGAGAAAGGCGTAAAAGTAAATGGCCACATTTTCAGCACAACAAAGTTTGCTGCTGACATAGCATTGATAGCAGGGAACGAAAAGGACTTGCAGGAAGCACTTTCAAACTTGAACTATCAACTGGAAAAAACATACAAAATGAAGATAAAATAAGAAGAAAACCAAAGTGATAAAGTGCACAAGAGCAGAACAGGAAGAGACAAACGTATGGCCAGATGGAGAGAAAATCGAAGACGTTAAGACACGACCCTATTTAGGAAGTCTAATATCCTCGGACGGATGTCCTGGGATTTCATGCTGGTACCGTCATCCGAAAAAAGAGCTCGCATATAGTCTAACTTCCATATTTTTATTATAAACTCTGTTTTCTTCATATATTATTGCTTCTTTGTGGTCTCTTTAAAAAGTAGTGTAGTAACGAATAATTATTTTTGAGAAAAATAAAGCAAAATAAGAAGATTATAAGCAGAAACCTTTATTGTTATGAAACCTTGGCCAGTCAAATAACTATGCGGAGAATATTCCGGGAGAAATTAAAGGAAAAATAACTCGACACACTTCATAGCTATTAGGAACATTCATACATATATATATGTGAAGTGTAAAGATGATCAACGTACGTATTTCTGCTATTAACACACAACTCATACTTCATGCACACTTCAAATATGCAAAATCAATCAATATCTTTAGTTGAAATTACTGAAAAAGAAAATGTCTATTTAAAACTCCAAGTGTGAAGCTGAGCTTGGAGCGATTATTACAAACATTAAAACGCATTCCTGGAATTTTAGAATCGAAGGTAGCAGTTCGATCTTGAGTTCGGGAAGTTTTTTAATATACAGAAACTTTTTTATATATAAAATTCTACTTTGAACTGCTAAAAAAAATCAGATGAACTGTCACGTTTCAAAGCTCAGTCATATTTATTCGTCATGTCTATCATTTATATACAAAAATCCTAAAATAAGGGGAACAGATTTCTGAGTTGGATCTCCTCCTAAATGAAAATTAATCATGTTTCTGATATATATATATATATATATATATATATATATATATATATATATATATATATATATATATATATATATAGAGAGAGAGAGAGAGAGAGAGAATTTATATATGATTGTATTTTTCATTAAAAAAGTAATGTAATTCATAATCTGGATTTTTATAAAGCAATTGTAGCAGTCATGTTCAAAATATATACTGCTCAAAATCAAATTAAATCGCAATTCTAGTAATCTATAATATCTTACTTTTCTTATTTATTTACATTGAATGTTTACATGTTTTATACTTTATACCGTGAGTATTAACTGCTATGTAAGACCAAATTAACTATACTGTAAATTGAATTCAATTAGGAAATTCTTATAGTTGCTATAAGAAAAAGTTTTTGGAAATAATGTGTGTAATAATGGTTGTATCGGAAATAGATTTTGCGTAGTGGTGTAATTATTTACCCCGTCAACCTTGGAATACTGGGCACTTCGAACTGTCAATCCCGTCATTTTGCCTATTTCGTTTGAGTGTTCGTGGAATTCAGTATAAAATTATGGAACATTCAAAATCTGATCTAGCAGTGACGAGAAGTAAAATTTAAAATATTTTATAACATTACCTTGAAGTTTCTGTGTGTGACACATTAGATTCCCATCTCAGTTCCCGATGAACCAGCTTTGAGTGCATTACGAGAGGTTTGGAAACCTCTTTAGTATATAAATCCAACTCTCATATAGTCTTATGTTCAGCGACGTTAACTCTAAAGTAACTATTAGCTTAGCCAAGTGATTAGCAAATTGATTTTGAAATTGAACGTCCCAATTTCGATTCTCGACTTCCTCGTTGAAACTGTTAATTTTTGTGAAATTTAATATGTGAGTAAACCCATGTAATAATACTCAACTGATTATTCAACTATATTTTATTGTTTAATTTAATCTAGTTTAATTGTCTCTTCATGTTAAACCATGCTCGACAAAATCAGTTTTAGGGTACAAGCATTCAATTTCTTTCCATGATAATTGTAATCTACGATACACATTGAAGTAATAATATTGGCTTGAACTGCTTTGTTACCCAATTAACGTTTCTATGCTGCAATTATATCTAATTTTGAATTAAATATTTATTATAATTAGAATGTAAAAGTTCACTATCTCCAACAGAAATATTTCATCCTCTCTCTATATATATACAATTTAATTAGAAAGAACTCATTGCTCGTAGTAATTAACAAATTGGTTGCAAGTTTATTTAAAATGAACTATCATGAAATCTTACTCATAGTTATTAGAAAGGTAGCAAGAGAGCTTTCTTTATGATTTCGACATATTATGAGAAATTGATTAATTTGTATTTCATAGAACAGACAATATCAAACTAAACGGATTGGTATATGGATCCGAATATGAAAGAAGATAAGACGTGCGTATAAAGAAATGAAAGAAAGCAATAGTAAACGGTTGAAATAGCGACAGACAGAGAAATGTAGTGAACAAACAAAGCGAGTATGATTGATTACGTCAAGTGGTTGAAAGAGCTTTCGATACAGCGTTCACCCAAGTCATGAAGACTAAGTGTAGAAGCTGCTGGTATGCCCTATGTCTTAAAGGATTTTTAGGTCAGGGAAATTATTTTATGCATATCAGAAATCTCTTTAACTCCATACTAAAGACGCACCTTATGATTCTTAGGAACTTCGTTTAGCAGTTGTTCACACAGCATGGGTCAGCTCGATTAGTTTTGCTTCACTACTCACAAGGCTAGATTAAAAAAGTCCTCACTTTTCCAGGGAAACACAAACTATTTTATTCTTGTGTTATTATGGCTGAAATACATGCTAATCCAAATTATAAATTTTTTATGTCCACTTCCTACATTCGATCCTACGACCTTTGACTCAGAAGTTCGAAATTTAAACCACTACGCTACTTTTCATTGATATATAGCTTGAGGGAAAATAGATTTGAAATGCATGTAGGAAACTGAGCGCATTGATTCTGGCTGTTTTGAAGCAAACATTTTCTAAATCCAACTTCGAGTGTCTTTGGGAAACAGTAAACCAAAGATGCTAGGTTTAAACAATATAACCAATCTTCGCAATCGAAGTCAAAACTTTGAATACATGTGAGCACATGGTGGTATTATCATTCCATACGTAAGGACATTTCCAACGTAAGAAAAGACACTGAACATAGTTTTCGCAACCATAGTTGAATAAAAAAGGAGAAAGGAGAAAAACCAGATCAACGTATCCAACGAATATGAATGTAGTTGTTTTGGAAATTCAGTCTTATTTCTCAGGAAAGAGATCACAAAAGCGTTCTTGTTAGCTCGGTGGTAAGACGCGGGACTTGTAAGTATACGATCGTGAGTTCGTTTCCCGGTCGGGTTTAACTTTTGGTATTTATTGTTATATTCCTCAATGCAAGAATGTTTATATAAAATAATTACATTAAAATTAAATAGTTGTGTATATATATTCATATGATCATTTCAGGAGATGTGGTGGGTGTTGACAGAACGCCTTATATTATATATAAATGTAAATATGAGTTAAGAAAACCGTGTAATAACAATAAGTAAATGTGTGTATTGTATTTATCTGCAACAATTTGTAATTCATGGCTTACTTCACAATATTCTCATTTCAGCATGATATTTACATTTTTTAAGAGACGACTAATTTTATAGTAACGAAATGCGAGACATTTACATTTGTGTTTATTTAATTCACAACTAAAGTTGTGTATTCTTATATATGCACTTCATTCGTTTAATTGATGAGCACAGTTATGCACAATAAAATGTACTATTTATTGCATAATTTGAGTAATACAGATAGTTTTACTTTTTTGAAAGTATTAGTATTCTCCCCTCACACTTTACAAGAGAGTGAAACATGTGTAATTGTATTTCGTTAAACACGGCCAACCGGACGTTTTGTAATATACGTTGTAGAAGAATCAGCGATAGTCTAATAGATAGCATTAGAGTCATAAATTCCAATTTCCTAATTCTAGAATGTGAAATTTTGAAGTTTGAGAATTTCACAATTGAAAAATGTGGAAATCCCATAATTAAAATAAGACACATGACATATATAGTTGACAAGGTTGTAAGAAATTAATCGTATAAATCCACCAATTCACTAATTCAGTAATGGAAGTAAATTCAAATATTTTCATTTTTGTTTTCTGTTTAAGTGTGTTCAAACATTTGCTATATCGAAACTCTGGGGTTTCGGAATATTCCAAAATTAATACAATAAGCTCAATACAACATAAGTAACAAACATAAACAACAGTACTTGATCTATACCTATTGTATAATTAAAAGGGGAAAAAGAAAGCTCTGCTATTTAGTACCACTATTTAGTACCGTTTTATCAAATATACGATCAGTCTTGTAACCAACATATCAAAGATCTGCTTTTCACTATCTATTTCCGCTTTACCGATTATACGATAAATTTTGTAACCCAAAAATTGTACTTCTTGTCTCTTTGTTTTTGAAGTTGAAACAAAATATCTTTCACATGAAATGGTGGCTCAGCATTTCACACGAATACCAATCTCTTAGGAAATAATGTATGAGAATGAATACAGAAGGTCGATCCTCGTATATGTGTCCAATTTTGAAATAGCACTAACCTTATGAAAATCCATGGGACCACCATCGGTTGGCCTCAATGTGATGACCATGTGTTCTGGCAATAGCCCTGCACCGTAACTTCCACTGTAGAAGACTACGACGAAGTACAGGAAGTGGAATCTTCTCCCATTCCTCCCGGCAGGCTTTCCACAGGCCCTCGAGAGTAGTGACATGAGGAGAAGAAAGTGCCCTTTTCAGTAGACCAAACCCGCAGAAATCCATGGGACTGGCATCTGTGATTTCACTGGTATATCATGAAATGGAATAGCACGAATACCGGTGTCTGTCTCCATCTACTTCAGAAAGTTCTGGGTAGAACGAGATGTATGTGAGGAGGCCTTATCCATATGCACAGACACTTGCTTTTTTGGCACGCCCATACAAACGAGGCAGATCTTCTGTATAAATTGGGGTCAGTACATGTTGCTGAAAGAATGCAGAATTGATTTTACAGTTTTTAGGGACCTGACGAATTGTTAACTTGCCCTGATAAGAGTAACCGGCGACAACCATAAATCCTTTCGAGAAAGTTGCTTTGCAATGACGGATGAACGCAGGACGGCTTTTTGCATCTCGCGAAGTGTAAGTTATCGAGCGAATTTTGCCACAATCTGATAGATACACGCATGCTTCATCTACTGTGGCCACAAATTTCCACTTTTCCCCAGATAGATGGCATTCATAGAGGCGCTTGCTGTTGGTCTTTCTCTCACGGCGATGGGCAGCACTTAGGTAATGTCCATGACTTTTAAAGACCTTCCGGAGGTTTAATTTCCCACTCAGGGCGCGGTTAACAGTTGACTGTGGTATGTGGAGTCGAGCTACCATCACACGTTCCGGAGGGGGATTTTCTTGTAAGGCCATTCGCCGCAACTTCTGAGCTACTTGTGGAGTCACTGTGGGACACGCTCGCTTCCTGGATCCCTTAGTGGGTGAATGCTTACCTGATATGTCTTCTTTTTTATACTGCTTGATTATGTTTTTGATAGTCGTCGAACCCAATGCACAACCATTTTCTTTGCACTGCTTTTGAATTTTAAAAATCGAATATTTGGCGTGGAAAAGTCAAATTACGTAGCCCTTCCAAAAACGGTTCACCTTTGGAGCCATGATGCACACGATACACAGTTTCGCTTGGCAGACGATATAATGGACCTCCAGGTATAGCACACGCGTTTAACCACTTGGTTCGGTCGCTTCTGTGGTCAGGGGTACGGTGTAAAATTGGACACATATACGCGGATCGACCTTCTGTATTTTTGTATTGTGTTCCCTACTGATGGAACTTGAAATAAAAAAAATGCGTAACATTACAAGTAATGCAATTATATTGCATGCAATCCACAAGACATTAAATTGTAATAAGAACACGATAAACGACACAGATGTTACACTGCTGTTTATCTGATAACTTGCTAATTCTTATTTCTACAGAAGGCTGGTAGCAACAACCAAAATCGACAGATGCCTCAACATTTTCTTGGAGAAAAAGGGAGATGAACTGAACTCTATACAAAATATAAATACATTTCCGTATTATATACAGACAAAATACTGCTCCTCTATTATGAAACAACATCTCTATTGGCTGAAAAGGAATTATGTCGCCATGAACTCGATTCAGGCCTTCAACTTCTTAGGAATACAGTTAATGTCGGAAAAAATTACACTCATGACCAATTTTTCTCATTCCTTGAACAACTGTTCCCGGAGGCTAAATTTGGAGGATATTGATGTCACTTTCTAACTGTCCATTTCTTTATGCCCCATATTTTCTCAATAACTTTCGAGATTGGCTAGCCAGGGGGGTGTCAAAATAATAGATGCCGAAACCTACCTCCACCTCTGGTTTGGAATAACACTAAGGACTTCACAATGCCTCGCTGTTACTACTGGTGTTCTCGGTGGTCATCCATAGTACATAAGCCGGTGTGAGCAGAGCAGTTTGTTGAAACGGACAGACAGTAGTGAAGCAAAACAAGAAACTTTTTGGGGATTCAAGTATGTCAAATTGTGGGTTCGCAATAAGTTGCTGCGAGTGTATGCACGGTGACCATTGTGTTAAGTGCGCCGTAAGAAATATGTTTAGGGTGACGACAGCCTGCAGAACTCATGCGAAAACAACATCAGCAAAGACTAATAGTGTTTGAAAGAAAAGCCAAATTCATAAGGATCGTGGAACATAAAAGAGGACTGTCATCAAAGACCGTAGGCCGAATGAGGATACTCAATAAATACTTTTAACAAGATTCTGCGACAATTATAGTCCGACCTGAGTTGTATAACCTGAACATCCCCATTCGGGTTGTCATTTCCAAGCCGCTGATCACCTCCAATAACGCCTTAGCGTGAAGAAACTGGTACAAAGTTTATCGCCGATGATTCAGAATACATAATATAATCTTACGAGCTGTCTTTCACTTTTCCAATATATAAAATATTTTTCGAGTACGAGCAACTATGCTGATAATAAACAACTAAGTCTTAGTCTGTGCAACACGCTAATCATAGAAAATAATTATAAACAGTGAAACTAATATATGTTACAACTTGCGTTATTCCTTGTCTACCTGCCATTAGTAGAAGTATCTAGTATTAAATTATATAGGCAATTTTGCAATTTGAAACTACTAGTAAGATTAACAACAATTATGTGACTTGCGTCATTACTAGTAAGTAATAAGTTTACCTTGCTTACTACTTCCACCAACGTATTTTGGATCTCTTCTGCAACGGTTTGATCCGTTCTCATCATAGGCATACCTTGTAACATTTCACTCACTGTTGATACGAATTGCAATGCACCTATACGAAAATTAAACATACATTTATCAAAATGAAATACACTGCTATTTGTAAAAAATGAAACACCAAGAAGAAATAATGAGAATGGGTGCAAATTTACAGATGTATATGGCAGCATTTGTGTTTGAGGTACGAACGATTAAAATTTTATGCGTGAGTCCAGCAATGCCTTTCGTTTGATGCCTGCAATAGTAATGCGAAACAGCAGTTTACGTAACACTCACAAGGAAACATCTTATATCGATAGTAGCATTGCCCAATCAAACAATACGCAATCGATAGAGAAGTGAAGAAAAGTGAGAAATCCAAAGTTTTACGGGCCGACACCCAGAAATATAGGAGATACAGAGGAAAGAAGGATCTAGACTCATTTGAAGATAGCAATGCAAAACATACACTAACACAGGAAAAACTTCAAAATGATTAAAGTAATCAAAATGACATTTACACAAAGTATAGTAAGCAAACATTGTACCCACAGACATGCTCAATAAGATCATATGAAATGCAGTGTTGCCAACTGAACACAAAATGAAGTTTTGTTAATGGCACGGAACACGAACTATAACATCTGAAAAATCTAATTATGAGTAGAACCATACCTGTGACGGTTTGATGCACACTGTTGCAAACGTTTGAAGATAGACCTATATCAATTCCTACATGAAGTTTTGCATGTTGCGTTTGATACTATTCTGATTTTCACTCCGGCAAATCTGCTTCGACACTGTGCTTCGTTCTTTATGTTTGTACTTATGTGATTATATTCTTGTTTGTGGTCGCACATGTCGGTTTTAACTAGTTCGAATCGTGTGCTGTATGTACTCTTCTACATCAAAGATTCATATAGGAATTCATATAGGCCTATCTTCAAACTTGGCAACGCTGTACATTAAGATGTCACAGGTATTTTCCTACTCATAATTAGATTTTCTAGATGCTATAATTTATGTTCCCTGCCATTTAACAAAACTTCATTTTGTGCTTAGTTGGCAACACTGCATTACATATGATGTTATTGAGCATGTCTGTGGGTACAAAGTTTGCTTACAATGGTGTTTTATAAAGCTCATTTTGATTGTTTTAATCATTTTGAATTTCTTTCTGTGTCAGTGTATACTTTGCACTGCTATCTTCACATGACTCTAGATCTTTTTTCCTCTGTTTCGCCTGTGTTTCTGGGTGTCGGCCCGTAAAACTTTGGATTTCTCATTTTTCTTCCCTCCTCTATCCATTGCGTATTGTTTGATTGGGCAATGCTACTATCAATATAAGATGTTCCCCTGTCAGATAGAACGTGAAAGTATCTACCAAATTATGTGTGTATACAAACCTTAAACCTAAAAACACTGTCATAACATTTCGTACTATTGATACGCTATAATATTTTTAACTAGTTTAAAATCTGAAATATTATGTTCAGATTCTATCATTGTTCCTTACTTAATTTTACAAATTATTTCTGCAATTAAATTATATCCTACTTTACATAAGTTTCAATAAACGAAATAAATATAAAATTAATGATCCCAGCAGTTATTCTGTAACTGAAACAAAGTATTTCGAATATTTTATTTATATGTAAGTAAGCTCTAAAAATGTTCTAGTAAGTGAATTATGAAAACACTAACCTTCTTCGTTTCCACTTCTCATTCCAACATTTATTTCAGAGTCAGTGCTATAAGTAATCTCTTTTAGTTTCTCTAGGTTTTTATCGGAGGTAACCTATGGATAAGATGTGCATTTTAGTATTATACTATTCTCATCAGTATAAAGCTAATAATATTACATATTGAAGTTCTTTGAAACAATAAACATGAGATATTCGGGGAGGTTTGTAAAGTTATGTCCAAACTCTAAGGTCTATATCAATATACTCCTATGCGTGATATCGTATCTTTTCTGAGATACATGGGACGAACTACAGGAAACAGCACACGGTGCGGGGTATGGAAATAGAACTAAACAGGTTATCGGTGCATCTGAGAGAGACTAATATGCTGAAAACAATGAAAACATTAGCAAACCGTAGAAATAGAGGTAAAATGATGAAAAATACCACGAGGAGCAACATTTAATTAATGCAATCTTAGGAAGACAGAGGCATCTGAAGAGGACACAGGAACATTGCCCTATTTGAGTACAATGTTGTTCGGGGAAGTGTTCAAAATTACCACCATCTTCACGATGGCGTCATGTTTCCTACACGATGGATGTTCTGCCATCCAGTGAGCATGTATTCGACTACCCTTTATATCTCCGGAACGGTGCGGTATCATTATATGTTTTTATGGTATTTGTAGTTTACCTGCCGTTCGAGGAATCAGTTGTTGATGTTTGGAATAACTTTGCGAGCCACATTGCATATATTTGATATCTGAAATGATCAAATCTTCAAAATTATCTTATTTAACCGTAGAAACACAAGAATATGGAATTAACCGATGGCATATATTTAAAATATATTATGCATTTCTGAAATGAAATGAAAATTGCAAGGTTTACGCCTCATAATTAAGTCCTTCAGGTAAAGGAGACGGATGGTTAATGAAAATGAATGATTACGGAAGAATTGATTGAATGAAAATGTGCGAGGAAGCAGGAGGGCACAGATAGGATGTTGTCTACCACAAGCTGACATAACCTGGAATCAAACCAGCGCTTCCTTACACTAAAGATGAGAACTCTACCACTGAGATACCGTGTCTCCCCAATGCTGAATTGCTGCATAACATTTTGTCTTTCTCAAATCAAATTTTTCAGAACTACAATCATTAGATTAGAACTACAATCATCATCATCACCTTTCTCTTAACCTTCTTCTGCCATTATCTCCCAATCTTTGAATCTGCTCGAAGTTTGAACTTTTCCTTTTTCCAGTCATTTCACAGTTTTCTAAAAGATAAAATGCATTTTATTTCACTTTCACACGTCGTGTTGACCAAATGGACAACCTATATAGATGATTTATTACAGTGTGATGTCCTTCCTCATGATGGACAGTTAAAAGTGAAATTCGAATCATGTATAATCCTGCACTCATCTCTGGTGTGAAGGCCTCTGGTTCGATCCCATATCAAGTGACTTTGTGGTGGACAACATCGTGCTCATGCGTTCTATCAGGTTCTCCCGTTTCTTTCAATAATCTAATCTCAGCAATTCTTTCGTAATACTTCATTAAATTAATTACAATTCTCCTTTAGCCAAAAGGGCTTATACCTGGGACGTAAAGCAATATATTTCATCTCATTATATATGTTTTTCTGGCATGTCTGTTACACCAATGCGAAACCACTGATAGTTTAGCTGACCTTAAAGTACCAAGCTGTGCCAATCACTTACTGATTTTGAACTAATCTACTGTCACATCTATTTAAAAGGAGAGTGCTTTTGTTACTACTAAACACTTTTTTCTGTAAGATTACGGAAAACCAAATTATAGAAAGGAAATCAAAATGCTTCATTTCTTCATTTTATTTAGACATATATACAATTTTCTCGTCAATACCATGATTTCTAACTCCAAAGTTATAATTCGGGAGCCTGTCAGAATTTATATATTTATATTTGTAACTTACAATGCTAATTACAGAGGTTGTTCAGCCTACGTTTGGCCGATTTCGTTCCTTCCCCCTCCCGGGCAGAATGGACTCACCCTACCTGGCTCATGGTTTCCTGGAAACGGAGTTGTCTTTCCGCGCGGACGACAATAACGCACAAAACAGGACCACTGTTCTGAATGTTGTGTTAAACTTGTTTCCAAGTGTGTGGATTTCCGCTCTGTGACCAAAATGCCGCTCAAACTAAGCCGGTTTTGGGAAGGCTATGTTGCGGCTCTTTATGACGCCCACTTTAGTGTTTCTGTCATTAGAAAACAGTGCAAGAAGAATGGTTACATCAGTTTAAGTGGAATAAAAAGTGTTATTTAAAAGTACAAGGGCAACGAAGCTACACTATTTTGATCATCAACGAAGTTGCCTAGGAAGCGGAAATGCACCAAGAACACCAAGGACACCAGCGGGAATGCAGAGGAAACTCCCCAAAATGGTAATGTAAGAAAATCCGCCAACACAAAGGTGTATGGCTAATTGCCTTGACGTGTCTTTGGGGACTGTGACCCGAACGTTACACCATCAACTCAAGATGCTAAAAGTCATGAAAGCTCGCGGCCATCTTCTCACGGATGGCCATCAAAAGGAACGAAAGTGTAACGCCCGAAAGCTGTACGAACGGCATCTGGCAAAACAAAGGTGGGTGTACTTCGTAACGCTCGATGAAGCATGGATTTACCTTTCCGACTGCGGCAAACCGAGAGCCATCATGTAAAGGGAGAAAGGCGCCAAGAACTTCAGAAGGTGGGTCCGTGTTTGTAAAGAATCCTTCACAAAAGGGTTCATGGTCGTTACTGGGTACTGTTACCGAGGTAAACTGAAGATTCGTAGGGTGGCGAAGAACTACAAAATAAATTCGCAGTACTTTCAGGAGCAGATCGTGCGGCCGATCTACGAGCAGGAGGTTCCTAGAATGTACGGAAATGACGCCAATCTGGTGCGTATTCACATGGACAAGGCCTCATAACATACCTCACGATCGTCCCTCGCATTCTACAGGAAGATGGAGGAGGCAAGTGGCATACAGGTGATACCTTTCAATGAGATACCTGTTAAATCTCCAGATGCAAGTCCTATGGACTATTGTGGATTTGGATTGCTGAAGCGGGCTTTGGGAAAACGGCATGTGACAACTGTGCAAGGACTTTGGAAGGCTGTGCAAAGGGAATGGAACAAGATTCCCCTCCCAGTTCTTCAGAGAAGCCTAGTAAAATGGAAATTACGCTGTCGGGGTATTGCTAGGAACCAAGGGAAACACATCAAGCACTTACGGACCTGGCGCCATGAATTCTTCTAAATTTTTAGGTAAGTCGAAATTGGCCGGATGTAGACTGAACAACCTCTGTATTTGCTGCAGTACTGGGACGAACAACTCAAAGGTAAACAATATATCATTAGGGAAATAAAAACTTCAGGAACATAAGTTTAATCAAAATAGAAATTCTAAGTATTAGCTTTATTATCGATGCACGACTATATTCTTTAGCAAATGTGAATAGAGATACAATTGCTTTTTAAAACACACTATATCTAGTTGCTTTTGATGTACATAGTCTACACAAATGTGGACAAATCGTGACATCAGAAACAATGAATATTATATGGAAGTGTATTTTTTTTACCTCTTTCGGTAGAATATTACTTAAATTGAGTAATTTTAAAGAATTCCAAATATTTTCTTCTTTTTTGTATATATAATAGGCTTAGCTTGTAAAGAAATCATTACAGTTACAGAATATATCGAGTGTACAAATTATTCAAGTCCACTTTTTGGTCATTTTGGACATATTTAACATTTCTATCTAAAGTTCCTTTCAGTGCTTAAAAGACTTATGTCAAAATATGGTAAATGACTTTTATAATGTAAAAAGAATATATATTTAAATGGAGCGTACAAACTTCATTTCTCGTTTTCTCAAACTTTGATATAATTAGACTTGAATACCGTGTACTCTGAACGTTCGATATAACAAAGTGAATAAGGAATTAATGACAAAGAATTGTCGATAACAAAATAAATGTTGTATGATCATGAAATATTAAACTGCAAGATTTGTGAACCAAATTTAACTGATGTTTCACGCACAGAAGTCTAATGTTTGCTGCAATACTGCCACTTGAGTACACTGTAAAAAATGAGGTGTTTAAACAACACAAAATGACTACCACTTTAGCTTGTTAATTGTGTGTTAATTCAGCACCAAGCACATTGTCTTCCGAGCAACTCGTTACTACCCGAGAGAATTTGCATTGGTATTTATCGTTTAATATGAGCATAGCTTTGCTAAATATATTTGGTACTTATGCCAAGTAACGAATAATGTTCTATGTTTTCTGTAATCATTATGGCACAATAATATTGTAAACCTGTGAATCGTCTGACAACAGTTACATAGACAACAGTTCTGCCATCTTCTGTTCATACGTGCTAAGACACAGGAATAGCAGATGAAGAAAATAGTTGGAAGCACTGCTATTTGTGTAACTGTTGTCAGATGATTCACAGGTCTACAACAATATTATTGTGATCGATTACACTGGTCGGCATGAAAATCCTCCCACAAGGGTGACAGAGTGTACCGGATAGATTTCGAGACGCTGATTACGAATATCTCATCGAGAAAGTTCCAGCACGTAAGGTTTTTTGGCGAGGTGCTGTTTCCATTAGTGAAAGGAAAATCGTATTTTTCGTATTTAATATGTGTTTTCCGTCTTTGGAGTGCATAATTCTAAATTTTTATCGCAATCCAAGAATTGTTACTAGACTATATTCCAGGGACATTCTTTTCTCTAGATCACGACCCCCGGAAACGTACCCCCTCCCCTTGGGTTGCAAAGATTTATTGTCGTTCCACACTGCATACACTAAAACCTAGGCGTTATTGACGGATAAAGGTTTCGTAATGAACTTGCGATCATTCATCTGCCCCCTTTTGTCTAGACGACAGACAGAATATTGAAAAAAAGGCGCCAAGACACCACGTTGTCTCGTCAAACAAATATTTCACTTTCGAGTTGATCTTCGTATTAGAAGGTGGTGTTACGCTGTGTCTGTGTATACCGTAGATGAAAAATATATTTGCATGAAATATTGACGTTTGTGCTAAACGAACATGCCGAGAACTTGCAACAATTGGAGAGATTAATTCTGCTACATATGTAGGGAAGTGATTTTCAAGGGACAAAGTAGGCCATTGTCACCGTTCCTGAAGACAGCCTACCATCCGTATTTCTGGTGTAATATCGGCGACCAGGATCGCGTTTAGGCTCCGAAACAAAGTTGTAACTCGTGTGCGCGGACTCTCACAGGATGGTTGAATCGATGCCATTCGCCGTACCTATGGTTTGGCGCGAGCCCCGTGATTATATTTCAGACTGTTACTTCTTCCTGACTAATATAAAAGGTTTCTCAAAAAACATGAACAATAAAATACAGTAAATAAAATAAAATAAAATAAAATGCTGCTTGTGAGGATGTTGCACAATCTTCGAGTACATAGTCAGACCCTAATTACGCTTCATTGCCTGACACTAACGAACCACATGTGATAAGTCAGGAAGAGCTGAATGATCTGATTAGAGACTCATCTCTTCCCAAGTTTAAAGCCCTATTGCTTGCATCACGACTTCAACAATGGGATCTACTAAATCAAGATGTGAATATATCGATGTATAGGAAAAGACAGGTGAGCCTAGTTCCTAATTTTACAAAGGATGGTGATTTGGTGTATTGCAGTGACATTCCATCGCTAATGGAACAACTGAAGTTGAACTACAACGCTGAAGATTGGAGGCTATTCGTAGATTCCTCTAGGATAAGTCTCAAGGCAGTGTTACTACACAATGGCAATGAAAAGCCATCCATCCCTATTGCTCATGCTGTACATATGAAAGAAACATACGAGAGCACGCGAAACCTATTGCGAAAATAAAGTACGAACAGTTCCAGTGGTCTGTATGCGCTGACCTTAAGGTTATTGCCATCCTCACCGGTTTACAAGGAGATTACACAAAGCACTGCTGCTTCTTGTGTCATTGGGATAGTCAAGCCAAAGATCAGTACACCATCTCAGAATGCCTGCCAAGGAAGCAACTGGTCCCAGGGGAGATGAGCGTGGCTAATGAACGTCTCGTGGATCCGAAGAAAATATTCTTATCACCCCTTCATATCAAATTAGGGCTCATGAAGGTCTTCGTCAAGGCCCTGAACAGGGATGGTGAAGCATTTAATTATCTCAGAAAACTATTCCCAAGACTCAGCAAGGCCAGAAGGTGTGAAAGAAGGTGTTTTTACGGGACCTCAAATCAGAGACATTTTAAAGGATACTACATTTACTTGTAAGCTTAATGAAGTGGAAAGTGAGGCTTGAGAAGGCCTTTCGAGAAGAGTGCAGTAACATTCTAGGGAATCATAAGTGACCTGATTACAAAAACATTTTGGGGAGGTTAATTACTTCATTTCGTAACATGGGATGTAATATGTCCCTAAAGTTACACTTCCTGCATTGCCAGCTGGACTTCTTCCCTGAAATGTACAGCTTGGGGGAGGTCTCTGACGAACACGGGGAAAGGTTTCGCCAGCAAATAGCTACCACGGAGAGGAGCTACAGTGGTAAATGGAGTGTGAATATGTTGGCAGACTTCTGTTGGAATGTGACACGCGAGACACCATGTAGTAATTACAAAAGGAGTAGTAAAACAAAGTGACACGTAAGTGTTAAACTTTAACTTTTTATGTAATTTTATCTGCATAATTCATATTGATATTTAAATTATAACGTGCAAATTATTATGGGTGGAGAATAGCATCTTTGGACGGATACTGAAACGCCCCCTCCTCCCTGAAAACTGGAGAAAAACGGGTTGCGGATTCGACCTCAGGAGCTCGAAACCTATAAGAATCCCTATTTTCGTTCGTGGGAGCGAAAAAATGTTCATTTTCCGACCAGTGTTACAGAAAACATAGAACGTTATTAGTTACTTGCCATAAATGCGAAATATATTGTATTTCGCAAAGCTTTCTTCATACCAAACAATAAAAAAACAATGCAAATACAGTCAGTATGTAGGTGTTTCTGATATGCTCGATGTTGACTTGGTGGCGATGTGCTTGGTGTTGACTTCTTTCTCACCAGCTTGACGTACCATACGCTGTATTTTGTACCAAGCCTAGCATAGCTGGGAAGTGTTAGCGTGCTTTCGAGGACATTGTGTTGCATACGCACAATTGAGACCAGTATGTATACGCTCTCACTGGGATTGACAGTAATTTTCAGTGCTGGAGGGTGAAACTTATCATCATCGTTGTGCACCGTTTGATCATATCATGACCTATAATCTCATCTTATATTTTCGACATCAACCAGACTGATCATTGTTGTTCTCTTCTCATATTTTACTGGCTTCGGCCACTCCGCAGTCTTCGCGATCTGTGGGTGTCCCCTCCGAACTCGATGGAGTGCAAGGGGGCCAAACCCAAAGCGGATCCCAATTCTCAAAAACGATCAGGTGATACACTACAATCGCAAAATCAGAAGAAACAACCTCGTCCTCGTTCAAGATTTCCTTTCAGTCAAGCATCCGAAAGTGACCTCTATGATCAAGCTATAGACATCGGTTCAAACCAACCTCCAGCAACCTTGAAGTATATTCTCAATAATGCTGACACCAAATACCCGAATCTTAAACATATCCTACTTCAACTTATGAAACACTATCCTCGAGCTAATGTATCAGAGATCATCTTCACTAGAAAAAAAACATCATCAAATCTCCAGACCAAAACTTCGCTACTACAATCAGGAACAAAGCAGGCTTTCACATTTCTGGTGACAAAGCTAACATTCAAGCTCTCTCTCAAACCAGAAAAAAGCAACCACCGCTACCTCGACGCCAACCCATATTCTCAGTGGTGATAAAAGGCGTTCCACCAGTATATTCCGACGAAGATATCCTTGACGAATTACGACTCGAATGTTATGAAGTACACAAATGCATTTGCATCAAGTGTCAGTCAGGCCCCACCTATCTCGTTCAAGTTCTCACAGCATCCAAGGAAACATTAGACCTCCTTTAAAATGGTGCCTATATCTATCGCAGACGCCACAGAGTAGAACCATCCCGCACTTCACCACGACTTCCTATCCGCTGCAAAAGATGGCAAACATATGCCTCACGTTTGACTAAAAACTGTCCAAACTCACCCCGCTGTGGACACTGCAATGAGGACCATACCACTAACAACTGTCCTAACCTCAAAAAAACACCCCTATGCAATACCTGCCATCAACAGCACCCAACTATCTATAAATGCCATAAAAAACCTGCTCCACCAACTGATAAACCTGAATTATCCGTTCCAATCCGCACGACCGATTCCGCTACACCACCTGCTAACTCCTTACGAGAACCCATCACAGCAAAAGACTTGCTCCGCTTCACCACAGTTATTCTTCAAAATATCCACTCCTTCTTACTCCCACACATTCTTATGCAGGTCGATCACATCAACCAACAATTATTTGCCCTACAACTTTCTGCCGCTTATACCGGTCCACATGCTCACTTTTCCATCACATCCACTAAAACAGATCCCGAATGGCATCTCTATAACTAACAACCATCGCCAAACAACATTTAAGACCCTATCATTCATCATGGCAGTCACCTTCCTCTTCCTTAATATCCGATTTGTTCTTACTCACAAAGCAGTTTTTGCACATCTCCTAAGGGAGGAACAAGTACAGGTTTTTGATCTGAACCAAACCTATCTCAAACCTACACATCATGTCCGCCTTCCATAATGTCAATTATACCGTCATTATTGCTCTAGAACTTACCAACGAGAAGTGGCGGCATGGCAGCTGGAACATATCATAATATTCCTGTACGCAATCATTCTTTTCTAAAGCCACTTAACCTTCCAGAGTATTCCGTAGTCACGCTATATTTTCGTACAAAAATAATTACTCTATGTACCATCTACATTAGACCCGGCCATCTAATTCCATATGAATTCTTTCAATACATTGACAATACTTTCAGACATTACATCATCATGGCAGACATAAATATCCATGGACGACCCCAAGCAGAGAAACAACAGTTTCACAACTACATTTCTAACATCATAGCCGCCGATTTTCATCATCGCCATCACGCCCCATAAGCAACACCTCACCTGACATAATTATCAGCTCTGCGTCTCTGCATGTACAAAATCTCAGGGTTCTCCCACCTCTCGGCAGTGATCATGCTCCAATCCTGCTTGATATTATTCTCACCCAATCCGCTCAAACACATCTACCGCCCATTCGCTACTTTGATTATAATCAGGCAAATTGGGGTAATTTTCAAACTGATCTCACCATTTCGCTACAACATCTTTAAGAGCCCACTACAGAACACGAACTATACAACCTTGTTGATCAACTCACAGCATCTCTCGACACAGCCACCCAGAATAACATTCCCCTACATATACGTCATTCGCATAAACGTCCGATCCCTCCGTAATATCAATCAATCCTTGCTGCTTCTCGTCCTGTTTCCTTGACTTTCAACGCGCTCAAAATCCCATATCCTTAGCCCAACATCGCCGTTGGACTCGCACGCTTCATAATTATCTCGATGCCTACAAACGAAGGCGTTGGATCTTCGCATGTAACAACTTTCAACTACATCACATCCTACCAAATTCTGGCAAATATTGAATCAGTTAACTGGTCAACATCGACATACGTCATACCCTATCATTTCACATAATCATCCTCTCCAAACCAATACTGATAAAGCTAATGTTTTGCCTCATTCTTCCAAGATACATTTACCCCCACTCTACAACTACGACCTCCAACTATCACCCGGCATGTCGAATGTCTAGCAAATCCCCACATCCCCCTTCTTCAACCCAACATTCATCATCAACTCACAAATTCACCTCTTAATGATCCTATTACTCCTGCAGATATATTTTCCTCCATCGGCACCTGGCCTTGACCATATCACATATAAACTCATAAAATCCTCTCCCCCATCTTATACACACTTCTTGCAACTATATACAATTTTATTCTCCGCACCGGCTTTTATCCACCCCAATGGAAAATCTCAAAAACTCTGCTTTTCACGAAACCAAACAAACCTCCTACAGAACTCTCATCTTACCGTCCTATCCAATTAACATCAGTACTCAGCAAAATCTTTGACATGCCGGCCTCATTGCAAAACTTCACTCATTTCATCTTCCATTCTCCTACATCAGATGTATCCACTCTTTCCTTTCCAATCGCATGACTTACATTACTATCAACCAATCACTTTCACATCCGATCTTTCTGCACTGTGGTGTCCCTCAAGGATCTGTTCTTTCACCCCTTCTTTATATATTATACGTCGCAGACATGCCCCCTCTACCACAAAATGTCTCATTATATCAATATGCCGACGATACAGCTTTTCTCACCACATCCAACACTGTTCAACACATCAATCGAACACTCGAGCAAGCAATAGATGCCTTTACCTCCTGGTGTAACAAGTGGTGCCTAACCATAAATCCCCTAAAAAATCAAGCCATCATTTTCCTTCCCCCTCACTGCCGATCACGAATCTATCGCAATCCTACTCTCCTTCATATTCACGTCAATGGCACTTTCATACCCCATCATCACAAATCACATACCTTGGGATCATCTTCGACTCTAAACTCACCTGGAAACCCCACCTACAGAAAATCTGATCTCAGGGTACAAATCGTTTAAACCTTCTTCGGCGACTAGTGGGCACCACACTGAAACCCAGCCGTGCTAAGCGTAAAGGCCTTAACTCCATGTCACATACTTTCGAGAAAATAAGCAAAACGTGTTTTGGCTTAGGCTGTACGTTCAAATTTGTTGCATTTCAGTAAAACTTTATTAAATATATTTTCACGGTCTAAAATTGGTGTGGTAATACAGTTAAATATTTTTGCTTATGAATTGACACTTAAGGTCTTTATGCTTACTTTCAGTTACAGTTTCCAACATAAGGTAAACACTCATGACGTCATTACCCCTTACCTATTGGTCAAACCTCGTCATTTTCACTTTAGAAAGATGCAGAATTCTACTACGAACATTCCGATACAAATATCTCGATTTTCGAAAAATGTGGAGTTAAGGTCTTTTCGCTTAGGACGGAAGAACCGTAATAAAGACTTATAAGGTTTTCTTCCGACCTGCCCTCACACATGGCCATATATGCTGGATCTCTGTCCTCGACGCAGTGTATCATAGACCTGCAATATCCGAACGACATGCTCTCCGGCTTGCCTATCACATAAAACTACCAGCACCGAATGCCGACCTTTATCGCCGTATCAACTTTCCCACCATCTTACAACACTTAGAAACATTCCGCACAGAATACATCACAAAAATAATCGCAGAAGGTAATTCGCTCTTCCTCGATATCTTTCACCTGGAAATCGTTCATGATACCCCACCTCGTCATCAAGGCACACCTCTTTAACATCTTCTTACATTATATCATCAGACCTTAGACGTCAATGACCCTCACAAGGCTGATTTCGCTATATACCGTCCACCTCATCTTAGTCCATGCATTAAACTACCTCTGCACTGGTGTTTCATCAATGTTGTTAGCAGCGGCCTTCATCTGTCACCATCAGCCCTGTGATGCCCCAGGGCAGAAGATAACCATTCATTCGTCCACACTAACCATACCTCTTTTGTGGCGTCCATCTGCACTTCACCTCATTTCTCATTCCATAGCCATCGCCCAGACTACTTGATGCAATAGTGTATAATAATAAATGGTACCCATATAAATTGATGCCTCCCTTAGGGCAATTTATGCCTCCAAGGACATATTGAAAATAAATGATGCCCTCAAAAAAAAAATATAATAATGGTTTTCAAAATCCCAATGCCCACCTATTAATAAAGGAAGAATCAAAATACCTTTTATCCTCTTACCGAAGAAAGGGCGTAACCCTTTGACCGGCTTAATCCTAAAAAAAATGCTTGGTGTTGAATTGACACACAAGTAATACGCTAAAGTGGAAGTCATTTTGTGTTGTTTCAACACCTCATTTTTTGCTGTACATAAATATTTGAGAGAAAATTATACAATCGCAGTAATCTTATTACAACATGTTGAATTACATAAACTACACTGAAACCACTGTAAAATATTGTATCGTTTCAGTGGATTACCTGTGATTGAATGCAACTTTCTGCTTTCAGCCCTAATCTGTCTGTTGCAATTACACATATACTGGTATTAAAATCTGGAGGATCTCCTGACATTAAAACTGCATTCTCTAGCTTCGGATTGTGTGTGTTAGAACCTAGATAAATTTCTAAGAATGGAAGGAAAATATTACAATCATTTTACTTTCTTAAAAGATTTTCTAAAAAATTAGTCACAATCAACAATTCTGAAGCAAATTCAACCTTGAAGCACACATCCAGTGTTTTTACTTTCGAGCGGCGATATGAAAAGAAAAAATCGAGTTAAATATTTCAACTTTACACTTTTACTGTAAATTTACTGAATATTTTATTCCTTACATACGAAATAAAGTAACTTTTAAATTTTTGTCAGTATGTCCTATTTAAATATATACATACATGACTATAGGCCATATTGTTTAACATATACAGATCGAATTTTAAACGCAAGATTCTTGTAAGTTTCTCCGGTACGGAATTTCGAATTTTCTACTTGTTCCTTAAGACTAAGCATAATCTCCTGAAAATTAAAAATCGAAAACTGCTATTCCAGGCGATTTTCCAAATTTCTTAAATATTTTATTAAAGCTCTAAACCACGGTATTAATCATATTAATTGAAAGAATGAAGAGGTAGTTCACTCTTGAAGGTAAGTTTTTCGGGCATTTTTTTCACGATAGATAGAGGCTATTTCCATGAATCTTCTTAAGTAAATCACTAATACGGAGTAAGACATTTGTCTAGAAAGTGACCATGAGGAGTGGTTTATCTTGTAATGAATTTTTTGATATGTTTTTCAAAAATTATAAAAACTATTTTATTCATCTTCTTTATGTACAGTCCGCGGCATAAAATTTGTTACAAAAATTCTAAGTCCAAATTAATAACAAACTCTTGCCCAGTTTTCTTATGCATTCCCGCAATACATGTATCAATCGATTAGTTGCTTCTAGTATTTATTCCAATTCCTCCCCGTCCTCCACCTCTCCTTGTCTAAAGCAGTGTGTGTGACGTAGTACACTCTTTCCATTCAGCTGAAAAAGAAACAGGAATCAAGTTTACAACGTTATAGCTTTAAAACAGTCTTTTCCATTCGTTTGTTCTGAAATATTTTTAAGAGCCTAAGTTAAAGGAAAGTCACACAATCTTCCCAGAGCTTCATAAATATCTTTAGTTTCATTCTTTTCTTTCTTTAAAGAGTGCAAGCTAGTAAGATGCTCCCTAAGAAATCTATGGAAATTGCCAAGAGCTCTAAAATATCTACGGACAGAAACCAGTTTTATTCAATGATTCATTGAATTTCTTTTCAGTAAGTGCAAGCAAATGTTTCAGGGGCGTCATTTGGGCAGGACAGGAGGGTGTAATTCCCCCTCTCTTGAGCTTTATAAATACGTATTTTTTAGTATAGTAATACACTAATAAAAAGTGAAAATCTTATGTCGCCGGAGAATCTCTTCCCCCTCCCCCCGAATAAAATCTAAAAGACACTGGTTTAAACAACAAACCTATAGAGCTACGATAGCACATTGCTAAAGAGCTTACATTTGGTTTCAAGAGTCGAAGGTTTGATCTCAAGCCATATGACTTCCTGGGTGACATTGAGAGAGAGAGAGAGAGAGAGAGAGAGAGAGATTCAAGTATGGAGACAGAGAGGGATGATTTGTATACACAGATTTAGAATTGGGAAAAAATGATCGGACAGCATTCGTATTATGGCGAAAATTCTGATTTTGTGAAAGATAAGAAGGGAAGTTTTCGAACTGCGAGGATCACATTAGGCAGTTGTCGAATTAATGTGGAGAACTCTTTTTAGAGCATCAGATGATTACGAAAGGAGAGGAAGATCTTCAGAACTGAAAAATTAAGATTTTAGAAAATCTGATTTCGGCCACAGGTTTCAAACCACGAACCTTGTGGTTATCGAACCATGACTTTATCCATTCTGCTACGGAGGATTCTGTTACTCGTTTACATACGTTTCCCTTAGCTGCGTTGAAAGCTACCTTAAGGGGATATTCGAAAAGTTGACTCGGTAGATGCGCCGTTCAGTTCGGACGTAAAATTCTTGAAACTTAGTTACAATGTGCAAAATTAACTTCCTCTTCTTCCGGGCACTTTTTAAAGCTTTAAAATTTGTTACTATTGTTTTAATTAAGTGACATTTGATAGAACCATCTGATAAAGTAGTGCCAAGCCCTGTGCGTCATTGTCTGTTAGGTGAATGGTTAATGTAAGTTACTCCTACGTGGATGGTCAGAACTTCCTTATTGATTATTTTATTTGAGCTACGCTCATACTGTATATTCCACAAGTTCAATTTGGAAGTAATGTAGTCACAGCTAGTTTAATTCGAAATAATTTTCCAATATTATATTTGTTACTAAATTTACATGGCACTCCTCACTTGTTTGTAGCCCTGCATAAATGCAAAATTGTTTTAAAAGTATATTTTACTTTCAGGTATTATTGATTTTTTTAAAATTGTCCTTCAAATTTAATTTATAATTATTTTCTATTTCTTAATTATAACATATTTTCTATTTATATTGTATTCTATGTTACACGTTTATTATTTATATTTTATGTCTTACCTTTGAAGAGGAGCTTTTGACAATCAGAGCAGCAGGGACATACACAGGATGCAGGCCTTGGCAATCCAGAGTTTTTGCCCCCACGAAATCACTACTTTTTTGTTTGTATATATATATCTAATTTTATAGATGGTGATAGCAGGGGCGGATCCAGGGGAGTATGTTTGGGGTGATCGCATCCCCCAGAATAGGGAACTTTTTATATTTTTTATTTTAAAAATTAAGCATATCCTAAGTATTTTTCATCTTTGTATTATAAACTTAAATTAAAACCTAAAGTAGATAGGCCTTACTTTCTTAAGAAAGTTAATTCTACAGAAGAGCTCTTTCTCATTTTCTATTTTTTCTTTTCTTTCTTTTCTTTTCTTTCTTTCTTTCTTTTTTCTTTCCTTTTTTTGCATTCCGCTCTTACCTTGATTTGACTTCGAACGACCGCCCCTCCCAAACAATCATCCTGGATCCTCCTCTGGATGATAGACATTTTAGTAAAATATGCCCTCAATCGCAGAAATAAATTCCTGTCAAGCTTTCGATCGCTGAAATAAATTTCTGTCTACGGCCCTGCAAAACAGTGACGATTTTAGGGAGTGATCAGTTAGTAATGCCTCCCTGGAGCAACGACACTTCCCCAGAAGTCATATCTCCGATAATTCAGAATGTGATTTGTGCATTATCACTTTTCACTCTCAGTGTCTTGAAACGCACCAAAAAGGAACTGTTCTGAAGTATTTACTGGTTCTCATTATGACCCCATTTCAATATGGCCAACCTTGGACATATACACATCTGAAATATCACCTTTTATGTCAGTGATCCTGAAAACTAGCCATTCGACACAAATATAGGATATTTTCGATTCTTTATTCCTGTCACCCTCCCATTGTCAACTCGAAGCCAACCAAGGCTTATTTTGGACTTACGCAGCATCCACAGTATCACTTTTCATCTTTGCACATGAATTCGACACTAATTTCGTTCGTATTTGACTACTTTTACATGTCACCTTCACCTCTTGGTAGGGATTTTTTAGTATCTCGCCCCCACAACTATGGAGAAATTGCAACCAACTAAGTATAATTATAAATTATCATCTGAAACACAACAGTACGGGTGATCTTTTTCGCAGAGGAATTCGTTAACTACCGTTTCAATATGAATGTTTTGGCTTTTTTTGCTCTACATGCTGGAGATTGCCTTCATTCTGTACTATTGTGCTATGAATATAGTGGTTTAATTCACTGAATACTCGCTTAGATGATGCTCTCGTCACAGGAAAAGTGAGATACAGTCATAAAAGAAAAACGAAACGAAATATTTAAGTTTTACGTCCCACGTTATGCCGACTATGCTAATGGAGACAGTGCTGTTAAGAAACGAATGAAATCGTTTAATGAAGAAAGTGGGAGGAAACTGGAGAAACACGAGAAAACTCATGCACACGGTGTTTGTCCATAATAAAGTTCATTCAGCGCGAGCTGGGATCTAACCAACAACTCCATGCACCATAGGTAAAGTTATAAAAGAATAGGCGTCTAAACAAATACGGAACACTACTATCAATGAGAGTTGTATAAGATTAGATTTTTATTTATTTCATTCTAAGTTGAAATTTCAATCAATCTTGATCTTCATAACTGTTCGAAATCCGGACCAACCAGTATTCCCTACTAGGGTAAAGATTAATTGATCGCCAACAGAAATCCAAAATCCTCTGTATAACCCCACGTTCCATTATTCCATATACACAATTAAGAGTCCAGCGTAACCTACCAGTTAATAAGTTTTCTTCTTCTTCTTATTATTTTTAACACCTCAAAAATATAGGCTCATAATTGAACCACTGATTGGAAAAAGGGAATAAGTACATAAAAATATTTTTTCCACTTTCAAGCTTTTCTCACCAATTGCAGTGCTACAATACAAGATTCTTCTTCTTGTCTTAGAGTTTGTCAGTTCTTTTGCTACAATTAATCAGTTATACACATGTTGAAACAAATACAAATACGCCTCGGGAAGGTTTTTTAGCGTTTCTGAAAACTTAGGTCTGATGTACTTATTCCCTTTTGCTGGAAATAGTTGCTGCAAGGACGTGATAAATCTTTTCGGTAGACTTCACAGTCTATAGCTCCTTCACAACTTCCTTTTCATCTAAGGCTAAGTAGTTACATTAGACATTGAGGAAAAAGTGTGAAATTAATTAAAACCCTTCAAAGTGGAGTTACGAATGTTCAATGGACCCCATTTTGCTGTTGGCTTCGCTCAACGCACTCCCGTCACTGTTCAGGGTGAACGATGGAGTTTCTCCCTTTTAGGAATACTTTCTAAGACAGTACTAGTTTTTTTTTTTTTTTTTTTTTTTTTTTTTACAGCTGTTTCAATTGAGTTGTATTTGCTAGAACTGTCGGTTAAAGGAAACAAGAGATCCTATACTCAAACACAAATCATCTCTCTAGAAGCTCTAATGGAAAACGAAACGATCGTCGTAAACATGTTACGTTCTTGAAGAGGAAAACAGCAAAACATTGATTGCACAAACGTATAATGGTATCATTTGCTTGCAAATTTAAAACTTATAGAAGTTGATGGCTTGTTAGGTGAGGGGTTAGTGAACAGGATTTTTGTACTGGTGGTCCAGGGTTCGAATCTCGTCCGTTCTTCTTACGTTTTGTTTCTTTAAGCTACACTGAGTTTGTTCATTCCAATTCTTTAAGCTTGAAATAAATTTAATAGCAGTTAGTGAATTAAAAGTAGCTAACATTATTTTCAAATACGAGACGTTATTACATGCTTGTCTCTAGCTCACAATACTCAGCTTTCATATAAACTCTTGCAGCCTTCATTTAACTCATTTCTTGACGTGTTTTGTTACAAAACTCATGAATCGTGGCGAACAAAATTGCTTTACCAGATAATGGTGACTGCTTTGAAACCAAAAGACAAGTATGAGAATTAAACGTATCATATCTGTAGTTTGGTGTGGAGAAGAAACCAAATAGCGAACGAAAGGTTTAAGAACAACCACGTTATTAATATAAACTATGCCAAAGATTATTGACTTATATGATTAAAAAACATCGAAAGCAATTGTGAAAGAACGAAAAATACTAACTTAGAATTTTGTAACTGGAGGCAAGGAAATCTAATTTAAACATACTAAAACATACCATTTAGCGCATATAGAGCGTGGATCTGTGCTCAAGGCGCTAGCTAATAATCTGGAGGTTCTCAAGTCGGAACCATGTGTGAATATTTTGTTTAAATTTAGAATTTTTGGTGATCATTAGTCGGCGATGACACACGTTTAATTGTCTTAAGGTATTTGAATATTTTGATCTTTCAATATTTGAATGATCAAATCTTCAATACTACTACTACTACTACTACTACTACTACTACTACTACTACTACTACTAATAATAATAATAATAATAATAATAATAATAATAATAGTAATAATAATAATAGTAATAATAATAATAATAATAATAATAATAATAATAATAATAATAATAATAATAATAATAATAATAATAATAATATTAGCAAAGTAATTCAATAACACGTTAATATCTTTAATTATGTCTCGATAACTACTCAAACTTAAGACGTCCTCGAATCTAAGTCGCACCCCGATTTCGCTGGGCTAAATTAAAGAAAAATAGTAATATGTTATGGTTTTACTATTACTAAAGCACTCTTTGATATTGGTCATTTTCGATGATTTTATTTATCCCTCTCCCCTCTCCATGGTGGGGGCACGGTATGACAAAAATTATCCCAGGCCCGAATGTCATGTACGTTGAAAATTTGATCGAAATATGTTGGATGGTTCAAGAGTTGTTCTATTTATTTTTATATATTAATCTCCCCTTCTCTTATCCTCTCCTATGTTCTACCGTCAAAGTGAAAATATTAAAACAAAAGTTTCTAGGCCCGAACGTCGTCTATGTTGAAAATTAGATCGAGATCGGTCAGGTGGTTCAAGAGTTGTTAAGTTTTATTCATTTTTATAGATATCTCCCCTCCCTCCTCCTACCCTACGTTCTACCATCAAAGGGATATGATAAAAACCACCCCAGGTCCAAACCTCATCTATGTTGATAATTTGATTAAGATCAGTTCGGTGGTTTAAGCGTGATGAAGTCACCAAGACAGCATTTTTATTTTTATTTTTTTACATAGTCCCCCCTTCCCCTCCCCTACATTGTGCCGTCAAGGCAAAAAATGAAAACATCCCAGGTCCGAACCTTATCTATATTCAATGTTTGATTGATTGGGATCAGTCGGATTGTTCACGAGTTATTAAGTTTTATTCATTTTCATATATTTACCCTCCCCTCCTCTTCCGCAAGTTCTAATATCAAAATGAAATAACAAAAAGCTTCCCAGGTTCGAATTTCATCTATGTTCAAAATGTGATTGAGAACGATCGGGTAGTTCAAGAGTTATTCACCACCGAACATTGTCACTTTTATTTTTATATTTATAGCTGTTACGTATCTTCCCCCTCGTCTCCATCCTCTACGTTATTCCGTTAAAGTGAAATGGTAAAATCCATCCCTCGCGTTAATCGAGACGGGGACATATAGTCTCACTGCTGACGTCCCCATTAACCCCCCTACTCATACCCTTTAGTGTGTTTAAGTTAATATTGTTTTTTTGTCTTCAGTTGCAAATTTCTAAGTTATTTTTCTTTGTTTCAAAATTCTCGCATTTCTTGTATGATAATACAAGTTAATAATCTTTGACTTGTTTTATATTAATAATCTGAGTTGTTCTTAAACCTTTGGTTTCCAATTTTGTTTTGTCTCTACACCAAACTACAGATATGACAAATTTAATTCTCATACTTTACATTTGATTTCAAAGCGGTCGCCATGAACTGTTTAAAAGCACTTTTTCCGTCACGAAACACCCAGCAGAGGGCGTACGATATCGTCTACAACAATGAGAGGAAATTCCGCCTTGTTACGTGACGTCACATGAAGCACGTTGCGTTCAAACACCTAAGCAAAGCTATCAATTTGCTTCTGGTATGAAAATGGCTCACTACGAAGCTTCTGTTAAAAGCAGCGTGATTGCTTTAATTGAGCATGCGGGCATGAACTATAGCGAGGCAGGCGCGAGATATGGCGTTAACCGTGATACAGCACGGAGGTGGTGGAGGAGATATGAGGAAACAGGAGATGTAAGACGTAAAAGAGGAAGTGGGCGACAAAGAGTTTCCTCTGCCGAAGATGACCAGAGTGTAATTCCCCAATGCCGTGAGCACCCTTTCATGTCTGCCCGACAGTTACGAGAGGAAACCAATTTCGCAGGCGATGTTACGACTGTCCGTCGTAGACTCAAATCCTTTGGTTTGGGATCATACAGGGCAGCTGTTAAGGAGCGACTAACAGAAGACCCCATGGTTGACCGTCTGGCTTTTGCGCAGTTAAATATTGCACTTGTGTGAGACGAGGTCGTTTTCACAGACGAAAAAATATTTTCCAGTGCAAACTTCGGGCCGAAGCGTGTTTACCGCCCCCCTGGAAAAAGGTATGCCTCTGAATACGTTTCCCGTTCTGGTCGAATGGGACATGTAACTGTCCACTGTTGGGCATGGATATGCAAGGCTGCAAATTTCGGAGGAATCTACAGGATTCCTGGTCGCCTAAACGCCCACAAGTATGTGGAACATCTGGATGAAACGCTTCCGGAAATAAAAGCTCATGAAGGTGACGGCATATTATATTTGCAACAGGACAATAGCTCGATCCATAATTCAAATGTGGTTCAGACATGGTTGCAGAGGCAACCTGATGTCGAAATAGTTGCCTGGGTTCCTCATGGAGCAGATCTGAACCTATTGATAATATGTGGGTTTCTGTTGCAAGAACATTGCGAGAAACCTGGTCGAGCAATCCTCAACGAACATCTAATGATCTTTGGGAGCGTGTTGAAGATGCGTGGTCGATCTGTTGCACCCAACGCTATATCTCTCGCCTGGTGGATTCAATGCCACGGCGTATGGCAGCTGTAATCGAGTCCCAAGGGAACTATACACACTATTAATAAATGCTTGCCCACAACACCATCAGCCCTCGAGAGGGCTACCTAATTCGACCCACTTATTAACAAAATTTTATGAAATACATTACGCGACACCAGTGAATCTAATTGTCTCAGTATGTTCTGCATTAATAAAGAGGCTAACGTGCGAGACTTGGTGGCCGAGTGGTATTATGCTTGATATGTAAACCAAAACCGCCTGTAACAGTGGTTCGAATCTAGTGAAGAAGACCCCTACTTTTTATCACCAGGGATATTTGCAATACGCCTTCTGCTATGTCCGCCTTCGTACGGTCTATTATATGACACATAATGTGGACCGCCATAAGTTTTTACTTAGTAAACAATTAATAAATATATGAACAAATACCTAGGTATATTAGAGTAACAATGGAATATAGTACTTTCGTCCGACTGACGTCGCTCTGCAAATGTTCATTGTATTACACCGGAAGATGAATTAAATAAAGACTGGAAAATTTTATATAAAAATTGATACGTAATAAGTTAAAGACAAAAAATGTAATTATAATCTCATATTTGGAACTAATTTCGACTACAATTAATTCTCCACCTGCTTTCATAAATAATCCAAACCAAACTTCGAGGTTTGGAATGCACAAATTAAGTGTAGCTAAGAGAAAAAGTAACAAGAAGCGCAGAGATTCGAACCCACGACCACCAGCGTAAGAATTCATTTTACTAACCCTTCATCTATCAAACCATGACGTGAACATGACTTTCGTAAGTTATAAATTTGTATCCAAGAAACACCATTAAGCGTATGTGCAACTACTGCTTTGCTCTTTTTCTCTTCAAAAGCGTAACATGTTTAGGACGATTCGTTTCGTTTTCCATTAGAGTTTCGAAAGAGATTATTTGTGTTTGAGTGTAGGATCTTTAGTTTCCTTTAACCGACACTTCTAGCAAATACAATTTAATTCACACAGCAGTTAAAAAAACTCGTACTGCCTTAGAAAGTATTTCTAAAAGCAGAAGCTGCATCATGCATCCTGAACAGTGACGTAACTAACGGCAGTGCGTTGAGGGAGCCCAGAGTAAAACGAGGCCCATTGAAAATTCGTAATTCCACTATTTTTCCTCGATGTCAAAAATGAGACTACTTTTGCACTCGTACATGTCTAAATATTTTACCGTTAGCTTAAGATAAGTACTTCTCCATCCTCTGAGTAATAGTAACTTTTATGGGTTTAATATTAGGTGTAGTGGTCTCTTGTGTTTGGTGTAGGAGTTTATTGTGTAGGTGCCAAGTGTATTTATTAAAGTGTTATTTATGTTATGTTTGTTGTTGTAAAGAGTTTTCGCTTGTGTCTTTATTATTTCAGCAATGGGCAGGATGTTCATACTATATTGTAATGGTTTTAATCTAGTATACCTAGGACAGTTTGTGATTAATTTTATGATTTTATTTTGAAATATCTGCAATTTCTTCATATTTCCTATCAATGCATGTCCCCAAGTAGGGGCTGCATATGTGAGTATCGGTCTTATAAGTGTTTTGTATAGAGTTTCTTTTGCATTTCTACTAATGTTTTGGCTTGTTAATAGCGGTTTTAGTTCGGAAAGTCGGCCAGTGGCTTTGCCTATTTGCAGCTTGGTGTGTTCTTTGAAATTTAGGTTTCTATCCAGGGTGACACCGAGGTATTTTGCTTTATTAGACCAGTTTATTGGGGTATCAAAAATTTCAACGTTGGTGGTAGGGCTTTTTTTACGTTTTGTGAAATATACAGCCTCACATTTAGTGCTATTTATTTTTATTTTCCATTTGTTAAACCATTCTTCAAGTGTCGGAATGTGTCTCTGGATATATTTTACTGCCTGATTTGGTTGCCAGCTATGAGAATATATACATGTGTCATCTGCAAAGAGCGCTATGTTGGTGTCTTTATGTTTTGGTATGTCGTTTACATAGATACTGAAGAGTACCGGGCCTAGGAGAGATCCCTGGGGGGACACCTGCTTCTATTCTGCGATGGGTAGATTGGGAATTTACAACTGATACATAGAATTTACGGTTTTTCAGGTACGAAGAGATTAGTTTAACATAAATATCAGGTAGGCCAATGTTTTTTAACTTATATATAAGACCCGTTTGCCATACTCTGTCAAAAGCTTTTTCTATGTCTAGAAATACTGCTACTACACTTCGGTTTTTGTTAAATTTATCTGTTATTGATTCAATGACTCTAACTAGTTGGTGTGTGGTAGAGTGGTGGTTTCTGAAGCCGAACTGCTCTTTTATTAGCACATTGTAATTTTGTATGTGTTGTTTTATTCTAGCTAATATAATTGACTCAGTTAGTTTAGCTAGCGTGTTCAGTAAGCTAATTGGTCTATAGTTTTGTGGAAATTTAGGATCTTTTCCTGGTTTCGGTAATGCAACTATTTTTGCTGTTTTCCATTCAGTGGGAAAGTGGGCTAGTTTCATTATTGCATTTATGATTTTGACTAAAAAGGAAATTCCTTTTGGTGAGAGGTTTTTGATACAAATATTTTGAATGTTGTCAGGACCTGCAGCTTTGAAAGGCTTTAATTTCTTTATTACTTTGTACACTTCTTTCTTGTTTGTTTTTCTTGCTGACGTTAATGGTTCACTTTCTAGCAGTTCGTTTACTTGTCTTTTAACTTGCCTTTCATGTTGTCTGAACTCGTCATTTTCATTGGGTTTGAAAGTTTTTTCTAGTGTATCAGCTAGGGTGTTGGCCTTATCTTCATCAGTAAAGACTAGCCCATTTTCCCCGTGTATGGAAGGGGCGGGTTGTACGGCTTGGTTAAAGTTTTAGTTATTCTCCATATACTGTTATCTTTGAAATTCGCGCTTTCGACTTTTTTATCCCAGGTATACATTTTGTATCTCCTAATTTCTTCTTTTATTATTCGTCTTAATTGATTTATTTGTGCTTTAAGAGTTTGGTCTCTATGGTTTCGATATGCTCTTCTAAGTTTATTTCTGGTTTTAATTAACTCCTGGATTACATTAGGTAATTTATTGCCATGTTTATTATTGTCTATTAATGGTATTGATTTATTAGTTGCTAATTGTATAGCTTTAGTTAGGATGTTAACTGCTTTTTCTAAATCTTCTTTTGTGTGTATAGGATACTCGCCTGGTAAGTTTTCATCTATTGCATTTTTGAATAAGTCCCAGTCAGCTTTTCTATAATTGAGTGCTTTTTTAATTTTTTCTAAGTCTGGTTCGCCATTTATTGTTATTATAATGGGTTGGTGGTCTGAGTCTAGTTCGTTTCCTACTTGTATAGTGAGTCTTGAGTTAATGTTTTTGTGTAAGGCATAATCTAGTACGTCCGGCGCGTTTCCGTTGTGAGGGTAATGAGTCGGTTGAAATTGGGAGAGGATCTGCAAGGGAGATCCTTGCAAAAAGTTATATAGTTTTCTACCATTGCTGTTGGATTGTCTGCTACAGAAGTGAGGATGTTTGCTATTAAGATCCCCTGCTAGTATTATTGAACTACTTGTATTGGCTAGTTTTCTAATGTCTTCTGTGTCGATTTGTTTAGAGGGGGAATTATAGACAGAGACAACGTTAATGTGTTGGTTGTTCACAAATATTTTGATGCCCGTAGCCTCAATAGTATTGAGGGTGGGTAGGATTATCTCTGCATGTTTTAAGCTTTTCTTGATTGCTACCATTGTGCCTAAGTTGTTGCCTATTGTATGCCTATCATTTCTGTATATTGCATATCCTCGGATTGCTGTTTTAGTTAGCGGGTTCAGCAGTGTTTCGCTAATTAATGCAATGTCTATTTTGTTTTGTTCAATGTAATCACCTAACTCGTCTACTTTCTCCGTCAACCGTTCTGCGTTCCAGGCTAGTATCCTGAGTGTTGTTCGTTTTCTATTTAAGCTGCCCATTGCCTTTTTTTTATTTAGTGTGTTTGTGTTTGGTGATCTAATGTTGATTTCTTTGCAACTCTGCCCGCCCAAATTAACAGATTATTTATAAAGTCTCTTAAATGAAATATTACCGAGTCTACATTTAAAAAACTACTCAAGTATATATACACAATTCATATCCCTATCTGCTCTCTCATTGGCCCGTTTAAACAGCCAATCAGAAGCCTGGAAATCTATCTGAACTGACCAATGGGAAAACATAACATTCTACCAGAAAGAAACAACAAGGAGCAGGCAACAATTGAATACATTAATTCACATAATTTTTCTGAATTCAGCAATAATATTTCTCCATTCTTTATTAATGCTGACACCTTTGCTCCAATTGTTTACATTCCCTTCCTTTTCTATCCACCAAGCCTCTTGGCACTTTCTCGGCCACAACCTTTTTTCCTGTTCCAGCACAATAACTTCTTCCCAGTTCACATCATGTCCTTTTTCTCTTACGTGTTTTAGAGCTGACAAAGGAGGGGCGACAGTGGTAATGAATAAAGCGTGGTATGAGGTCAAGGTGAAGGAATTGGTGGATGGACCATATGAATTAGTTGACAAGAAGAAAGAAGAAATTATAGAATTAAAAGGTGAATGTAAAAGAAAGGGACTTAAGAAATGGATGAATGAATATGGAAGAGTGTCGGTGTTAAAGGGTTTTCCAAAATACACAAAACGGATGTAAAGCTTGGACCTGTTATGGACTGTAGAAATAATTATTTGGAACCGCTAGAAAGTGAATTGAAACCAGTGTTAGAGTGGGTAAGAGACAGGCAAAAGACTTTGGCAGTAAAAGACTATAGAGAAGTAATAAACGACACCAGTAATGTTAAAATTAATAATGGTTGTATTTTGTTTAGTTTAGATGTTAAAGCCATGTTCCCTAGTCTAAAGAGAAGTGCTATACTTGATACGATTAAGAGAGTTATGGGGGGAGAATGTGTTAAAGGCTGGAAATGGGAGAAAGTTAGGAAAGCCCTCAACTTAATATGGGAGTTTGGTTTCTGTAAAGTTAAGAACATATATAAGATTAAGGATGGCTTAAGTATAGGATCTAAGATAAGTCAGGTATTGTCTGATATCATTATGAGTGAGTGGGAGAAGGATGTGGTAGAAAAGGGGAAAGAAAAGATTCGATTTTTATGTAGATACGTTGATGATTGTTTTCGGATATGGGAAGGATCAAAAGAAGAATTGATAGAGTTCGTTGGTAGTATTGAAGATAAGGAGAAAGGAATAGAATTAGAACTAGAGACAGAGCCGGGGAGGTGCATTATGTTATCTTGATATTTTAATGAGTAAGGAAGGGAAGAGCATTAAGACACAATGGTATCAAAAAGAATGTAATGTTGGTATTTATTGTAATAAGAAAGGTAATGTAGATAGAAGCACAAAAGTTAATTTCATAAGAAATATGTTGGAAAGAATTACCAAAATTTGTAACAAAAATGTAGAAGAGAATGTGGAAATCTTTAAAGAACAGCTGTATGAGGATGGTTATAGTAAAAGGGATATCGTTAAAGCATCTGTGGTCTCTGGGAAAGGTAAAAGTGGGGAGGACAATGAGGGGGTATGGAAAGGCATTGTAGGGCTAGGAGAAGATACTGAGATTTTAAAAAAGATGTTAAGAAAGCAAGCTGTCAAGGTGTATAGAAAAGGTAGCAGAACGTTGTTGGACATGGTCAAAAGCAAAGGGAAGGAAAAAGAAAAAAGAGATCATAAAGCTGTCATTTATTGTATAAATTGTAAGGACTGTGATATGAAATATATTGGGGAGACGGGGAAATTATTGAAAGAAAGAATTAAAGAACATAAAAGTGATGTGAAATATGGCAGAGAAACTAACGCAATATTTAAACACGTAAAAGAAAAAGGACATGATGTGAACTGGGAAGAAGTTATTGTGCTGGAATTGAAGAAAGGTTATGGCCGAGAAAGTGGAAAGAGACTTGGTGGATAGAAAAGGAAGGAGATGTAAACTTAATGAATCGGACGAAAGGTGTCAGAATTAATAATGAATGGAGAAATATTATTGCTAAATACAGAAAAATGTATGTGAATTAATGTATTCAATGGTTGCCTGCTCCTTGTTGTTTCTTTCTGGTAGAATGTTATGTTTTCCCATTCGTCGGTTCAGATAGATTTCCACGCTTCTGATTGGCTGTTTGTACGGGCCAATGAGAGAGCAGATATCTTTGTATCTGTCAGAACACTGCACTGAAAGATAGCTACAAGGTCTGTAAGAATATCAATGCGCGGAATTTCATAAAATATAATTATTTTTTCTTATAAGAGATTCTCAAAATTTAATCAAGCTATCCCAAAAAACTTGATGTGTAGAATATACGAGATACTGCTGAGCTCAAACAGTGGTTTGTTAAATCTTTTTGCGTATTTCGTGTTCAAAACTACTGCATTATTTTCCAATCTGAGAAGACGAACTAATGTGAAATTATGTTTGAAATTGTCAATAGATGACATCTTGGTTTAAAAAAAACATATAAACATTCGAGCTCAATTCGTGGAAATGACTAAATTGCTTTAGAGCTGATATTTGGGTTACTTCTGAGCCATAGGTCTGTCCAGGTTGCTAAGCCTGTCTGGGTCACCAGCTATGTCAGAGTAGGACATTATCTAGAAAGCAAGACCTAGACCCATGTAACATTTTGACTTTTTCTCTCAAAACCTTGGTGCAATAAGTGGGTTTCATTTGGACATTGTCACATTTGAAAGCGTTAGAGTGGAAAATTGACTGAAAGTATACTTGTTGAGTATCGCTGGTCTATCATCAGAGAAACTCCGGAAGATGGCTGCAAGCGTAAGCGACCAAAGAAAGTATTTTAAAGGGCAAACTAATAGAACTTAACATGAGTATAAGACGCCTTTCTAGCCTATATTAGATAGTAAATACATGTAAATATTTACGTTTCGTAAAATGTGTTGTGGACTTCCCCCCAAACAAAAACGCGACAGAATGGAACATTTTGGTTTCCACTAATGAATTCAGCACCTTCCATTTAGTTAAAATCAGTTGAAGGACAGAAAAACAGTTGAAATTGTTGCACAATGTAATTTACTAAGAAATAACAGTATGATATCAGTAGCAAAGAAATGTTTGCGATGAATAATCTAAACATGATATTGTGTGTATGTAGTTTAATTTTCTTTTTTATTAGAACTACTTTTAAGTTAAGTGCCAATACTAAACTATTAGATAAACAATTTTTCAGTACTGAGAATGTGTTAAGGGAAACATTCGACTAAATCTGTGACAGTTGTGAAAAATATATGGGAAAAAGTTTTAAAGATTATGCATGTAAGAAGTCTAATGTCAGTGTTTTGTAAGTTATTGACAAAACAATGGCTAGAAAGGAAAGAAAATCTATTTAGAAATGAAACTGAGCAATGTTTCATCATTCGAGATTAAATTGTTATTAGTGTGGTAGGTTACATTTCATGATAAATCTTACATACTAAATTCACAGCTTAACTGTAGATAACATGGGAAATGTTATTATGTATTGTTCGTTATTATACTATTGATTAAAATGTATATGTCAAACTCAGCGAGGCAATTGCCCGAAAGTCCTCCAGAAATGACGAGCCTGCTTCCGCGAATTACTAAAGAATTAGTTTCTAGGATGAACATCTTTCCATATTACTTCTATTCAAGACTAAAAATTAGACTGTGCTGTAGTAAGGTTTAGTATCCCTTTCAACTCCGAGGTTATATAAGATCTGGACATATTGTTTAACATGAAATCGAACCATGAGTCATGCCGGAAATCGAATGTGGATCTCCCTCACCGGAGTAAACGTTAGAGACAAGAGGACAAGGAGTTGTGACTTTGTTTATATATTCTAATATACTATATTCTATAACTGTGATATGTATTTATAAATTTCTTGCACTCAAACATGAATACGCTTTCTCGGTAAAATGCAGATTCTTTATGTACAAAAAAAGCGTAGCGAGGATTCGAATCCATATAAAAAGTTAGCACGCTAATCCATTACATTATCCATTAGACAAGGAGCGCGTGGATGTTAACCTCTTTCGTTCATCTCTGTTACTGTTCTACAGGATTTTATCTTGCAACATGTACTAGGTCAGTTTTTATTTTTATTTATTTTTTGGCCTTATCATATCTTATTATTGTTTTCTGCATCTTGGAGAGAATGTCCAGAAGATGGACTGTTGGTATTGGAGAATACCAACACTGCTCAGTACAGAATTGAGGGCAAATATATTTCCCTCGTAAGGAGATCCGAGGAACGTAGAGATGTAGGTTCAACTTTTTGGACTTTATCTCTGGAAGGCATTCCCACTTTTTTTGACCTGGAGTATAAGAATCGCTACTGCTACGTTAATGCTAACGTCAAGCCAAAATCGCCTCTTTTACAAATAAACTTTGTGGGAAACGAAAAAATTTGTCAAACGTTAGGCTATGTTAGTGCTGGTTAGTGCTTTAATCACTTCATTGCTCGTACTTACAGAAAGTTATTAACAAATTAATAAGGTGATTCTGTCTTCATGTCAAACCAAAATTACCATTTGCTTTACAACTAAGCTTTACGAGAAACGAAAAGGGTGTCAATCGTTAGTGATAGTTAGTGCTTATCACAAGTTAAGGTAGTGATTCTAGTTTGACGGCGAGCTAAGATCACCACTTCTAAAAATAAGCTTTGCGGAAAAGGATGGCAATCGTTAGCGCTCGTTAGCTATAAGCACGATCACGATGTTAGTGCTCCTACGTACAAAAAATTATTAATGAATTAACGTGACGATGCTGCTTCACATGAAGCAAAAATGGTCACTTTTACAAATAAACTTTGAAGGAAACGAAAAAAGTGTCAATTTTTAGTTTTACGTTAGTGCTCATATATACAGAAAGTTATTTTAAAAAATTAAAGTGGCGATCCTGCCTTGACGACAGGCCAAAATCACCAGTTTTTCAAACAAGCTTCGCGGAAGACGAAAAGAGTGTCAATTATTAGTGCTTCATTAATTCTGATTTGTGTTACAAACACAACATTAATGCTCGTATGTGCGAAAAATTGATAGCAAATTAATGTGGCGATTCTACCTTCACGTCAAACGAAAATTGTCGTTTTTACAAATAGGCTTTATAGGAAACGATAAGTATCTCAATAGTTAGTGCTACGTTAGTGTTAGTTAGTGCTACAAGTAAAATGTTAATACTCCTATGTAGGGAAAGACATTAATAAATCAAAGTTGCGATTTTGGCTTGACGGCAGATCAAACTCACTACGTTTACAAATGACCTTTGGGGAAAACAGAAAAGGTGTCAATATTTATTTTTGCGCTAGTGCTACAAGAACAATATTAGTACTCTTACGTGCAGAAAAGTTATTAATTTTTAAAATTGCGGTTAAGCCATAATCGACACTGTTACAAATAAGCTAAGCTGGTATCAATTGGTAATGCTATATTAGTGTTGGTTAGTGATAGTTAATGCTATAATCACAACGTTAGTGTTTCTACATACAGGAAGTTACTAGAAATACGCTTTGCAGAAAACGAGACGGCTGTTAATCGTTAGTGCGATCCAAATGATCGTCAGTGTTGCAATCAAAACGTAAGTGCACCTATCTATGAAAAATAATTAACAAATTAAAGTAATGGTTAAGCCTAAATTGACACATTATAAGAAAGTTTGCACGAAAAAAAGGAAAAGGTGTAAATTTTTAGTACCTTGTGCACTAAAATTTTTATTACAAACCACAACATTGGAGATACTTACTTGTTATTACAGAAAGCTATTAACAACTTAAAATGATGATAATTTCTTGATGTGAAGCAAAGTTGCCACTTTTATAAATAAGCTTTGCGAAAAACGTAAAGACTTTCAGTCATTAGGGATATGTTGATGCTGGTTAGTGTTACAAATAAGTGTTATTGCTTTTATGTATGGAAAGCTATTAAATGAAAGTGTCCATTCCGGCTTGAGGTCAAGTCAGAATCACCACTTTCATTTGTTAACATTTTCCTGTATATGGTATCACTAACGTGTTGTAGTATTAACAAGCACTGACATAACACTAACGATTGACAGTCTTTTCGTTCTTACAGAATTATTTGTAAACGTGACGATTTCTGATTTACATCAAGCTTGAATCACCACTTTAATTAATTACACTTTCCGTACGTACAAACACTAACATTGTGTTCGTTGTACTGACCAGTACGGAAGTTTCATTAACGATTCACTGCTTTTTATTTTTCTGTAAAACTTGTTTGTAAAAGTGGCATTTCTTGTTTGATCGCCATTTCAATTTGTTAATAACCCCCTACGTAGAAGAACTAAGCAGCACTAACGATTGACACCTCTAGTGTTCTTCGCAAAGCTTATTTGTAAAAGTGGAATATTAAATTTGTCAATAACATTCCGTACATAGGATCATGAACATGTTTGCAGCATAATGTAGCAGTAACGAATGACCTTTTTGTTCTTCCCAAAACTTATTATGAAAGTATCTATTTTGGCTTGAAGTCAAGTAAAAATTTCTACTTTGATTTGTAATCTTCGTAAGGAGGAGTACTAACTTGTGCTTGCAGCACTAACCAGCAGTAACCAATAACGCAAATGATTTACCCCCTTTGATTATCCAAAAACTTATTTGCAAAAGTTGCAATTTTGACATGATGTTAACTCAGAATCGCCACATTAAAGAGTTAATAACTCGACATACGAATGACCACTAATATTGTTGTTGTAGCAGTATTTAGCATTAACTTAGAACTAACGCTTATCACTCTTTCTAATTTTATTTGTAAAAGTGAATTCATGTTCGGAATTTTAATTTGTTAATAACTTTCCTTACGTAGGAACGTTATTATTACGCTTATGGCATTAACCAGCACTAACGTAGCACTAACAATTGACACCCTTTACGTTTCTAACAAAGCTTGTTTGTACAAATAACGACTTTGGCTTAATGTCAAACCAAAATAGTCACATTAAGTTCTTACTAACTTTCCACACGTACAAGCATTAACTTCGTGTTTGTAGCACTAACGTAGCAATAACGATTGACTCATTTTCATTTCCCGCAAAAATTACTACTAAATGTGTCGATTTTAGTTTGACGTCAAGCCAGACTCGGTACATTAATTTGTAAATAACTTTCCGTACATAGGAGCACTAACTTTGTGTTTGCAGCACTAACAAGCACTAACGATTAACAACTTTCCACTTTCCAGCAAAGTTTACTTGTAAAAATGGTGCTTTTACTTGGCTTTAAACCTGAGTTGCCAGTTTTATTTGTTAATAACTTTCCGTAATTAGGAACATCCTCGTTGTGCTTATAACACTTACCAGTACTATCATGCTAATAACGATTAACTGTTTTCGTTTTCCGCAAAGCTTATTTGTAGGGACTTTGGCATGACGTCAAAGCAGAATCGCTACTTTACTTTGTTAATAACTTTCTGAACGTATGAGCACTAACGTTGTTCTTGTAGCACTAAGCAGCACTAACGATTTCCTTTTACGGAAAGCTTATTTGTAAAAGTGGCAATTTTGGCTTGAAATCAAATCAGAACGGCGCCATTAATTTCTTAATAACTTACCGTATGTAGAAGCACTAACTTTGTGGTTGTAACATTAACCAGCGCTACCGTAGCACTATGAATTGGTATAAATTTTATTGTGATTATCAGATGTGACAATTTTAACTTGATATGCGTCTAAATTTTTTGCATCTATATAGGATATGTTTTAAAAGCCAATGTGGCAATCTTTGGAATGATTGTTGTGATACATCGTCATGTGTGAATGCATCGAGTCCCAAGGGATGAGATGGAAACAGTTTCAAATCTGAGCATATCTCAGAATGTAAGAGAGAAAGATGCAAAGCATGTTATTAAAAATAGTTACTTAGTGACACTTCTGTTATTGTCATATTGTGGAAGGCCATTCGCTTGAAATCACAATTCTGATAAATTAGTAATTTCGCTTAATAGTCATAGTATAATTCCTAGAAACAAAGTAAAACCTTACCAAACAACTGTTTTCTGGGACAGAGGGCATAATGTTAACTGAAAATGGAATTCAAACACTTTGAAAATTACTGAATCTGGCTTTTCAATGATAAGTACTTAGACAAAATGCATTATGTATGAGGATGTAACACAAGAATCGCTTGAAAGGCTTAACTACTAATATGTAGGAAGTTTCGCGGCTTTAGGTTCTTCTGAAATGCGTATTATAATTACTTTACATATTTTATGCGTAGATTGACAACACTTCAGTTTGTTAGGATTGAATATTAAAAAGCCATTACCTTTTTCCTCAAACCTTTGATAAAATTCATACCGTATTGGTGGGTAAGTAGTTGAAAACCCAATACATTCTATCGTTACGTGATCAACAAAACTCTTTATAATTTCAGTATCGGCCTTAAGACTACAACTCCCAGATTTTAGTTCCTTCGCAGTTTTCTTTGTTATTGTTGCTAATTCACTATCACGGGAAAGTCCTGAAACAAGAAAAGATTGCTCATCTAATACACCTAGTATCGTTAAAGTTGAACTTACATTATATACATATAAATATTTCTTATGTACAGTTTCGACAAAAGAGAAAATCATGGGTTATGTTAAATATGAATATGAATATACATTCCCGAATTTCTTCCGACATAGGACAACAAATACCAAACTTTTTTTATACGAAGGTTCATGCATTAATTTTGAGAAACATGAAAACAGACAGTTGTTCTTATAGCTTGTAACAAGGTTCATGTTTCTAAAGTAAGTATTATCAATGGGTCTCTTGTAGTCCCATGTAGCATATTCGTACGCTTTCGTCTCTGGTGTGAGCGCCCCAGATTTCATTAGCGGTGGGGCCCCTAGATAGAAAAGGTGTAACAGCTTTCACAGACAAATCATCCTCAACTTCAGCGAGCAAATCTGGGATAGTACCTAAGATACAAGTTCCAGGTCGTTCCTTCCTTTTCCTTCCCCGGATAATATGCTCGCCGAAGGACGTCATTACTCACACATGAGGGGCTTAAGGCCATAGACGACAGCAAATGTTCACAAATATGTTTAAATAAACCAACAATTTTTAATTTTGTGTCATTCTATTTTAGATCTTTGTTTATCTACTGTATAGTGTTTAGTATAAGAGAATAAAATTGAATCACTCATCAACTCTTAGGACATATTACAATACCTAGAAACGTGAATTTTTGACAAAAACGTTTGTTACTGAAGCAATGGAATGAGTTTTCAAAACACTTATCCTAAGAGAAGATACTGAGATTCTTTCATTCTCAGAATAGACTATCTCAAGAATCCCTGATAGTAGCAAGATACAAATCGGCATATAAGCTGATTAAAAATAACTGAAAACGTCAGTGCTTTCAAAACACAATTCTTAAACGGAGTGAAAGCATATGCAATATTTAATCAGAAAATCCCTAATATGAGGATCGGTTTATTATAAAGATATGAAATTCAGTATGTAAACTTTCATTGGAAATACAGCGTGCGGCAGGTATTTGGGAACAAAGTCATATCCGCAGTCAATAAGGAACATACACTAGAAAAAGCACATTTATTACCTTTCAATGTGCTGTATACGTAAGCACATCACAATTACTACATCATTCAGTAAAACCGCTGTCAGCCACAATAACAGACTCTACGTGCTGTTAAAACTGCATGAAGGCAGTAATGAGATGAATCTTGGGAAAGCTCGCCATTGCATCCACAACAACTGTCCTTAAAGCTGAAACATTGTTGTATAGTTGTTTATTGGAATTCCTCTCAACCACATCCCATACGTGATAGTCCATTGGGATAATATCTGGGTAGCTGAGGGTTGCACATGTTAGGAATGACATGGTCATGATAATTGTTGGGCAACCATTCTTAGGTAGTACGGGCTGTATGGAATAGAGGGAAGTGCTATGGAAAAAAAGGCCTCCCCACCCACCCTACAACAGTAATCCACGGCTTTACAACTGCTCCACATTTCGGTGTGAGTAACGTGTTTACTCTGGCACCTCGAAAGAAATGTAGAGGCATCGCGTCACCTTCACTGCTCATGACCATCACTGAGGCTATGAATTTGATGTGCATGATAGTCGGAACCTCCTCGTGGCTTTACACAGCCGCAGAACATATTTTCAATTCATTTCCTAGTCATGGACAAAGCTTTCCTAATCGCAAAAAACGTAATAGTTGGTTCTCCTCTCAGGATATTTGTTTGTTCAGGAAGTTCCTGGCTCTGTCAGTCTGTTCGATCTGGTTTTGTCGGACAATAAGTGTCATCTACATATCACGTACGAGATGTAACGAAGGTTCCCGTGAAGAACATGTCAGATAGTGGCTTTGTTAATCTGATACACTCTGACGTGAGCCCACAAGCCTCATATGTTTCTCACTGTTGGCAGGGTGGACAGAATGGATGAACTCCAGCATCCTGATAGTGTACAAACGCTAATAATTTCGTTTCTTGTGAGAAATATTGGCCACATTACCCCTGACAGCCTCTCTCCAGTTCTTTTCGGACCGTGAAGATGAATGAATTGAATTATTGTGTGGCTTCACTTGTTTCAAATCATCATTGCACCATAAATCAACTACCATACGTATGCCCATTAGGACTTACAACTTTGGAATATGATACACCTTTGGAGTGGCTGTCTAAATCTGTTTCCAGATTATGCAAAACTCATGTTCAAATATGTTGATGTAAGAATCGTATTGTTTTAGTTTGAAAACTATTCCGTTTGGAATATTCTTTATATGTTTTTAAATATAATGTTATATTCTGACAACAATGTTAGGTCACTGTATATATTTTTGTACTTGAGGGTAGTATAACCCTTAGTAAGAATTACTTTAGAAACCATTTTCTTTTCTCTCCTATTTAGCTACTATACATCAAAACTGTAGCAATACATCTCTTCAAATAACTCTTAAAGTTTACAACACTGTTACGTATTAGACATATTTTTGTTTACTATTATGCAGTCTCTTGTATATGAAATAACACGATGTAGTGTAATTTGAAGATAAAAGGTGTATAACGTTTTGGCAACATTGCATTACTTACAGCATCTGATGATAATGTTTTTTGGATGGTCTCTAAGGTATTAATAATGTTACTGAAATGCCATTTTTTTTATATAGATCGCTAAACTACAGTTGAACTTGTTGGAATTTATCTTAAAATTGCACTATTGTGTGGGTTCACTTTTCACAAATTCCTATTGTACCATAAATTCACTATTTATGCCCATTGTTTCCTTCAACTTTGGAATATGTTAAACCTTCGGAAGAGCTATCTAAGCACGTTCTCAGATTACGCAAAACCAGTTGGGAATTATTCCAGGTTAGATTGAACATTGAAATCTTTTGTGGTTGTATGGCTAGCGTAAGTGTCTTCAGCACGGAAGACTTTGGTTCAATTATCCGACGGAAGTTCATGTGGTTCGGATCCCACATGAAAACTGTAAGTCCATGTCTTATACAGCCCCGATGCTGAACGAGACACAAAACTCCAAATCAGCCAACCAAGATTAAACATTAATCTAAAAAAAGAGACACACAAAATTTGAAATGAATTGTGTATCACTCAACGTAGTTGAGAATTTCAAGCTTTGGAAATGATATATTCAAACAGCTTTCAGTTACTCTTCCAATCTTCAATTGTATGTAGAAAAGAGTTTATGGTTTTGTTAATTTAATATAAAATAAATTTATTTAGTACTATTTTAATCGTTTTCACTAGCATTATTTCTACTCATTCTACCCTATGCACAGAAATGTTCTCAGTCTCCGGTGAAAGAGAGAGAAAATTATCTACTACAGGGTTCATCCAACTACTTGAATATTTCCTACATTAACTCAATGATGTTTTTGACTCAGAAGTGGATTTCAAATTTTCCTGAGGTCTGTATGTATCATATATATTCAATTTGTAACAAGAGGTGTTACTCGATTTGTTTAGTGCCGTAGGTGGTCAGTTGATAATCGAGTTGTCTGAGACGGTTCGCTACTGATCAGGATATGGTTTTAGTCGCTGGTTCGAGTCCCTCTAAATGCAATTTACTTAAACTTTTCTTGAAGTTTCTATCAATTTGGCTTGGTAAAATTTGAAATAGAAATGATTATTTATATTTATTTACATAGGTGAAATTATAGTTTATGTGCAAATTGGCACTCGTCTCATATCAATTGGCGTGATCTTAATTATAGACGACAAGAGTATACGACATTGAATAGTAAAAGTGTTACCGAATCATAACTTATATATAGGCCTACTTGATATTACTACTTTTGTCGACGTATTGCAACATATTGTAATTGTGTTAGATTCAATGATCAACTAATTAAATGAAGTTTAACGTTCCTTTCCCGCATATAGGAAAGGACTTAATGTAAGAGGAGTGTCAATAAATAACCAGAGCATTGATAAACTATTCGCTCAAACCGTATGACTATTTCTTATGATAACCGAAACTTACTTTAAACGTTTATATAAGGGGCTCTCAGCTTCCAACTAGCATTTGTTTAAAGTCAAATACAATTGAGTTTCTGGCTAAGAAGTTCCAGCTTTTGAAATATATAAACATATTTTTCGCACATGTTACATTTAATTTTATGTTATAATAACTTACGTAAAGCAGGTTAAATCAGTGAACTGATTGGGGTTGGAATTAGTGTAAATGTTTTCATAGTTAAATACTGGATATGAAAACCGTTTAACGTGAGGATTTACTTAATTGAAACATGGTACATAATGTAATCACTTTAGCCCACACACCTCAAGAAAACGAAATCTTTAGATCTTCTTCTTATGGTTATGTATTAGAACATAAAGTGGACTAATAATTAATGATAGTGAATTATTTTAAAACAACAGGTGGAATGAAGATGTGGGAGAATCCAGGCAAAACAAAGCTATTGTTCTTCACAAATTCATATGACTTGGTATAGAAGCATGTTTTACTCACATCAAGTGGCCAACCTCTTTGCACTCTGTATAAGAAAATAACCAATGGTAGACAATACACTTTCCTTTCCTTTATCTTTATCCGCAAAATAATTTGAATTGTTTGAAGTAAAACATATAAAACAGGACTATACGATTATATGTTCGTATATGTATAATAGTGTGCAAAACTTAAGGACGATATAAGATAAAGTAACATGAAACATTTCTAACTCGGTGGAAATGAATGGAAGCTTGACAGCATGTTGCGAAAGATCTTCACGTATATACGTTACAAGAGTTTGCATGGTGTGATGTCAGCGTGACGGTAACACTAAATGTGTTTACTCCACTAGCACAAAGCAGTTGAATAAAAGAAACGAGGTAGTGTGTGTTAGTCAGAAAGTTGTAAAGTGTTTTGTGATGACCGAAGATAACAATTGGACATTATTCAAGGAAGAAACATTGGAAAACTGGAAGAATTACAAAGTGTGACGAGTGTGATCTAACAGTTTGGCATTGCCCACAGCAATGTTTCAAGTGCATAAGGAGCTTTCCGAATCACAAGCAATGCTGTTTGAAGGAAAGGTAGTGGTAGACCACAATCAAGTACAGCAGAGAACGACCATTTCATTATGCAACAGGTAAGAAGAGTACAGAAGTTACAATTGCAAATACACTTAACGTTTAGTTTTACACGTTACAGTGATACGTCGACTACATAGAGTTGTCTCTTTTTCTGTTAGCCATTACAATGTATTTCGTTGATATCCACACATTGGTGGCACCGTTTTTAATGGTGCCGAGAACATCAGGACTGAACCAAGTAGAAGTGGTGTCGCGTTCTCTGCTCAGATGAGAGCAGATTCAGTATGAATAATGATTCTGGATCTACATTTATCTGTAGAGAGGTGGGAACATGGAATCATCCCATGAAAACTGTTGAACATGATCGTTTTGATAATTTAGCTGTTTTTGTGTTGGAGACATAATGTTGCACGGACATACCGACCTCCAAATTTTTGAACGCGCTACACTCAAAGGTAACCGTTATTGTGACTCTGTGTTTCTCTCGCATATGCGTCTTTTCAGAGTCCAGTGGGTTCTGACTTCACCTTGATGGATAATAATGCTCGGCTGCATCGAACATGCAAGTGGCGGACTCTTGGAACAACAGGAAATTTGAGGAATGGACCACCCCGTTTTTCCGACATAAGTTGAGCAATGTGTTATACTATAGGGAGACGTATTGCAGCACTTCCAGATGCATGAAGGATTATCCAGAGTTGCCAATAGCACTGGTGAAGAAATAGAATACCATACTACAACATATTACCAATCTTGTGAGCAGCATGGAAGCATGTTGAAGATCAAGCTTGTTAGGTGGTCTACATTGAGGTGAAGTGTCTCCATGTAAGTTACTATTTCTGTATAAAAATGCCAGTTTTGTTCTTCTAATCATGTGTTTTATTCTGTTTCCTGTATTCCATGTATAGTAGGGTGGAACGAATAAATCAAAGTTGTGCAATCAAATAGCACTAGGTGCCAAAAGTTGTGTATTGACTAGTATAACATTCGTGATTTCTTGAAAATACTGATTTTTTTAAAGCTGCCCAATGAAATCGAACTAGGTGACAAAAGTTGCATTATGAGTAGAAAGACTACATCATTCATGATTTTAAAAAATAATTTGCAACTTCATCCCCCGCAAGGCCCTGAAATTTTGCAATTTTTATGGTATATTCTAAGGCATATTCAAGAGCATTTAGATGGCGCAACAGTGGGTCCTCAAAAATTCTAGAGAACTATAGAAAAACGTTTAACCAATTGTGAGGGACTGTCCTCTCTAATAAAATGATTTGAGATGTGTTTCTTGGGTAGAAATGTGATAATTAGTGTCCGATTGCCACAAAGGAAAGTGACACGAAATTAATGTCCCCGCAGAATAAGCCTCAAATATGCCCGCTTCCCAATGTTGAAGGTAACTCTACTCCCCTGATCCTCCAGAGCATCGTTTTTGAACTTCATAAATATTTTGAACATCGCTAAAAAAACGAGGGCATTACTCGTCGCCCCCCCTTAAATGTTGAAGACAGATGTGCGCCGGTGATTGTGAGGATTTACCAATGGTTAATTTTCAAGCGAAGGAAAAAGACGTCAGAAACCTTAGCACAGATCAAATATTAGCACTATGTGGGATATTTGAAAAACAATTTCTGCTGGTGAGTGTTCACCGAACTTTATATCAAGAAGTTCGGGAAAATTATTCTATGCTAGATGGATAACTATTGCCAACTACCCCCAGGGAAGCTCATAGCCGTTCGAGGGAGGCCCATTTTAAGACAAAATTTTCTTACTTCATATACGATACGAACGTGAAATTATAAATGAAACATCAAACAGGTTCACTAGATTAGATAAACAAAACAGCACACAAAAGATACACAAAACAAAAATGCATCGTGGGCCCATTTTAGTAAAAAAAATATCTACTATTAGGGGCCCTAGAAATAATATTTATCCGTATGGCTTTGAAATTTGTCAATATTGTCCTCTTAATTAATTTTTTATGTATGGAACGGGTCCAGAGGCGTAACAAACGGCCCCGCAGACTTTGCCATGGAGGGCCTACAGGCTTCGGGGGGCCCATAAAGAGTAAGAGAAAGATGGAAAGAGGGGGCCCAAGAATTAGCAATACAACTTTTCTAGGGGCATAATTACGAGTATTAATGCTTGCCCCCCCCCTTAAAAAATCTAAGTTACGGCGCTGCTGCAAACAGAGTGCTTAGAGTGTACATAAGCACTACTAACTCATCTTCGGACTTGAAGGAGCTGATTACACTCATCATGAAATTGTATGCTCCGATGTGGTTTTACATTAAATGTAATCCTGCTATCAAGGATGTTCCTGTGAACTTACATCGTACTTAGCCTTTTCACGGTACTTAAACAATGAACTGAAGCTCATTTGAGCTAGGATATTCATCTTAATGGTTTCTTCGCGCATTCGGAGAATTTACTGGTATCTATGCTCGCCGGTGATCGAAAGCATATTCGAAAACTAGGTATGCGTAGAATCCTTGTCACAAGATCGAGAATCTCAAACCAAACACCTCCTGTACGTAAGTTCAGTATTCCAGCAATACACTTTAGTGCTCAGGATTACACTGACCTAATCAACTGGAAGGAACGCGAAGTAACCGAGCCACCCCTGATGTGCCATTTGTTGGAGGACGATCTACAGATATGTGTAACGGAAGGTTCATCTATCCTCCTGTCTGTTTTCCATTTGCCATGTCATACTCAAGCAATCGAGAAGTGCGTTAAAACTGTTACCAAAGCTTCGTCTGAAGTGTGTAATCTTCGTGTGAAGGGTGTTTTAGCTCGAGATGGATTTATCAAAGTAATACTTTTGGATAGGTCAATTATGCCCACATACGAAACAAAATCTGAATATAAACGAAAGAGTTAAAGAGAGAATTTCCGAATGTAGGGTGGATGGGGGGATGATATCCATGCAGCCACCTCCTCGTGGTGAGCTCTAAGAAGCAGCAAAGAGCTGCATATCAAAAATAAATTCAATGCAAAATTGTTAAATTTATATAGTGTATTTTAATATTATGCTCAATGTATTTTTAGAGAATAGTGTAAAACCTCAATTTAAAACTTGTTGGAGGTAACGAAGACAAAGAAAAAATATTTTTAAAATCATCGAAATTGTACTAGTTACGCACAAGGCTTGACATCTAGCAGATATTATCTGACAGTTCTTGAAAAGTGTCAGTGTCTTCAATGAATTTTGAGATTTACACTATACATTCCAAAATTTTAAGATTCCTGCAGGCAATAAGATAAGCACGAAAATTATTTTAATACCATGGGTGTTACGGTAGTGAACACAATTCTTCCTTAAACTAATCTGATTTTCACGAAGCTTTGCACTCCTTGTAAACAATGCAGACTGTAGTGCACAAATGTTGCCAACTAATTAAACAAAAATGTCATATGCAATTTTGTCCTAAGAAATGAATAAACAAACTGAAGGGGGAGAAACAATGAGATTAAAAATAAAATGGCATGGGCTTGTGATAAGAGAATCAGGAACCATTTCCTCTCGTTTGCAGTGGCGTACGCGCTGCTCTCCTGAATCTTTGAACTACTATATAAACGCATACACTCATCAGCAGGAAGAAGGGGAGAACGTTGATTTTTTTCTACCAGTGTAAATTACAACTAAAACTTACTATCCCCACTCCTAACGTTTCCTCTAACTGAGAATCTACCTAAAATGTTAGGATTCAGAGCCACTATTACATGATGACTTAGTGTTCCTACTAGCAGATCTATGGTTGGATGGATGGATTAAAGTTTATAGTCCCCTTCAACAACAAGGTTCTATAAGATTTGGACCTATAGCCGAATGAGTGATCCGAACTACATGAACTTCCTTCGGAAATCGAACGCGGGTCTCCCGCCCGACGACGAGTACGCGGATCATATAGCCACAAAGGAGTTAATTATCAGATCTAGAAACATGTGCAGTTGTACTCACGACTTCTATTTAAAATTTAGCTTTTGGGGGGCCGCAGTGGCTCAGTGGTAGAGCGTTCACCTCTGGCACATGGGGTTCCTGGTTCGATTCCAGCTCGTGCCAAGTGAACCTTGTGGTAGACAAACACCGTGTGCGTGGGTTTCCTCTGGGTCCTTCAATTTCCTCTCACTTTCTTCATTCCAACATTTCATTCATGTTTTCATCATCACCGTCTCCTTTAGCCTAGCCTGCATAAACGTGGGACGTAAAATTCGAAAAATGTCATTTCATTTAATTTCAAAATAGAGCTCCTTGTACGTTTTCATTATAGGCGAGCGAGTGTTTGGAACAAGCAATTGTTCATTCTGCAAGAACTTGAAAACTACTGAGTTTACTTATTTATTGAATAGAGAATTTATTATTTTATTTCCTTTGTTATATGTAATAAAATACCTATAAAATATATTTTGAATCCTCGTGACATCCTTTCATTTGATATCTAACAGAAAAGTTACGCCATAAACTAATATCAGTCATGAGAGTATGAAGACTCTATCGACATCTTATTCAACAAATTCCAAGAAACTTTTTAGATTCTACATAGGAATAAAGACACATTATTTAACATGCACATAGTACCTCCTCTTAATTTCACTGCAGCCAGAAAAAAAAATAAGACTCAAAAGTTATGAACATTCCTATCCAATATTATAAAACTTCTTAAATGTTGAAGATTCCTTTGTACATTATTTTCATTTCTGGCACCGAATATTCGGTTTTTGCATCTTTTAAATGGTCATTTATTCTGATCGCATTTTAAAAAGGCGATATACAAATTATAACTAAATAAAAAATAGACTCATAATACTTCGTAGTGAATCACTAAAACAGGTTTTATCCTCTTTAACTTCTCTCTATCCCCCTCACGCTCTCTCTCTCTCTCTCTCTCTCTCTCTCTTTTAATTGACTTATCTCTAATGCAAGGTCAAACAAAGATCTGAAATACTATAAGGAACTTATTATCTTCAATAAGAACAGCAAGTTCACTTGGTTTCTCTTTTTTATTTTCTTAGCCCATTTTCATGAAATGACACAACTGTTTGACAACCATTCTTTGTGAAAAACTGAAAAATAACTATGAGTTAGCAATATTGAAAATGAGACTAATAACAGCTTATTCTTCCATGAGCAAATAGTACACAACAAATGCAATATATTATGGTAATTCATGTGTTGTTAAGGCACAGTAAGAACATTTAGGTTTCGACTCAAAGTATGTATCTATATGGGATCGAAATCTTGAACCAAAATCGAATTTGTAAGGGAAAACTGTTACAACAAATGACAAAACACAAGAAGTGCGCGCCACAATTTAAAGATGTCGCCCAAGGAAGCCAGCAGGTTACCTGCTGCTCCGAGTTATTCTGTTAAACATAAACAAGGCAAACCCGTAAGCGCACAAGAAAAGCAAATAGTTTATCAAACGATATCAACGTTGTTCAATTCACTTGAAGAAACTTAAGACCTATAATAGCTAATTTTCGTGTTCTCATAGAATATTTATTTACTTACTTTGTAGTACTGAAGTTAGTATTTGTACATTCGCATGCTAAGAAAGCACATCAATAAATTGAACTAAAGGGGGAAAAGTACCATTTGTTTTTCATGGATATGCTTAATGATTTAGGTAATAGATGAAAAAGAAACAATCTCCCATAATGATAAATATGCTTGCTGTTACCAGCGGCATCTCTTTATCGTTCAGTTGATAATTTGACATAACTCATTGTAATTTCATCTATAATTACAGTTAGGAGAAAAATAACAATGTTCAGTTGCTCTTAAAGGAGGGGGGATTATATAATATTGGGTATTTTGCCCTATATCACGGCAATGGTGTGAGATTGAGACGAGTAATGCACATCGCAGTAGCAGAAATACATGCACGTGCTGCAGCAGAAATACTGCGGGAAAGACGAAACAATTTCCTCTTCACCAAACAGCAAATAGTCGTGTGTGCAGTGATACAACATCAAGTTACGCGGTTTGTTTTTGAAAGGTGAAAAACGCTTTAGTGTACAGTGATTTGGCGGATTTTAAAACTTTTATAATATTTTAAGTGAAATTTCGAAATTTACCATAAAAACTGCAAAATCTCAAGGTCTTGCGGGGAATGAAGATGCAAATTATTTTTAAAATCATGAACAGTGTAGTTAATCTAGTCATTATGCAACTTTTGTCACCTAGTTCGATTTCATTGGGCAGCTTTTAAAAAATTTTAATAATTTCAAAAAATATCAAACTTTGATTTAAAAAAATTGCAAAACTTTAAGGCTTTGCGAGGAATGAAGATGAAGTTAAAAAATTATGAAAAAAATTCACGAATGTTATACTAGTCAGTACAAGACTTTTGACGCCTAGTGCTATTTTGTTGGACAACTTTTGATAATCGACCTCCCATTTCGCTCCATCCTAATGTATAGTTCAAGTGTCACAAATCTGTGCAACTTTGGAGTGGCACAGCCGGCCAAACTTTCTAACAGTGGAGGCTAATGTTAGTGTTGCAGCGTTGCGCAACGACCAAAGTATTTCAAGAAAAAAATATTATTAGCAATAGTAGTAAAGAACAGAAAAAACACTTTCTAATACTCCCATATATACTTTAAATAACATATTTTTTTACTTCTCTAACTGTCCGTTTCGTTAATCCGTTTTAAAAAGCGAAAAATAATCCGTCACAGAGTCTCTAATTTATATTGTGTTGCAACGAGCATGCAACGACCAGATTCCTTCAGCGCGGGAATTGGAGCAAATGTTAAGTCTCCTTTCCCCCATCTGGTCGTTGCAGTGCTTCTGTAACACAGCACGGTTTCCAGTGAATTAGAAGGTTTTTAGCGCTAAATAAGATTTCTAAATTTTATTTCGCTAGCAGTTAACAAATGGAATTTGTTTTTATGAATTCATATTTTTATATTACGGTACTAATACTAAGCAAATCAATATAATGACAATTTAAAAAAGGTGATAGCAGAATTACAAAATAAAAAAGAAAATATATAATAGAGCAGAAATCAAATGAAAGTAGATCCGCATTTACAAGTTAATTCTTAGCTTATATAGGTAATGAAAATTTCTTCTACAGTAATTTGTGAACCAAATATTACTAAGTCAATATGCAGAATCCCCCCTCCCCTCTGTGGATAGTATTTTAGTATATACATATTTCTTTTTATAAAATAAGTATATTTTATACTCTTGATAGAACTGTATGGTGGGGAACGCCACATTGAATTTGGGACTAGTTAGCAATGCTGAGAGGCGTAGCCACGAGGGGGCTCCAACGGGTCCGGACCTCCCCAAAATTTCGAAACTCAACTAGCATTTGTAGACTTTCTTAACGAACTATACTTGTTTAACAGAGAAATGATTGATGTAAGCTAAATATTTTATTTTACGCCTCATCATGTACTCTTTCTTTTCTTATAGAAATAATCGTTCTATCATTTTTCTAAAAATATAGGTGACAGTAATTAAGAATTACTTATCTTTTCGGGTACAGTAAAAGACAGGTTCGTTATTAAGTAGACGTATTAGACCTTCCTCAAATACTTTGGACCCCTCCCAGCTAACATGTTGTTCCTATATCTGGCGGGTTTCAAGGTTGCTTTCCAGAACGTTGATAAACATTGTTTCGCCTCATGTGGAAGCATATTGTGTTCATCGTGCATTGCGTAACAACCAAGACGGATGATTTGGAATGTAGTTCTTTTTTTCTTTTACGCACAAGTGTGTGTGTTTGTGTGTGTGTGTGTGTTGATATATGAATAGGGTTGCCAACTCTGTAAAATAAAAAGAACCGACACTTCCTCAAAATTCTCTGTGATATAGGTCTCAGCGTGAAGTATCTCTGTTCGGACCTATCCATGAAAAGGAAATGTACTATCGTGACCGAAAGTGCATTAACACATATATTCTGTAAGTCCTTAGAACATTCACTAATAATCTTAATAGATACATTGTGCTATATGAGAAACTGAAATTGATCAATCGGCATTGATCAATTTATTGTATTTACCAGTAACTACCATTCCTTTAAAATTATCGAAACAGATGAACAGAAGTATAATAATCTTTACGTGACAATTTTGGATTTGGAAAATGAAATTCATTCTTTAAACATATAGTCTCTACTTCAACTATAGGATATCGCTTTAAGAAGTCCTTTTCCACTCTTTAAGTCCTTTAAGAAGTCCCTGTCATCTCTCTAAAATTTTCTAAACAGGCGAACAAAATATATTAATCGTTGATACATGGTGAAAGGTAACAGTTTTGAGTTTACAGAATGACAGCTACTTTTCAATAGCTATACTTCGAACTAGATACAAAAAAAAAAAAAAACTGTTATAAAGGGGCTGGTGAGAAGTTTGCACCCGTCACCAGCTTTAATCAAAATAACATCAATTTTTCCGGCCAGGCCAATGAAAAGCCTGCCAGTTTACAGCCCTATGTATGAATATGTGACATTCGCAATTCATATACTAGTATCTCTTTTGTATCAGCTGTTTTGGTTATTAGTTATTAGATTTAATTTTATTGTGTGTGCTTTAATTCTGTACATAACCTACAAATTCTTAATGAATTGCATATCATGACGTCTGTAAATAACTTACAAAAAAAAAAAAAAAAACAGCTTTCAACTGAGGAAAAACTTACAATTAAGGCTTAGACAAAACAAGTAAAGGGCAATTCAGGAGAGTGTTCGAAAAAAAAAACGGTTTAAGTGTACAGGACACCTTATGGCAGTAATGTATGCACTAGGTACATTTCCACAATTTATTTGAAATTTTCCTAGATAAATTGTGAATAAAGCGTGTTCAATGTACATTTTTTATAACATTAATCTCTGCTACAAACTCTCTTCAGTCTACACTGAAGAGGAATTCGGATCACTGTCAGGGACTGAGTTTGCTAGGATGAATTGTTCACAAAAATCTAGAAAAAATATTTAATGAATCTACAAAGCTTCTGCAATTAATATTAACTGTATCTATGGCGTCAGTAAAAGAATAAAAGTTCATTTTCACATCAAAAAGAATTGAGACTTTCAAGAAATTGAATGCCCCAAGAAAGGTTATCACCATTGGTTATGCTTTCCATCGAAAAAGACCTGACAAAAGAATACTAGAGTTCAACCAGCATGTATTAGGCAGATTTGTTCCAATCAAAGAGAGAAGAATGAACTTACTAATTAAATAAGGTGATTAATCGGATTAAATCTTCAGCATTTTTTATTTTTTAAAAAAAGATTTTTATTTAATTTAACATGTCACATAGCATTTGCATCTAAATTTATGCTGATTAGTCAATGAGTCCACTTTATATTTCTGTCTCCGATCGTTTGTACTGCAACACCCGAAACCACAAACCACCGGCCGCCACTGCTTTCTAACGTAAATTATGCACACCCGTGTATATTGCACAATAAAATAATGTTCTGGTTATATAGCTGAGGAAATTAACTCGAGAAATCAAACATATTTTATGAAATTTTCTAGTTCTTAATATATGTTGTTACTGTTTACCCAAAGTTAGTCACTTACCAAAAACACTGAAATTATACTGTGTGTCCTGTGCTAAGACATTTTCAAATATAACAAGTTCATTTTTCTCTAATCCGAATGTCGTTTCTACATTGGGGTTCACACTCCATACACACTCAGTCCGAACTTTACCTTGATTAGTGAAACACATTGCACGTAGATGGAGCACTTCTTGAGTGTTCACGAAAGTTCCACAATTTTTGACGCAACTACAAATATGGAAAATTTATATCAATATATATAGAAACAAAATTTTTTTTCGTTAATGTAAACTAACAACTCGTTTCAAAAAAGATTACCATAAACATTTTGGGAAGTATTTTCTTCTATTATGTTTGATTGTGTACGTATCAATGAATATGGGAAAATTATTGCGAGAATAGAAAACTTACTTACATGTATTATCATTATGCTGTCATGCAATATTTACATTTAAGGAATATGTTTTATGTGTGTGTTAAGTTATCGAGCCCTTACAATTTTGTCATGCAAGTGAAATTATGCATCACATCAGTTGGAGCTTCACAGTAAACAAATACTCATAAGAATAAAAGCTTGTCCTAATCAATGACCATTGAGAAACTATATTAAAATTTTAGAAACCCACCTACCTAATTATGCATACTATATAGATAGATGATTGACAAAATAGTTGACACCGGAAAACTATATGGATGGAAATTAACATAAAAAAATCGAAAATCATGAGAATATATCGAGGAAACGCGCCCTTACGGGTCAGAGTAGAAGAAAGAGAACTTGAAGAGGTCGAGAATTTCAAGTATCTGGAAAGTATTTTGACAAGAGACGCCTACTACACCAAAGAGATCAGGTGAAGAATTGCCATAGCCAAAGAAGCATTCAACAAGAAAAAGTTATTCTTAACTAGCAGGCTCAATATTGAACTTAGGAAGAAGTTGGTCAAGTACTATATCTGGAGCATTGGAATGTATGGTTCCGACTTGGACATTCCGGAAGTTAGAGAAGAAATATTTAGCGAGCTTTGAAATGTGGTGTTGGAGGAAGATGGAGAAGATAAAATGGACAGAGAAAGCAACAAACGAAGATTTTTAAAACGGATAGGAGAGAAAAGGACACTTCTAGTCAGCATCTTTCGTGGGAAGGGCAATTGGATTTGACATATCATGCAAAGAAATTGTCTTCTTCATACCGCCATAGAAGGAAAGATGGAAGAAAAGCTCAAATGACGTTACTCCTCTGCACATCTGAGTATTTAGAGATTCAAGTTCGCTTGCTTTACTCCTAACGAGAGAATATTCTGTTAAATGCTTTGTAAACACTATGTACATTTCCAGTATGTATTTTAAAAATTGTATTTGTATGTGAATAGTAAGAATTCATTTAATTGTCAAACTGAAGTTTTAATAGAATGACTCATGTTATAATGCAATGTCAATAAAGTAAGCCTAATAATGAGAACGTGAGTTCATAGACGTTTGAGTTTGTCTATCATTGAGTAGCCGACGAAGATGACAATAGCGACTCTCGAAATTATGTCAACTCTCGAAAGTTAACTCCACAGTACAACCTGGTTATTGTATTACAAGGGTGCCTAGGGTACTTGAGGGCATAGTTAATAACACTAAGAAAGACAACCATCTTCATTCGAAATTTGATACATTTCTGCAGTCCTATATGAAGCCCATGTTTGCTGAATATAACAATCAATTGCTGCAGTAACAACTTCATCGTGTAATCGGAAGTGGTTAGGAAAACGAATCAGATGGTCCTAATTGATATTGGAAATTGTTTGAGTAATTGAGGTTTTAAGAGAATTACTCCCATTGTAGGAGCGTTTATCACTGTATTGTACAAAAATGTTCCGCAAGTAATAGCGTAAAGAGGGGATTGCTAACCTGGTGGTCGGAAGCCCTAAAGGTATCACAAGAAGAATATATGAGGTTTTCGCGAAAAGAGGTAAAATGGTAATTGTAATTATGACTTAGCAACAGAAAAAATATTGTGAGTTGTGAACTTAGATTGGATGATTTGAAGTTCTCTTCAATTGGGAGGTATTTTAACAGAGTTGTATGTGAGAGTCGTTGGGAAGAGGATATAATAAAAGAAAGGTAATGGTCTGAAATAGGCTTGAAATGCCTGCTCTAGAGGATTTATTAAGTTAGAAGTCAGAAGTGGGATGTGATCGTGCAGATTGATTGCGTTTCAACCCTGGGCCGCCACAACATATGCACATGTGCAGATCCTGCGGGAGAACGTACGAGCCTCCATTGTATATGATGTCTATCCAAGGATTGACAATTGTTTCCAGAGCTTCAATGTAGCCAGCAAGAGTACTTACTCAAAGATCCTATGAAGAGAAACGGGAAATAAGAAAGATCTGCACTTAACTACCTGCCATTTCTCCTGTTCAACTTTTGATCTAGATTGAGAGTTTTATCGGGAAGAAACCAGATCATGGCAAGTTTTTCCAGATGTTTGATCTTGATTAGCAATCAGTTAAGAAGCCACCGTTGAGTGCGCGATGGGATGAACTATCCCCTTGTAATTGCATTCGAGTTGTAATGAATGTCCTCATACACCGAGGTGTGAACTGTGAACTCAGACGTCTTCATAAATCTGGTAATCGCTCTTACGTACTTTAGAGGGTTTAAATTAATTATGTTTACGTGTTTTGTAAACTGAGGTTTCACCATACTGTTTGAATGCAGTGTGTGCCTTTTATACTTAGTTATAGGTGCATCGGATGCTTCCAACACCTTCCTAACTTTGTGCACTAATAATCTGACCATTTTTGGAAATTGTGCAATCTCAAGATTGCAGCATTGTGCGTATATTACAATAATCATAGTCTGTCTGTTCATTTTTTGTTTCTAAAGGTCTGTCACAGATGCAATGGAAAAATCAAATCAAATAATATGCATATAACTGTAGGCGCGCAATCCTCAAATACCATATGTACCCTGTTAATACACTGTAAATTGACTTAACTCTATAATTAGAAAAGTGGATAGCAATTTCTATCTAAGATGCAATAAAACTAATAATTTATGGTATACACCTTAACTTCAATCTTTAAAATAATAATTATATTAAGTATTGGAATAATGAAAATTAAATATTCGATTTAAGTTCTGTTGGAAAACTATCCTTTTTAAAATAGCTAAGAATGGAACACAGTCACGAGTACGACGTTATTAACTACATACACATTCAAACAATCACTCAGGAGGCAGTGTATTGGTGAATAGATTTCTGTTAAAGTGTACTACGGAGATTTGTGAGTGAATTTTCTTTGCGATCTCAAATTGGGACATTCTATATATCTACCTGCGAAAAATAAAACAGTGTTTAGAGTCATCAGTGATCAATTAAAGCACCATACGCAGTTGGCTTGTGAAATTTGGTGCCGTTGATGTAACATTGAAAAATGAACTCCGCAACTACCTACCAACAGCTTCTTCATTTGAAATCCTCAGAAACACCATGAAAGTAGATCCTTCGATAAATGTTCGCGGAATAACAGACCAAGTAGGTTTACATTATACCAATGTAGTTCGGCACCTCCATGCAATCGATACGGTGAAAAAATTGAACCCATGGGTCCTCAGGAGATGACATCGGCAGCCAACAAGGACCGCCGTCTAAGTCTGCCATTCTGTGAATGTATCAAATAATAGGGAAAGTTTTATATACGGATTGTCACTTCTCATAAAACATTGATCTATAAAAATTGTAAGTGATTCAGGAAAATGTTGGATCGTGACTGTTGGTAGGACGATTTATACAATCACCCTCCTAGCACAGAAGAGATTATATGTTAGTATGTTGATGTGATCTATCATGCCTTCCATAGTCGAGACAAAACTATCACTAGGGATTGTTACAGTACTGAATTTCGATGTAATTCACCGCAAACTTTCAACAAGCATCCAGCATTGTCAATTGGCATGATATCAAGTTGAGTGACAATGAACACCACATGTTTCTCAAACAATGGGCCACACTTTCCATGGGTTACAGTCAGTGGTATCATTAAAATCATTTAACAACCGAACTTATGATCAATATAGTAAATTTACTTAGTGTTAGTATTACTACTATATAATTTTAGGTTGCCACCTATCACGAATTAGGCGGGACGTCCTTAATTTTAAGAACATTTTCAACGCCTGAAATTCAGGATAAAAGAGATGCAATATACTGCGGAACGCTAATTATTCAAAATATTCGAAACAAATTCTTGGTGGCATTTGTAATTTTCGAAGTATGACCTGTGACTGTAGATATTGATATGGTTCTCTCGCTAAAATGTTTCGTGTTGACAGCATATAAATCACGCCGATAATGTTATTCTTTGAACGGTTCAATGGATCATAACTTCTGTTCAACTAATCGACAACAAACTGGCTGACTTTTTGGTATAGGGAACTGCCTAACTGCACCTTTTTGATAAGTGTCTCCCACTGTAAGTATACTAAAAGGTGGTAACCATAGTATGATTATATTATTATTTTTATCATTTATTTCAATGATACTGGTAAGAGCGACTTAGATTAAATAACTTTTTGTCCTAAATACCAGATCTAGAGGTGAAAAGACAATTTTCCAATCGATTCTGGGAATTTGATGAACTGGTTTGGACAAATCAGCTGAATGATACTGCTGGTTATCATGCATTAAACTTTTCCTCACCCACATATTCTCTTACATTTCTTCCACTGATTATTACCTCTTCGGGCATTTTGATCACTTCTTAGTAGTACTGTGTTTTCTTGTGGTATACCGAGTGCAATTTAATGGTAGATTATTATGGATGGTATAATTTTGTTCCGTATAAGATAGGAAATGAGAAAAGTGATGATGGACATGTCAGACCGGCGACTGGGAGCGATGGAGGAAATGGTGAATCACCACTCGCTTAACACTTTATAACTTCACTACTAATCATTCGATTTTATTTTTCTTTCTTAAAAAGAAATGCCTAAGTACGTTCTACACATTATGGTGTTAGCACCTTTTACGTAAATGTAGCCGTTTTGATTAAAATTTCAGAAAAAGGATTTTTCCTAAGAAAAAAATATTACATTTTACAAAATAATTATTTTTGTATTATTTATTTATGCCAAATAGCTAAATTTATAAAGAGAGCTTGAAATATGAATAAAATCTTTTATTTAAAAATCGTTGTTATGTAACACATAAAGAAAAGAACAGTACAAAAAATCTAATATTCCACTCAAGAGAAGCAATTAATATTTTTTAGATAATCATTACACCTATTGCTACTTTTTATTGTATTATGTGATTCATAATAATATTAATTCTGTAGATGTTCATAAGTATTTTAGAAATGTTTTAATTATCATGGAACAAGTACTCCAGTCATAAGAAAACACAGTCTTATTATATTTATTTATTGAAAAGTAAAGGATACTCTTCTTTTGGTGTGATTCCACACGTTAGTCGTCGAGACACTTCCTGAATCCGAAGTTGTCCTTCTTAGTTCAATCTTTATTAAATTAATTCTTCTTAATATTTTAATATACACTTCACTACACTGACACCACTTCAGAACGCACTAAGAAAAAAACGAGAAATGGTTAAAAGGGGGACAAAGAAACACACAAACGCTTCCTGATTTCTATTCCTTCATGTCACAGAGATTTTATGCTGTTCAAGCGATCGTCAGCAGGTTGAAAGACGGACGGACTGGTTCACGAAGGAATAGAATAAGAAGTCAAACAAATAAGGCTTTCCCTTAATCGAGTTATGACAGTGCTCAGTTCCTTCTTGTTTCACGAGAGTCTATTTCCTTCGCATTATCGTAGTAACAGATTCCTTATCTGCGTTGTCCGCTTCGAGGTACTCACCTCATAACCATGATTCAAATTCATTGCTGAGAAGCTCTTTAGGACCACAAGGAATATCACACACTATTGGCTCGCATTACCCTTTCCCATAAACAGTCCAACCCCAGTCAGTCACTGTACAGGTGGTCCGGAAGTGGGCGTACCTCCCTTTAGTTTCAAAAGTATATTGTTAGTTATGGTAGAATGTCTGTACACAGTTACCCTGAAGTCTTAAGAGTGATAACATCGATATGATCACCATCCATGTAGTAACACAGCTGAATTCTAAGCCAAGTTCTCGCAGATGTTTTGCGCCAAAGTCACGAGGGTGAAGGCGTGTTTCACAGCTGCTCGTAGTTCCTGCGTTGTGTGATATCTAGTGTTTCTTACTTGTTGCTTTATGAAACCCCATAGAGCATTGTCTGGTGTAGTCAGATCGGGATTTCTTGGAGACTAGGCAAAAGGAGCTAGTGAAGATACACAACCTCTTCCAATCTAGCGGACAAGAAACGTCTGATTCAGGTAATTGAGCACGTGAATCGTGAAGTGCGTTGGTGCTCAATCCTGTTGTATCCCAACAGTGTCTTTGATACAATTTTCTTCCAGTTGAGGTACAGTGTTACCAAACAAATGTGGGTAAAACTTAAACCATTCAAACAAACTGATAGCTGGAAAGGAGACGAGAACAATTTCTGAGTTAACAAATCAGTTCTGCAATTTTTTTTCAACATAGTGTTTTCTCTGAGATTCGTGTTGTCATTGACATATGCAGATACTTCTCTTAAATATGCAATGAGAAATCGAAAACAACAATGTAGTGTCATGTACAAGATAGAATCCAACATAAACCAAAAATTTTCCTTTCAAAAAAATTTTTCTCATGATAAACACAAGGACAGACTAACGGAGGTTTTTAGTAATCCTCATCCATCTTCGGTAATGGGAAAAATATTGTAGTATCCTATCGGAATCAGGCTCTTGCTACTAACCGATGTGTTGAATCTCTAGTAACAACACAAGAACAGGCTGATACAAAAATCATATTACATGCACTCTTCGCAAGTTTAAACAGAGCAGTACTCTAAAAATATGTTCTTCTGATACTGATGTCCTAGTGCTAGCGAGGATTTCTATCCTCAACTTTGACAGGATTCTGGTTTGTTGTCTCAGGAGCTAAAACACGTGAAATTTCTATTCGTATGGTATATCAAGCGTTAGGTCACAAACGAGCTGATGCTTGATTGGATTGCATTCTCTCTCAGGGACTGCTATTACCGGATCATTTTATAGTAAAGCGAATACAAGCTTCTTTAATGCATTTATAGACGCTGATGAGACAGTAATTAACCCTTTGTCAACACTGGGAAAAGATACTTTTAATGAAAAAAAGTTCCGAGTTGTGGAAGCATTTATACGCTCTGTATACTTAAGAATCCTGAAAATAACACCCCTAAAAGAATTGCGGTGGTGGTTTTTCACAAAAACAAGTCGATGGATCATGCAGACCTCCAACACAATATACTCTACGTCCGGCCATAAAAAGAGCAAATTTTCAAGCCCTAATACGGCGTAAAGGACATATTACGAATCCTGAGCTAACTACAGTGACTGACTGGGGTTGGACGGTTTATGGAAAAGGATAATACGAGCCAATAATGTGTGATATTCCTTGTGGTCCTAAAGAGTTTCTCTCAGCGATTAACTTGAATCATGGTTATGAGACGAGTACCTCGAAGCGGACAACGCAGATAGGAAATCTGTTACTACGATAATGGGAAGGAAATAGACTCTCGTGAAACAAGAAGGAACTGAGCACTGTCATAACTCGATTAAGGGAAAGCCTTATTTGTTTGACTTCTTATTCTATTCCTTCATGAACCAGTCCGTCCGTCTTTCAACCTGCTGACGATTGCTTGAACAGCATAAAATCTCTGTGACGTGAAGGAATGGAAATCAGGAAGCGTTTGTGTGTTTCTTTGTCCCCCTTTTAACCATTTCTCGTTTTTTCTTAGTGCGTTCTGAATGTGGTGTCAGAGTGTAGTGAAGTGTATATTAAAATATTAAGAAGAATTAATTTAATAAAGATTGAAGTAAGAAGGACAACTTCGGATTCTGGAAATGTCCCGATAGCTAACGTGTGGATCCACACAAGAAGAGTATCCTTAACTTTTCAGTAAATGAATATAATAAGAATGTGTTTTCTTATGACTGAAGTACTTGTCCCATGATAATTAAAACACATTTCTAAAATACTTATGAACATCTACAGAATTAATACTATTATGAATCACATAATATAATAAGTAGTATGAATAGATCTAATGATAATTAAAAAATATTAATTGCTTTTCTTGAGTGAAATATTAGATTTTGCTTACTGTTCTTTTTATAACAACGATTTTGAAAATAAAAGATTACACTGTGCAACTGGGAATTTTTTACAGAAATGTAAATGGCCATCCTTTATTGTTTTTTGGGCGCTGAAGACGAAACTGACAATACAAATGTGCTTCTGGCTAAGGTTTACTTGTAATTACACAATTTACATGTTACACATAATAGTATACAGTAATAATGAAATTGTAAAGGTAAAAGTCACAAAACATTGAAATGATTACGGAAATAAAAATAACTATTCTTTATAACTTCTTGGACTGTGAACAATAAAATAACAATGATAATATGCTCCTAGATCAGATTTAGTGCTAATTACATAATTTATCTTTTGCATATAACGCTATTATAATGAAATTGTAAAGGTAAAAGTCATCAAACTTTGAAATGATTACGTAAATAGAAATATCCGTCCCTTATAATTTTTTTTGGGCACTGAACACGAAAAACACAATAAATACGTGTTCCGAATTCAGATTTAGTACTAATTACACAATTTACATTTTGGATATAACGCTATGATAATGAAACTGTAACAAATATTACGGAAAGAAAAATAGCTGCTTGTTATAAATGTTTTACACTGAATACGAATATCAAAAATATAACTTCCTCCTGACACACTATCGGTGTAATAGCACTCTTAACATTTTGCATATAGCGCTACAGGACAAGTGCTGTATTGGTAAAAGTTACCTAAAGTATCTGTTTTAAACACGCTGTCTCTTTGCTTGTTTCTTGTGAGGAACATCTGGAGCATCTCTTGGAATCATCCAGCAGAAATCCGCTAACATTGAAACTGACCATTTTCGTTTGTAATGTTGTTCCATCGCAGAAATATCCTCGCGAAATCGCTCTCCTTGCTCGTCACTGAAAGATCCACAATTCATTGGAAAGACATCAAGATGGTAGTGGAGGAAGTGCATTTTGAGAGACACACCCAAGTTTCTCGTTGGCAGATACGAATTCTTCCAATAATTCTTTGTAATTTTCTGCTCGGTGGTTGCCCAAGAATCTGGTACAAACATTACGGAAACAATGCCACGTATGGAGCTCATCTGCATTGAGAATAGATTCAAACACCTCGTCTTGCAATAGCTTGCGTATTTGCGGACCAATAAAGACTCCCTGCTTAATCTTTTCTGTACTTTGACGCGGCAACGTTAAGCACAAGTATGCCAATGCACGTTCATTTCTCTTTATGGCCTTCACAAATGCCTTCATGAGTCCAAGTTTGATGTGCAATGGTGGTAGCACAATGCTTTGTGGGTTCACGAGGGGTACATTTGAAATGTCTTTTCCGTCTGGCAACAAAGCTGTTCGTCGCGGCCATTCCTTTCGAGTGTAATGGACATTCTTTGTACAACTATCCGACTAACATATGTGACAACTATATTTTTATAGCCACCATGTAGACCAAGCAAAATTGAGATCACCTTAAAATCACCACAAACTTGTGTTCACCATATTTTATAAGATCCAGAACGCGTTCCAACATGGAATAACTTTCTTTACCTAGGGGTGCATAAGCAACAGGGATTGATGCTGATATTTCCTTCTTATTGTTGTACAGAAGCACAGCCTTAAGGCTTGTTTTGGAGGCGTCAATAAACAGTCTCCAATCTTCTATTTTGTACGGAATCTTCAGTTTCTGCATCAAACCTGGAACATCATTGCAAATTACTAACTTATCGGTGCAGCACAAATATTTTGCAAGATGTTTTTGACGATCGCGTAGAGTTGATACCCTAACTGTATCCTCCAGAAAGTTCCACTGCTGTAACCTAGATGCTAAGAGCGCAGCTTTATTCTTTGGCAGTTCCAAATCTCTAATCAGATCATGAAGCTCCACTTGTGTGAGTCGGTGTGGTTCAGGATAGTTGGTTTCCTGTTCAAATGAAGGATCAGTGTCACTGGTATGTGGAAGAGGTTCACCTTCACTTTCATTGTCTGTATCAATTTCCGTCGGAATGGTAGCCGGGGCATAGGGAACAGGCAATCCTTCTTCATGGACCACTGGACGAATGACAGATGGTACCACTGGGTATTCGATCTCCCTCTTCTTCGTATTTATACCTTTCTTCAAGCAGGGAAGCATGCAAAAGTAGCAGTCTGTACTATGGTTTGTAGGTTCGCGCCAAGTGGCGGCACAGCAAAGCACATGGAAAGTTCTTCCCGTGCATCCAGGCATTGAGAGTAGATGAACAACTCGTACAATAAACATGGGAAGCCCATGATTTATCCTGGTCTCCAACACGACACCCAAAGTATAGTAAATATGCTCTTCGCACTACAGCAGTCAATGGCACTTCCTGAAACCACAAATCACGTCCGCACATATGTAGCACACACTGTCTACCGAATTTTTACAAACGCGGGGCATTGCTGCACTTTCCTTGAATCACTGACACTTCGCAATGAAAACAATGTGTGCAACAGCGATAATGTTCTTACTCACTACTTTCAAACTGCTGGTTCACAAACAGTTGCCGAACTACTACTTGAAGCACGCCATGAATTAGATTAGAGGCGTTAACTGGAGCTAGTTGCAACTTGCAATCATTGCCTCACTTGACTTATGAGACGCACACACTAGCTGTTGATAACGCACAACGTTGCCAAGTCGAATATGCAGCGAAGACTTGTCAAGAACGACACTTTGTACCGTGTAAAACAATAATTTCAAATCATGTACTTACAATGTTCCATGTTCCATGTTATAAGCAAAATATTAAATGCTAAATTACTTAGAAACCTGAGCCACGAGAGAATTTTAGTGCGATTTTCGCGTTCTGTGGCCAAACATCAATAAAGAACGGCTACTTTCGTTTCTGTAAAAGGTAAAAAGTGAAAAAAGAACAGTGATTCGTATTTCACGTTCCTTTTCTAAATTTAGTTATTTGGCATAAATAAATAATACAAAAATAATAATTTTGTCAAATGAAATATTTTTTCTTAGGAAAAATCTTTTTCTTTATTGAGGTTTTAACCAAAACGGCTACATTTATGTAAAAGGTGCTAATAACATAATGTGTAGAACGTACTTAGAAGTGAGGGTCACGAACTGGCTCCGCTGAGATCCGAACAAGACAATTGTGTTTGCGTTTAATATGGTATAACTAGACGAATCTCAAAGTTGTACGTGCCAGTGGGCGGAATGTCGTGAGTTACAACATATTTTATAATGTAAAAGCTACAAAGCTGGTAGAATAGTTTGTACCGGGTCATTTGTTCCTAAACGGTTGGATAAATGGAAAGCTCGGTAAACACATATCTCATCATTTTCAAGGACACACTTTTTGGGATTAAAAAAAGTTTGCACCAGGGTCCCCTTTAGGGTCCCAGACGAGGTCCAACTCAAAATTTTCAAAAATGGCAAGGGGTGTTAAGTAGCATATCGTTTGAAAGCAGTTGTAAAATAAAAGAAAATGGAGCAAGTCTCAACTCTCTATGACAATACTGTGCAAAATGGCAGCAGGTCAAAATGTAAACAAAAACTTAATTGAAAAGTCCATGGCCACCCCTATAAATCGGAAACGGTGAGACAAATGTGAAAACAGGAAAGGAAGTGTGGCATTATTTTCAAAGTACAACGATTTAAGTTAAAACGTCTTGTCCCAGGACCCCAACATGGTCCCAGATGGGGTCCAATTAAGAAGCTTCAAATGCAAGAGGGGTTAAGTAGCACACCGTTTGAAAGCTGTTAAATGAAATAAGATGGAGCAAGTCTCCATTTTCTACGACAACCATATGCAAAATAACGGTTGTCGAAATGTAAACAAAAGCTTAATTGAAAATCTATGTCCACCTTGAATCCAAAATGGTCGCTTAAAACCTATGTCGTTGATAGCAGTACAAATCTAAATCTCTATTTTTTCTATTATGTATGTAGAAACAATAGGAAGACTAAAGAATAATTGAATTTCGATTTTCTTCAACTATTATTTCATTCACCCCTGTATATGAATTGTTCCTAATGCACGTTGGTCACAGTTCTCTCCATATCATTTACGTGAATGTAACGAATATGCGATCAACATACAACTCTAACTTCCTATTCATATTGCTAAACAAAAGTTGAATACCTTCGGGTATTTTTCTTATTTGGACATACGTAGTTTATACATAAAGGACTTGCTGCAATAGTCAGGTTGGGGGCTGTATTGTAACGTATTCGTGATGGTTATATTTGTATGCCATTCCTTGATTTGATCGCAATATTTCAAGCAATACCAAATAAAAAAAAAAACATTCAGTTACAAGATTGGCGAGCAGTATCAAACCACGTGTAAATTATCTCAGTGCATCGAGCTGCACAAATTTTGTTGGTTTGTCACAACATTCCAAGAAATAGCATATTTATATACAAACTCATTTTTCACGCTGGCAGCCATATTGGATTACAGAAGATACTCTTTGATATTTTGTGGAAATCTGCTATTAACCATAAACGTAAATACAACATTTCGTTTCTGCAACACCAGTGGTTTGAGCTGGACATGCGTTCGATACATAGTATGGCATTTTGAACTCAATATGTCGCGGATGGCAATTTTAACCCCCTTTGCCACTTGAAAATTTTGAGTTAGACTCCGTCTGGAACCCTGCGGGGGACCCTGGGGCATACTTTTTATCCCAAAAAGTGTGTCCTTGAAAATGATGGAATATGTGTGTCCGCCATTTACCCAACCGTTTCCGAACAAATTACTTGATTCAAGCTATTCTGCCAGGTAATTTTTTGTAGCTTTTACATCACAAAATATGTTGTAACTCACAACATTCCATCCGGTGGCACGTATAACTTTGGAATTCATCTAGTTATAACACATCAAATGCAAATGCAATTGTTTCGTTCGGATCTTAGCGGAGCAACTTCGTGATCCTTCCTTGTTAGACCTTTCTTTAGGAGCGAAGTTATAAAGAACTCATCATTTCCTCCCACCCCTCTCCCTCCCAGTCGCGGGTCTGACATGTCCACCATCACATTTCCCATTCCCTATCTTACAGGAGACAAAATGAAATCATCCACAATACTCTACCATTAAATTGCACACGGGATGAAAAAAGTGACCACTAGAAAACTAACTATAAAGAAAAACTTCCCTAATGATCAGGTGATGCAAACTACGGTTAACTTCTTCACATCGAAGACTGCAGACTCCTTTCGTCATGGAATCTGAATGTTGACTGAACGACTACAAAAATAGTTGGCTACAGCCGGAGACTACCTTGTCTAACTAGGTTATAGTTTTTCCACCTGAAAACGACACACACTAGTCTAGTGATGGACAGTGAGAATATTCCCGGTGGGAAGGAAAATAAAAAATGGGAATATTTCAGGGTTTTTCCCCTAGCGTGTAAATTCCCGGAAAGGAATTTATTTCCATTTCTTTACTTTTATCTTCCAAATTATAAGAACCATACGACTAATTACTTTATTTTCATTTATTATGATTTACTTCTAGGTTTTAAATAATTTGGATGTTTAAAAAATTAAAATTCGTTGACTGTACTTTATATAACTAATAATATGATTTTTAAAGTTCCATTTCCATTTGCACTAAAAATTAGCAAAGTACTAATTTACAAATGATTTTGTAAAGTAATGTATAAATTTTATAAAAATAGATATGAAGTACTATTAATAAACCCTGAACCACCGTTAGGAATAGACGTCGTTCTGTCTCTCCTCTCTGACTCGAATTTCTGAAGAGATGCTCGCACTTCTCTTACATGTGAATTAACGCATGAAATTTCGAGAAATGAGTAGGAAGAAAGGTCGTGTGTGGCAATGTTCCGTGCAAAATTTTAAAGATAAGTCAGTATCTTGCAAAGATTGTGAACATAAATATTTATGCGCAAATTTTGATAAAATGGTGGGGCATGTGTCTTCTGGCAGTTACCCAACTTATTGTGTTTGTAACTTATTGTGTTACCCAACTTACCGTTTAATATGTTTATAATTATCAATAGTAGAGTCAAGTTTAGAAAATCCATGTACATATAAATTTAAACTCTTTAGCGGCGTAAAAGTATGTGGACTTACTATACCATTTTTCCACATGTTTACTTGCATAGAACATATTGTAAATAATATACATTTATGTGTATTCTCTAAATATAATAAATATTAATAAAATAACATAATACCGTTCAGAATATTCATTTTAAAAACTCCTCTGGGGACAACAGTAATAATATACTGTGATATAGAAACGAATTTAACTTTCAAATCGGAATATAGTAATAGGATGCAATTTTCTTTGTGATTGTACATAAATTTCCGGAAAAATTCCCATTTTTGGGAATCCTCCCGTTAATATTCCCAAGAAATATCTTCCCGAGAATTTACCCATCACTACACCAGTCAGATATTTCAACAACTTAATACACATAGACTGTAAAGCAAAGTCCAATAGTTTTATCATGGAGAATTTTTATTGTTCTTTAAGACATTTCGAAAAATACGATATCTATCTATCATGCCACAGCGTGTTTCGCATCTAAGTACATCTTCCAGTTTCTTGCCATAAATCGTTCCCATTGTAATGGTTCATACATTGGAGCCGCCACTGATGTGACTTCCCTTCGAGCCGCCACTGGATGACGTTCCTTGGGACATACTTCTGCGCTGGTTTGACGGCTTAGGAAACACCCCCCAGAATTATGGACGAGTCTATTTAACGTAATCAAGTTGAATATAAATGAATAAAAATTGTTAAATAAAATACTTATTATGGACATGAAAAGAAAGAAGAAATAATTAAATAATGTATGTTGTGAACAGAAATTATATTGGATTATGTGAATTGAAGTAATAAGAGTTTGTAGTTATGACGATGTGGCAACAACGCTTTTCTTCCCTGCCTCGTGGCTCCGTAGGTAGTGGGAGGTCAGTTGTGACCTGTCGCTGCTTCCGCTGGGTGTTGCTGCGAGTAGTTTCCGTTTGCCTTCGCTTCGAGTATTTGTTGAATGGCCGAGTCCAGGAGGGATTTGTTGAAGGAACCTGTCGTTGTTTGCTGGTTGTTGGCTCTTTATTTCTTTCCTGAATTTATTAACATTGGGCACAGACAGAGAAGTAAATAGGAGGGTGAGCAGATTGCGGATAATTAAAGGTAAGAAACCAGTTTTGTTAACTTCCTTTTCTATCCTTTCTGTGTCTTTGTGACAGTTAATGTATGTGTTCGGTTGTGTTATTTGCTCCATTTGGTTGATCAGTCTAATTTGTTAAAGAAATCGAACTCGGATCCGTTTCTGTATTTTTTTGTATAAAAAGTAAAATTCCAGAAATTGCAAGACAAGCTTTAAGAAAGACTAACGTATTTAACTATTTATGTAATCATTACTTAAGTTATTAGCGTATGCAGTTTATTGCTGCCTCGTTTCTATTTAGTAATTAGTTCCGAAAATACTACCTTACGTCATTTGTTGCTACATCGTTCATAAATTAGTAAGTTGTCAAATCGTTAAAATTCTTGATTAAATTGGACAATCGATCTGTTAAAGGTGTTGTATATTGTATCTTGAATTAAATATTAATTATTGTAAGGTAGATTGCTGAATTGAAGGAAATTATCACTACATACATATTCAATTCAATCTTTAATTCAAATTATTATTCAGCTGTTTTGACTTTTGAATTATTGTTAATAAATTGTTATCAGATGAAATTTTAGCTCTGATTTGCCATAATACTTTTAAAAACTGTATAATATTAAGTCTTGTTTTCTGGAAAATTTCACGGCTGTTTGCGATAACCTTAGTGGATACGAGCCTCTGGTCTTGTGGGGTAAGGATTCCTTTTTCTTTTTTTTTTTAATTTTAAAAATTCAGTGTTGAGTCCTATCGGACCGAGATCGAGGGGCATTACATACGACAGGTCACAACTCACCTCAATTCATAACTTAACTCCTCAATACAGTACTATTCAATACATTAAAAAAAAAGAAAAATCTTATTTATTATTTACGGAATTTTTTGGGTATGTATTCAGTTCAATGTAATGAAAATAGTTGAATAATATTTGATGATTAACTTAAAATAAAGGAAACGTTAGTCTGTCAGAAAGTAAAGAAGTGAGGAAATATTCATTAATTATAATCGACAATGTTGTAGTTATTGCATAATAGTTGAGATCGTTGGAATGCGGATGTGTACTGGGAGAGCTGCGTGTTTTTGTTTGCATTGAACCGTTGTTTTTTTTTCTGCTTTGGTCGAAATTCTTTGTAGTTTAGTTTGTGTTTAGTATTAAGGTAGTTACTTGTATATATTTAGATTTATATGTATTATTATTTATTGAATATACTTGCTATTATATTGGTTGAAATGTCTTGCGATAACGAATATGTCAGTATTACCATGCCAAGTGATAATGATCTTTATACAATTGACCAGACCGGTTTTGTAAATAATAGTACAGTCGGTGAGACTTCTATGAGTGAAACACCCCCTGCCCGATCTATTCTATTAGACAACACGTTTCAGAATAGGAATTTTAGTATGCATGGAAATGTGGAACCAGTGTTTGCTTCTGGGATCGAATCAGGAACCATTCAGAATGTGAGTAGGGTCGTTCAACCACCTATGTCGGATCAAGTGTTTCCTGATAGTATGAGTAATGAAACAAGACGTGTAGAGTTTCGTGACAGATACTGTGAGCCTTCTGCGGATATTACTCCGAATAGAAGTGAAGGGGTTCGAAATCTTTATTTAAATATGCAGAACTATTATAGACGAGTATCTTATTTGAGAAACTCAACTCCCATAGGTTCATTACATCTAAATACTGGTCGTTATAATCAAATGAGAATTGAGACAGTAAATCAAATTAGTATTCGTAGCTGTGATCATTTATGTGAGGGTGAATCTAAAAGTAATGGTACCAGATCGGAACCTACCAGAACATTTTCATATAATAAATATTTTGAAAAATATTCATTTAATAAGAACATTGAAGTATTGGAAAATAATATTAAGCATATTAAGCCGGTTAATGGTAATAACAGTTTTGCTGTTTTTGAATTATTACTCATTTTGGAGCGTGTACAATCGGAAGGTAGTTATCCAATGTCATTTCTTTTGTCATCTATTTTAATAAAATGTGAAGGTGCATTTTTGCGTGAGGTTCAAAGGGCATTGAACAATAATGTTACATGGATTCCATTTAGAAAGAACATTGTGGAAAAATTTATTACAGACACGGCTAAACATACATTAATTAGTGAACGCATTTATCGTAAACAAGCTCTTTCTGAGTTTGTTGATTATTATATTGATACTATCTATTTTTCAGCCAAAGTATTAGATGTTTTTGATAATGAACAACAGTTAGTGAAAATAATTATTAATGGAATGATCCCGGCAGTTAGGTTCAAAATGTTGCAAACCCTTATACCACTCTCTATTGAGGAATTGCGTTATAAGGCTAGTCAATATGTTAAATTTAATAGAAGTCAATTGGATTATAGTCGTAAAATGAATATGAAAAGTACAAATGCGTGCACATCCTCAATTAAAACAAGTAAATTAGAAAAAGATGATAATAAACGAATTGTAAATCAGAATTGCGGCACTTTATTCGATGATACTCATTCCGCGGGGTATGAGCGTCGGTTCAGTATGCGTGATAAACAATATTGTGTTCCATTGAGATGAAATACACAGTGGCATCCTTTATTAAGGCGAAAGTGAACGATGTTAATGTTTTTCCTTGTTTGGATGGTGGATCATCATATAACTTAGTGACAGAACATCTAGTTGGGAAGTGTGGGGCGGAGCGTTATCGTGTTGAAGTACAACCCTTAAATATAAGTGCTCCCTTAGGACAAAATTACAGGTCATCTGGTGAGATTATGTTAGTACTGAACATACAAGGTTGGTTTGAAAGAGTGAGATTCAGGATAGTTGAGGATCTTCCCTGCGATTGCTTATTAGGAACGCCATTTTTAAGAGCTACTGGTTCGGTGATAGATTATGGACTAAATAAACTAAGATTACGCAATAACAAGAAGATAGTTAATATAATATACAATACGTTGAATAGTTCTGGTTCTTCAGTGGAGCATAAGGGGTTTAGATCAGGTGACCCGGTTGGCCAAAATTCTTTTAACACTAAGAACTTAGAGAAAAATACCGGCAAGATAGCGTCGTTATTTGTAAAGGCAAGTGATCAAAGGCTATCGTTAGCGGACATTGGAATACAGTGTGAGATAGAGCTTCATGATATAGAGAGACAGTTATTAGAAATATCAGTGCCATCTACTAATTAATTAAATGAATTGCGTTCTATATTATCGTCTGAACGTAAGCCTCGAGAGGACGTTGATAATGGATATTATTCTAGTTTAAGTGAATTCAGAAATTATGATCGTGTAATTGGGAATGAATTGAACTCTGCAAATATTGTCCATCGAGCTGATGATGTTATTCCCAATATTAGGAACTATGACACTATGCGTTCATCGATGGTTAGTGATAACCATAAAGTGATTGATTTGGCAACGGTGATAGATGAAAATACAACACAATCCAATATAGTTAGTGCTTGTCAGAATGAGGTAGTGGTTGAATCAGCTAATGAGTTAGAGCAATTACAGTCAAATCGTTTAAATTCGAACTTAACTAATTCTTCGTCTTCGAGTAGAAATAAAAGAAGGAAAAGAATGCGAAAAAGTAAGAAGACTGCTAGCGATGTGGATAATAAGGTTCAGGCTTTACCGGAATTGACTGTTTCGAATAATAGTTCCGTAAATGTTATTAGTGAAACTCCGAATGCAGTTATGGATGACAGTTCATCACAAGCTTCTGACATCGATATAGAACAAGCTAATAAATTTCATGAATTAATAGCAAAAAATAAAAAGTTTTTTCCAGCAGATGTTCAAGTACAAAAAACAGTTTGTGATATTAAACCTCGAATGTCAACAGTGGATTCCCTTGGTTTAAATTCTCCTACACAATATACTGAGCCTGAGGTTCTTGCATTCGTGGACGAGTTAAAGAAAGAGTATAGTGACGTAATATCTGATAATATTGGTTGTATAAAAGGGTTTGAGGGTCGAATTTATTTGAAAGAACAAAAGCCTTTTAAGGAAGCTCCTTTCCCTGTACCAAAGGCTAAAGAAAAAATATTTTATGATCATATCGATGAGTTGATTAAACAAGGTATTCTCACTGAAGTTGATCATTCCAATTATGGAAGTAGTTGTTTTCTAGTTCGTAATAAAAATAACACTTACAGAATTGTTGGAAACTACTGTAGGGCGAATCAGCTCATAGTTAATGATGTTTTTCCTTCCCCCAATTTGGAGGAATGTTTAACAAGCCTAGCAGGCATGTCTGTATTTAGCAGGTTAGACTAGAAACGTGCATACCAACAAATCTCTTTGCATAAAAGCTCTTGTGAGATTACTTCTATTGTAACACCAAGGGGTTCCTACCAATATAATAGAGTTCCTGCAGGAATTAAAACTGGTAGCAGCCTTTTGGCTCGAGGGATGCAAAGGGTATTAGGTGACATGCAAGGAAAAGGTGTAAGAATATATTTTGACGATTTACTTTTATTTTCATCAACTATTGAAGAACACAAGATACTTCTGAAAGAGGTTTTAGATAGGTTGCGCGCTTTTGGTGTTACTATTTCACCAGATAAGAGTATTTTCTTTTACAAACGTATACATTATCTTGGGTTTGTAGTTGATGGAAATAATATTCAAATAGATCAAAGTAGAATATCAGCAGTTCAAAATATTCCCCCACCTCGAAATAGACGTGGTGTGTTAAAAATATGTGGTCTTTTTTCTTATTTTGGAAAATTTATTCCAAATTTACAAGATCTAATGGCACCACTGAGTGAATTGCGTTCTCCTAAGAAACCTTTTGAGTGGAAGGCGGAACATCAAGCTTGCTTAGATCAGTTAAAGAAAACACTCATCGATAATGTGGTTTTCAAAACGCCTGATCTGTCTAAACGCTTTGTGATCCATGTTGATGGGTCAGGGAAAGCGGTGGCTGGATGCGTGTCACAATATGACGACAATAATCGCCTTCTCCCTGTAGGGTTCTATTCAAAAAAAACTATCTGAAGCAGATAGACACAGAAGCATCTATGAAATAGAGTTTATTAGTCTTGTTCGCACAATAGAACGCTATAAGCATTATCTAATAAATGAATTTGATGTTTATACCGACAACAAAGCACTTAGTTGGATATTAGGTAATGCTAAAAGGTTGCAAAAGTATGGCCCACTTGTTGAAACACTTTGTCAATTCTCTTTCAAATTAAAACATATAAAATCACAGGAAAACATAGTTGCTGATTTTTTTACTCGTATGTACGATCCGTTTGAATTCAGTCAAATTGATGGGCCGATGGGTTTGGCAATCATGAAAAGAAATTTAAATGTTGCCAACTCGTGGAGTTTACCTTTGGTAAAGGAACCACTTAAAGATCTTCAGAGAAAGGACGAAGCATTAAAGGGTATTATAGAAGAAATTGAGAATGGTCGAAATGTTGGGAATTACATTCTTAGTAAAGGATTACTTATGAAAAAGACTAAGGCTCTTTCTTATCCTTATAAGATTGTGATCCCATCCGATCTCCGTATTCCTGTTATTGAGTTTTACCACGATCATCGATTGACGGGTGGACATTCCGGTTCCTTCCGTACTTTACATAAGGTAATGAGAAGATATACGTGGGAGGGGATCGTAGATGACGTAAAGAACTACGTCAAGACTTGTGATCTCTGTCAGAGAATAAAGGAATGTAATAAAAAGAAAATGGGTCATTTGCAATCAACACATAGCTCTAGAATATTGGAAAATGTAATGGTCGATGTAATTGGTCCATTACCTGTGTCTAAAGGATTTAAATATATCTTAATCGGCGTCGATAATGCAACTAGGTATGTTTTTCTAGAGAGATTAAGAATTTTGTCAGCTACGACCATATGTAATAAACTACTTGAAGTTTTCTGTCGATTGGGTTTTCCGGAGACCCTCTCATCAGATAACGCTTCTGTCGTTGTTTCTCAAACCTTTAAAAATTTTTGTTATAGTCATGGTATAAAACATATTAAAATAAGCCCTTATCACGCTGAGGCGAATTGTGCAGAGCGTTTTATCAAAACGCTGAAAATTTCCCTTAGAGCGTATTTTGGGGATAATCCACAAAATTGGTCTGAGGCAATTCCAGAATTTCAATTTATGTTAAATCTTTGTGAGCACTCGGGACTGAAAGCTATCCCCTCTGAATTATTTTTTGGACGTCCATTACTAACTCCTTTAGAAATGAGGTGGGAAGTTTCAGAGTTCGACTTGAACACACATAATAGTTCAGAAATCTGGAAAAATGCCTTAAGAAACATGACTAAGAGTTGGGAAACTAGAAGAAAATTAATGCTGCAGAGACGTCGATCTGTGGTAATTAATGTTGGGGACATGGTATTATTAAAAACCCATGTAAAATCCTCTTTAAAAGATAAAATAAATAAATCATTATCTTATAAATGGTGTGGTCCATTTATTGTGCAAAGATTTTTAACTCCTAATACGGTGCTTGTGTCTAATCCTGAGGATGCTTCAGATAGCTGGCGACGATCGCATGTAACTGAACATAAAAAGTATTATCCCCGAAGAATGTAAATAACTTCAAGGTAAGAATCACAATTTAAAACACATAGCACCCGTCCAGTACACTTCTGTAAAATTACAATGATTAAAAATTGATGTAAATAAATATTATGTGTAAGTTGTTTATTTTATGAAAGTATATTGTGGTTGTTAAGAATTAAATTCTTGTCTTTTAAATCTGGCCAGATAAAGTAAAATTTTATATTATAAATGAGATTCATAATGTTGCCTAAATAAAAGGGAAAGAATTGTAAAAAAATTGAATTTATTAAAAATTGAAAGAACATTTTAATGTGTTAATAAAATTTTATTGTGTAATTGTTATTAATTCCTGTTTATTTTTATCTTTTTGTTTGAGTTTTCCAGCCGCCAGCCCAAAAAAAATTAGATATTCCGAATAGAAAAGGAAAAAATTTTTACTGTGTAAAATTTTTTTTCGCGGAGGAGTAGGTTGTAATGGTTCATACATTGGAGCCTCCACTGATGTGACTTCCCTTCGAGCCGCCACTGGATGACGTTCCTTGGGACATACTTCTGCGCTGGTTTGACGGCTTAGGAAACACCCCCCAGAATTATGGACGAGTCTATTTAACGTAATCAAGTTGAATATAAATGAATAAAAATTGTTAAATAAAATACTTATTATGGACATGAAAAGAAAGAAGAAATAATTAAATAATGTATGTTGTGAACAGAAATTATATTGGATTATGTGAATTGAAGTAATAAGAGTTTGTAGTTATGACGATGTGGCAACAACGCTTTTCTTCCCTGCCTCGTGGCTCCGTAGGTAGTGGGAGGTCAGTTGTGACCTGTCGCTGCTTCCGCTGGGTGTTGCTGCGAGTAGTTTCCGTTTGCCTTCGCTTCGAGTATTTGTTGAATGGCCGAGTCCAGGAGGGATTTGTTGAAGGAACCTGTCGTTGTTTGCTGGTTGTTGGTTCTTTATTTCTTTCCTGAATTTATTAATTGGGCACAGACAGAGAAGTAAATAGGAGGGTGAGCAGATTGCGGATAATTAAAGGTAAGAAACCAGTTTTGTTAACTTCCTTTTCTATCCTTTCTGTGTCTTTGTGACAGTTAATGTATGTGTTCGGTTGTTATTTGCTCCATTTGGTTGATCAGTCTAATTTGTTAAAGAAATCGAACTCGGATCCGTTTCTGTATTTTTTTTATAAAAAGTAAAATTCCAGAAATTGCAAGACAAGCTTTAAGAAAGACTAACGTATTTAACTATTTATGTAATCATTACTTAAGTTATTAGCGTATGCAGTTTATTGCTGCCTCGTTTCTATTTAGTAATTAGTTCCGAAAATACTACCTTACGTCATTTGTTGCTACATCGTTCATAAATTAGTAAGTTGTCAAATCGTTAAAATTCTTGATTAAATTGGACAATCGATCTGTTAAAGGTGTTGTATATTGTATCTTGAATTAAATATTAATTATTGTAAGGTAGATTGCTGAATTGAAGGAAATTATCACTACATACATATTCAATTCAATCTTTAATTCAAATTATTATTCAGCTGTTTTGACTTTTGAATTATTGTTAATAAATTGTTATCAGATGAAATTTTAGCTCTGATTTGCCATAATACTTTTAAAAACTGTATAATATTAAGTCTTGTTTTCTGGAAAATTTCACGGCTGTTTGCGGTAACCTTAGTGGATACGAGCCTCTGGTCTTGTGGGGTAAGGATTCCTTTTTCTTTTTTTTTAATTTTAAAAATTCAGTGTTGAGTCCTATCGGACCGAGATCGAGGGGCATTACACCATACAATATCTTTTTCCTGATTACCCAAATAGACCATTTGATAGTTTTGAAGGATTAATAGGAGAGAACTAAACTTGCATTCGGTACTACTTTAACATAATTACAAAGAAAAATAAACTGCTACTTACTTTATGTATCCTACAACGCCTGTACGTCTTAGTTTAATTATCTGTGTTGCTTGCCCACAATCATTTTCCTTATTACATACTTCTAAATTTATGGTGATATTGTCGTGATCCTTTGTATCACGGGCTGGAATTCGTATGACTGGATCTATAGGTTTGCATATGGAATGACACATAGACAGTCAAACAAAAGTTACGTTAATAAAATAAAAACACAGAATTTTCATGCATTAGTTACAATGAAAAAGACACTTAGTCCTTTCAGGTTTAATAAAATGAGTAATATATATTTTCCCTAAAAGTTTTCTATTTATATTAGGCTCCGTTTACAAGAATCTAAGAATGATGGCTTAGCAGTCTAGAGAGGAAAAATTGAATTTAGATAATAAAAAACATTACAAACCAATGAGTGTGATTTGAAAACGATGGATTCATTCTGAGAAATAGCCTATACTGTGTGTGTGAATTTTCGAAAATTACACGGAAAACGAATGTTTATGCTTCTCTCAACTATTTGTTTCTGAACTTAATACTTAACCAACTTGCATTATGAGACACATTGTTTTGAGTTGTTATTTATACTTTAACGTTGAATGACCTTCACCTTATAATAAGTTTAAAAAATTAAAATAAAAAGACAATTTTGAAACCTTAATAAAATTGATTACCAATAACAAATTCATAAAGCATTAAAAGAAGTAAGAAATTAATAGAGCATTGTAAACACGAAACTGGTAATTATAATTGAATTAAGAATGAGCACAATAGGTAGGATAATATCTCTACATATTCATTATTTACTTTTCGGGTGGAAGTGGCGGTCGATATAAGAACAAAAAAAAATCAAACATTTGCATCCACAAAGCAGATTTTGGACTAGAAACTAAGTGACTTTTTTGCCAAGTGGCCTGGGAATAATAGTGTGAAGTAAGTAAAGCCAGTTTGTAAAGAACAAGAGATCAAATCACCATTGTAGAGAAGATGTTCTAATTCTGCAAACAAAACATTAAATGTATTTCCTATTTCCTCGCGTCATAAGAATAATTTGTTACTTATATCATATGGACTTTAAAACAAGCAAAAATACAACCTATTACTTTTTAAAAAATCATATCGTAATGATATGATTATAAAATGAATGTAAATTTACAAAAAAATCATAGTTAGAATTTCAGGAACCTTACCCAGTATGTTGGGTTAAAATAACATTTTAATAACTTAAAAGCATTGCATTTAACACGACCAGTAAGCAAATGCATTAAAAGCAGGAAAAAAATTAAAAAGTACATGGTAGTGGATATCGCACTAAGCTCTCTCGCTCCAGTTTCCTAAACTAAATCAAGTTACGCTGTCATTATTACTGAGACATTTATTTATGAAACATGAACAAAATTATAAAGCGTTTTCGGAAAGCTTCATCCGAAGGAAATCCACTCCAAAAGTAAATTACCCCTTCTGGATTTTTTCGAGATATTATTTATGACAAGCGATTTATGCATCTTTATAGGGTTATTAATGAAATATTTATTTGTGAAATATGAACAAAATTTCCTGATTCTTTTGAAAAGTATCAAACGGAAAAATCTTTCCCAAGAGTAAATTATTCCTTGAGGATGTTTTAGAAAATAATGAGTTATGCCATATTGTCAGGTTATTAGTGAAACATTTACAATTAGTTTATGCGTAAAGAATATGTGTTTCATCGTTATGAAAAGACAACAATCTGTTAGTTAACATTGTATTTTGTTACATATACAGTACACAAATAGCCATATATAATAATTTGTTTTGTTAAAAAAAATATCTTAATTATTAATGCAAAAGAATGAATTTTTAGCGCCACAAAAGTTACTTTTTCTCTTTTTTTTTTGAAAATTACACATTAAACTTTACCCTGAAACATGTTGTTTCTCACTCGATATGATTTATCGACCGTATATGCTTTATATTTGGACATTATTTTAATTCAATAGAACTTAAACTTCCAGATTTTATGATAATTTTAGGCTATATCTCATTAACCATACTGTGCTATTGTCTTCCTAGTACCACAATGAAGAGCTTAATGAGAGTATAATTGAGTATCAGTTTCACTTCAGAAGTTGAATGGTTCTCGTATAGCTTCAATTTTTAGGTTTACAAATTAATTAGTTTTCCCCATTCTCTCGGAAACTATAATGAGTTTTCTACCCATTCATTTTATTTTGTTCAGTTTAGTAAAATATATCGATTAATGTATATCTCATCTTCGAACATTTCGTTTTCGTTAAACAGTAATTATATTGTAGAATTTATGAAATATGAGAAAAGTCGCCTCAGTCATTTTTGAAAAAATTGTCTTGAGACAATTTATCCCACCAAAATAATAATAATAATAATAATAATAATAATAATAATAATAATAATAATAATAATGCAGTGTTGATTTTTTAAGATTAGAGGAGTTAAGCCATACTGACAGCCTCTTAATGAAATATTTATGTATTTATAAAATATGGAAAAAATCGCCCGAGTCGTTTTTGAGAAAATTGCCCGAAAATAATTCAACTCCAAGAGTAACTATCATTTCGCGATTTTTTCTTAAAAATGACTTATAGCACATTATAGGGTGTTAGTGAAATATTGATGTATCAATTTGATTTCTAAACGTTAGAGTCGTTTTTGAGGAAGTGGCCATTTGTATTTACATCCTACAGTAAACTACCATTATTTTGGGGGGCAACGAAGTAAACTCGAAAGATCCACCTGGGAAATCTTGTGGAAAGCTTACGCTGCAAATTTGCTATGAATACTTTGAACAATATGGCCTCTAGGCAAATGTTCATATAATAGGACGAACGAATGGACAAGCGGACACTCTAAAAGCAATTTTTCGGCTTATAGGGGCCATGAAATGCGCAAATCCGTTAAAATCCCGACATTGATTTTTTTTTCAGGATCGCCATACTTACTTCTCTCACCTATAATCCCTTCAAAGTAAAATATGAAAATATCATTAATGTACAATTTATTTCCTGCAAAAAATCTAATTTAATCCAAACAAAAAGGACAAAAGCTTCAAGTTTACAATGGAAACAAAAGAACAATCTCGAACACCCTACTACATTTTGTTTTTACATCGAGAAGTTCGAGAAATAATTGATTTGTTAAACTACCGTGATGAATTTTTCGATGAGGAGATTATTTTTCCCACAAAACTTGTAGGTTACAACGACCTCTTTTTTTTTTTTTTTTTTTTTTTTTTTGAGTTCTGTAAAAGTAGAATAACCAATATACACAAGGCTATATATTTTCTCTGTCTTTGGTTCGTACGTAACTTTCATGTTGTAATTTTGGACACCACTAAAATATAATAATTTCCACCAACTATCACTTGAAATACATATACTTCCAGTCACCTCGAGCTATTTCTAGCGCTAAATAAGAATAGCGATAAATAAGAAAGAATACAGATGAAGAGTAAGATCAAATTTTCAAGCTACATAAATCATTTCCCTGTTAAACAAGTATAGTTTTATTGAGAAAGTTTGCAAATGTATGTTGAGTTATGAATTTTTGGCGGAGTCCAGACCCGATGGCTCCCCATCATGGTTGTTCTCGTGACCGCAGCTAAAGTTTCATATGTACCCTCGAATCTCCATTTCTTCTAACTATGCACTATGAAGGAATTATAATTGGAAATTGTACATGTAAGAATTTTGCAAAATAAAATTTACCCGGAAGTGACTAATTACAGGTGCATTGTACATTTATCCTAGTACAGTAAAACCTGTCTTCAACGGACCCTTTGTTAACCGGAAACGTATGTTAAACGGAAATATATAAATTATAACTGCTATGCCTATTATACCAAATTAAGAGATATTTTACGTTGCGTTGACGCAAACTGTTACGGAATGGGGCCCCAGTAACATTGGTTCAACTCTGCAGTATTTGGCACCAAGACATAATTTTTGATAGAAAGAAGACAGTCCATTTTGACACTTTTTAACCTACACTACTGCATTTACTTTTATCCAAAATTACCTCTTGTTCCATTGCATACAATAGGACTACAACTCCATTCGAATTTTAACCTGGTATTATTCTGTGGATTGTTTGCGTCGTAAGACAGTGAACCATCTACTATGATGTCCGATCCATGTGAAACTGACACCATATTTCCCCCTTTTATAATAGCATATACATATCTACTTCTTATGTTGAAGTACATCTGAAAATACGAAAAAAAATATATTATTGGTAATATAATGCTGAAACCTATATACCAGCTACTCTTACGAAAATTGTCTAAAAGGCTCGCAAAAATATATAGGGGTATTTTTTTTTTTCAGTTAAACGTCCCACAATTATTCCCTTTAAGAGAGACGGATGATTGAAGCAATAATAATGGTGGAATAATTGGTGGAATGATAATATGGGAGTAAACAGCAGTACCCGGAAAAACCCACGGATACGATGTTGTTCAGCACAAACTTACTTAGTCGAGGTTCGAATCAACAACTCTCCACCACAGAATCACCGTGTTCCCCATCTAAGGATATTATAAACAAGATAGCTATGCAATATGTTTGAAAATTCGGTGCCCCAATTTCTGAAAGTGATTCCTTATATCAAATTAAAGTTCTGATAAACATGGGTGAAGAAATCTCTCCTTCCAGAGTTATAAATTACCGGAAATTGAATACATACATCACATTTTGAAACGTCCTAGCTTGAAAACTATGGGATCTATTGCTAACGATTCGAGGAATTACATAGAAATTAGTGTATACTCTATCTAAATATCTATGTTTTACAATCCATAGGTACCTGTGGAATAAATTGTATAGAGGGAGTTGGAAATAAAATGAAATCCTCTTAACATTCCACGGCTAGGCTACGGTGATGAGAAATGAATGAAATGGTGGAACAAAGAAGTGGGAGGAAACAAGAGAACCCCGAGAAAACCCATGGACACAGTGTTTGTCCACCACAAAGCTCACTTGTCGCAAGCAACAGGAGTTGGAGTACCGGTATGGGGATACAGTCTTAAATAGTAATGAGAAGATTCCATCAGATTACGTTTTAAAATCGTTTTATTCCTCTGGTAATAATCAAAAATGACTAATATCACCATTCCCTTTCATGTAACATCCAATTTTATTTTCGCGAGTTATTCAACCACACACAACATATTTTATCTTCCCAGAAAAGGTTTTCGTAATAGAGTGGAATCAAATTTTGATAATAAAATATTAATTGGTAACGTTTTAGAGGACGTGCTCACTAGTTTGTTTCTTTGCAAGAATAAAAATTTAGAAAACACGTCATCAGTTCGATAATCATTCTATCTGGTAATATTTATAATCATAACTCTTTTATAACTATGATCGCAATATAGTTGGTTATTAGAAGTAGACATTTATGAAAAACAAAAGTCTTATTGTTTAACTAGCATAGAATTGAGGCCATCTCTCTTATTTGTCTAGTGTTTTGCTTCCAATGAATTACATTAAATAAATAAATTCTTTCGATATCGCTTAAACTAAATATTTAAAATAAAGCTTTTAATACATTTACAACTGTAGAAATCTCGCTCAGAATGCCTCCAGAACAGATTGATGTCTCTTCAAAATAGTTTTAGTGTTGGAGGTCAATGGAAGCGTATGTAGTAGTAAATACAAGAAGTGAGTATATCAATGGCAGTTCAGAAACAGATGACATCCCAAAATGCGCTAAAAATTGGATTCGAAACTCCAGAAGCTGATTCCTTATATCAAATGAAAGGATAATAGTCCAGAATCGGAAAATATGTTCTTTCGAAGTTTTAAACTGTAGAAAATGTGAAACATGATGTTCTAAAACGTTGTATCGTGTATGATGTTCTAAAACGTTGTATCGTGTAAACTATGGGATATATTGCAAGCAGTTCAAGAAATTAGAGGGAATCAGCATGAACTCTAAATATCTATATTTCGAAATCCTGTAATATCTACGCAACATTTTTGTAAAGAAAGTCTGTGTATGGGGAGGAATATGCTAAACATGTATGCATAATTGGTAGTGTATTTTGTTACATAAGAAATGGATTTCATTTCATTTCTATGTTGTTCATGAATACTGAATAATACCACGTTTTTACTTTCATGGAACTTCAAATTATTTTTCGGAGTTACATCAATTTTTATTGTTGAAGCAAAGGGTTTAGGAAGTATTCCAATCCAATTTCCATTAAAAAAAAACAAATGTTTCTATTGTCGGTAGCTTGTAACTCTAATTCCCACGGTTATACTCTAAGGTTAAGGCAAATGAAAAAAAATGAAAGAAATGAATAATAAGAAAAAATGTGGTTACTAAAAAGGTACGGGTAAACAGGAAAATACGAGAAAATTCATGTACTTGTTGTTTATTCAACATAAAAGCAGGGACCTCATGCACCGGAGGTGAGTGCTCTACCATTGTGTACCAAGGACTTCCAATACTACTTACTCAAATTCATAATATGCGTAACTACGATCGCTACAAAACGGCCCAAGGGACATAACGAATAAAAGATAAGGAATCCTGATGTGAACACTACATAATAAGCAGAGCACATAATGAAGGTGGATGCTTATTCACACTCGTACAAACTAAACTTTGGTATGTAATTCAATTCATAAGTTACTTACGTAGTAATTATAAGTAAACCAACTTAAAATTTACTACTACTAACATATGATATGTTTGAGTAATTTCAGCAATTTATTACATCAGATGTTCAAATTCTGTCCTTCAACTTCAGCGGCAAGCTTAGGCCTACATAGTCGAAGTAATGATTAGCATCTCCTTTGGAAAATGTCGACAGTATTGCTTATGATCCCTCCTGCATCAATCCGGGTAATTACGTCCCTATCAATAGATACTGTGGTAGCATTGATTAATTGCTTCATGTAGCCCCACAAAAAAAATCCAGAGACGAGAGATCTGGTAACCTTGAATGCCAGAAGATAAGTTTACCTCTTTCATTCCAACTATCACCAAACAAAGTGTTAAGATGTTCGCAAACACGTTGGGAGAAATGAGCCGGTGCTCTGTAGTGTTGGAATCATATACTTCTTCCGAAGGCTAATGAAACATTCTCCAATAGATCTTATAGTGCATCTCTTAAAAATACCTGGTATTGCCTGGCATGAAACTTAGATGGCAATATGTGGCTTCAATAAGTTACAATGAGAGTCCACACATTTACACCTAATCGTTCTTCATGACGTCAGTTACGTACATTAGGATTTTTGTCCGCCCACACATGACATATTTCCTGGCACCATGAGTGGAGTTAATCTCTTCTATGTATATAAAATGTGTTGAATACTTAGAGCACATGGAGAATATTTATAACATGTTATGAAAGAAAAAATATTTAAAAAATGAACCATGCCAACACTTTAAAATAATTAAAATTGAAATTACAATATTCAACTTTGTTACTCTCACTTATGTAACTTCCCGACAAGTAGATTTTCTTGTTGACAAATACCGTGTGCGTAGGTTTTTTCGGGGTTTTCCTGTTTTCTCACTTTTTCATCATTCCCTACTATTATTACCCATATCATTATCACCACCTCCCTTAGTGCCGGTGCATATTCATGGGACGTTAAACCATGTAGAAAAGAACTGTAACTGGACGCACACAGTTGCGAATCTACTACTTTATTCTTGCATAACAATATTTGAGTTTGATCTAACCTTTTCCTCGTCTTTTGTTCATCGTTTATACTCATTTAATTGCAAAATCAAACACATGGAGTTCAATAAACATTTTTTGTTTCCTTATTAATAGTTTATTGGTAGCACTTTTACTAAAGCTGTAGTTATAATTTCACACACTGTCAAGACTTATGTTTCATAAGGTTGCATACTGAAAATATAAAGATAACAATAATGTGATACAAATTCGTATTGTAATATATAACATTTATTCAGTCACCTCTTTAATGTTTTAATAGGAGTTATTGACAAGCTAATGAAACAATACTGAATGTAGCCGGAACTGGTAGATGGTTCTGTAATTTATGACTACTGGAGGCGAGATAACATAGTGAGGAGCGGCTTATAGCGTGAAAGTTAATCTTCACTACATCTAAAATGTGGTAGTCTCTACATCCTCCAACTACTACAGTGTTTTCAAGCTAGGATTGGATGATGAAATTGGATTTAGAGTTCCTTTTAACACCGTGGCTATATTAGACAAGAACCTACAATTTAACGTAACATCTCGAAAGATTAAGCTCTGCCAGAAATCGTGTATTGGTCTCCTGCATCGAAGACGAGTACGCCAACCATATAGTATGAGAGCGATCACAAGCTATCGCATCAGATCCAACGGAGTCCTCATAGTTTAGAGCTCACCTTAATGGAAAGACTCGCCCTTATAATCTCGACATTCCATAAGGACACATGACACGGAAAATTAAATTTTAAGTGTTTCAATTTTGGATAATCTTGAAAATATTCCTAACGTGCTTGATTGGTTTTCTAATATGATTATTATTCTTGTTTGTTTACCTCTTTCATCAACTAACTTAAGTAGTTATCCCTCAATGATGTCTATTTTGAGAACGTAAATTTCATTAAGAGCTTTCAGCAACACCATGGAATAATCAACTGGGCATTTTGAATTTAAAAAAGTCACTTTATACTATTTAACTAGATATAGAATATAATCAATAGCTACTTGGAGAGTAAAGTATTGTTTTCAAGCAATACACTGAAATTGGAATAATGGGAAACGTAAACAGAAACAATCTATTAGCTAAAGTAATAGCCTGCCAGACATGAGAACCAGAAGTTAGTAAATACGCCCTTAAAACATTACAAAATAATATTTTAATGTCGAAATTTGGGAAAGTTTTCTTCAAAGATAGAAGATATGTATCGTTGGATAACTCTTGAAAATAATATTGTCTGCTACATGAAAGGGAGTGGTAGTAGTCTGCTTGAAACTTGTCACTAGTACTTAATTAGTACTTAATACTGTACCCTGTACCCCAAATTCTTCTATAATCTATATTCTATATAATTCTACCAGAATATTATGAAACGGATATTTAGATAAAGTGGATAGTACTTCTATGTGATTTCTTGAATTGCTTGCGATAGATACCGTAAATCCCAAGCTATAGCGTTTTAAAATGTGGTATTTTCCACTTTCGGTGGTTTATAACTAAAAAAGAAGGCATTCTCCGACCCATACTTGTTAGATTTTTTCTTTTATTTCATATAACGAATCCTCTACCGAAGTTGCAGCATCAAAGTTTTTGAATATACTGACGCAATAATACGTGAATGACATAATTATTAGGGTGGGCCGAAAAAAAAACGATTTTGAATTTCGATTGGCTGGGTTGCAGAAAAGTTGCCTCATGTTAGTGGTAAAGACAGAAAATTTATTTTTTTAATTTTTTGGGTGGTCAACCATCTCCTTTGCCTCATGGGAATTGAATACTTTTATAGCTGCTGCTATGCAACTCACACGACACTACGAAAAAAATTGTGCTGCACGGCTATTCTTGTCTTGAATTTCGATTGACTGGATTGCGGAAAAGTTACCTCATGTTAGTGGTAGTCTACACAGTAAATTTGATTATTTTTGTCAACTCCTTCCTTTGCCCCATGGGACTTGAATTTTTTTATAGCACGAAATTGTGCTGCACAGCTATGACCTATGGTTCTTTTTCACATTGAAGCATTCTGAGGCTGAAACTAAAACTCAAGAGAAAAGTAAGGTGCGATATTGTTCCTATGTGGTTAAAAATCATAATCAATTTGACGAAAAAATTGTATTCATGTTTTCAAAACACATTATGAATATACATCAAGTCATGAAAAATTGTGCAAAATTAAGTTTATTTTCAGGGGCGCCATCTGCAATATTTAACCCGAACTGAGTGTAATATAATGTAGGCATATGTCATAAAAACTACAGTATATAAAACACGAACCAGCTTGTGATAGGTTGTACTAAAAAGCATGAATGCTATCTAATCGAGTCAGGTAGGAATCTAGCAGGGGGGCAGCGAATGGGGACGTCCGCAGGGAGCAGGCGCGTCAACGACGTTGGGCATACGTATAAACGAGGATAATAGAAAAAAACACTTTATATGGCATAAAATTCATGGATTGTGTGTTGACAGCTTTACGACACTTGTATGATCAGTTTGTGCATTACCTTGTCATAGCACTTTACTTCATAATGTCTTTCCTTTTGAGAGCTATGAGTATTATTTTCAGTTTCAGTACCTGTAGCCAAAATATTTGATAATTGCTACCAAATGTTTTGGTACATCAAGTTTGGCATAGGACATTTGGTTGAATTTACTAAATGCAGGTTTAGTATTTACAACAAAATCATTTAGTTTCAATAACCAAACTTAAATCATTTTAACAATATTTTGGTATTTCCTACCAAATCCTACATATTTGGTCAGGAGTACCAAATACATATTTGGTACTGATAACCAAATACTAGGTTGTTACAACAAAACAAATCTAACCAAATGATTTCGTGCTGGTGATCAAACGTTTGGTTGGCGCTATATTGACCAAACGATTTGGTCACCAGCACGCAGTTTTTGGTCAATCTGACCAAACCATTTTTCAGTGTAGTATTTGGAGCTGCTTAACTTAATATAGAACAACATTTGTAATATCACTTTATTAGCTTGTGTCTCGTTTGGGGGATAATCTGATCCCGGGACCATGTTACCTCCTTCCATCATTTCCTATGTTAATTACTGAATTTAGTATTCTGACAGTTTTTAGTATATAGGTATGAGTATCAATTGCGGAGATATGTTTTAAGTGAATCCAATGTTAATCGCCTTCATTTCTCCTTCGTGAGTGCTATTTTGCCGCTTTTTGTTGGGGGATAGGTATAATAGGGCAAATGAATAGAGTGTCGAGTGAACTGATTAGTCTTTGAAGCTGTCTAACTTAAAATAGAACAACATTTGTAATATCACTTTATTAGCTTGTGTTTTGCATGAGGGTAATCTGATCCCGGGACCAGATTACCCCCTAAATTATTTCCTATGTTAATTACTGAATTTACTCTTCTGACAGTTGTTAGTATATAAGTAGGTGTACTAAAGTCGGAGATATGCTTTAAACAAACGCACAGTTATTTGGCTGGGCTTTTCCTTTGTGAATGCTATTTTGCGAACTGATTAGTGTTCTGCACTGTTTCACTTACTAGGGATGATACCATACCGGGACCAAGAACCTGGGGAAAACCTATATATCGTCTGAAAGCTCTTGCCATGAGAAGTACGAAACCGTTTTCAAATCACGGGCAAACCCGCAAACTGACTCTATAAGGGACCAGTTTATTGGTGTTTGTGCCCTTATGTATGGCATATTGGACAAAAGTAAAAATAAATGTTACACGATGCGTCGAACATTATACGACACTATACAAAAAAGACGTTGAGTGTAACCGTCTCCCAACCATTCTCGGTTTCCAGTGTTGCCAACGGTTACACTCAACGTCTTTTTTGTATAGTGCCGTGTTATGTTTCTGGCAAGCTTGGTGTATAAGCGTGTCATCGAACAGATCCTGTTTTACAACTTGTTCTTTCACTTGGTTGGCAACACTGACAGGCTGGGGTCTTGGGAGAAGAATACATCTACAGTATATTTTCTCTAGTGACGAATAATGTTTATGCCACGTTTCATAGATATACATCCAGTGGTACAAAAACCATCCGCCAGATTGTATTTACAATTCGTTGGCAACACTGACCAAATGGGTATGTCTGGGTCAAAGTGATATTACCAAACACTTTCCCGAGTCGCGTTCTAGCAGTGAGCCAAAAAGAAATATGATGGACTCAGGCGCTTAAGCGTGATGCATCGTGTAACATTCATTTTTACTTCTGTCCAATATGCCATACATAGGAGGACAAACACCAACAAACTTGCCCCTTATAGAGTCAGTTTGTGGGTTTGCCCGTGATTTGAAAACGGTTTCGTACTTCTCATGGCAAGAGCTTTCACACGATATAAAGGTTTTTCCCAGGTTCTTGGTCCTGGTATGGTATCATCCCTAGTTAATATAGAACACCATATCGAATATAACTTCATTTGTTTGTGTTTTATATGAGGACATGATTACCCCCTGCATTATTTCTTATGCTAATTACTGAATTTAGTATTCCCACAATTGTTAATTCACAGGTATGAGTACCAACGCCGGAGATATATATGTTTTAAGTGAGTCCAATGTTAATCGCGTTAATTTCTCCTTTGTGAGTACTATTTTGCCGCTTTTTGTTGAGAGGGGTATAATAAGAGAAGGGACTAACACAGTGGGCGAACTAATTAGTGTTTGAGGTGTTTAACTTAATACAGAACAACATTTCGAATATCACTTCATTTGCTTGTGTTTTATGTGGTGGTAATCTGATCCCGGGACCAGATTATCCCTTCCATCATTTCCTATGTTAATTACTGAATTTAGTTTTCTGACAGTTGTTAGTATAGAGGTATGAGTACCGATGTCGGAGATATCTTTTAAGTGAATCCAATGTTAATCTCCTTCATTTTTCTTCGTGAGTGCTATTTTGCCGTTTTTCTTTGGAGGAGGAGTACAATAAGAGAAAAGACTAAACCGTTTACAACGATAAACCGGTTACAACGATAGTGTATCTCTTATGTACTTTCAAGTATCATTTTTATTTACGGGCGAAACGAGCTATTTAAAAGGGCACAAGTTATCAAGAACAAGAAGAAGAGGAAGAGATTATATAAAGAAATAATTTTGATTACCTATTTTAATGTCGTTGCTATAGTAACAAGAAAGATATAGATGTAACGAGGAACCATCTTGTGTAATCTGAATGTAATCTGAATGTAATCTTCCGTTTGTGGATTACGTCGATGCGTAATACACCAACTCTGAGACCATCTTTTAGCTTGGGGAGGCCTCTGAAACTGTGCTGGTCAATCGAGGTGTTCGACAGGATGAACCCCTCTCTCCACTGCTATTCAATCTAGTGATTGGCAGTGTGCTGCGTGCCTTACCATCCGAGGTCGGTTTTGATCTCGATGTCTCTGTAAGGGTGAATTCCCTAGCCTTTTAAGACGACCTGGTGCTGATTTCATCTACTGCACCGGACATTCAGCTACTGCTCGACACTGCAGTGGAGGTGCTTAAAAGTAATGGCCTTGAGCTCAACCTGAAGAAGAGCTCCATGCTCTCAATGATGCCAGACGGAAAGGGGAAGAAGATGAAGATCATGACGGAGCCACGGTTTCACGTGGAATCCGATCCTCTTCCCCAGACCGGAGTTATCTCCCGCTGGCGTTATTTGGGAGTACAATTTACATCTAGGAAACGACAGACGATCAAGGCTTTTTTGGCGTTTCATTTGGAACGTCTTTGTAAAGCGCTATTGAAACCGCCGCAGCGGATCCTGTTGCTGATCCAATACCTGTTGCCAAGGCTTTACCAGGTACTGGTGTTGGGTCGTACAGCGTCGGACCGCCTTGAAGCACTTGATCGACAAGTGCGTACTGCGGTGCGCCGCTGGCTTCGTCTGCCTCACGATGTCTCCAAGGCCTTCTTGCATGCACCGGTAAGAGAGGGTGGACTTAGTTTCCCCTCTTTGAGGTTAACCATCCCTGTGCTGAAACTTAGGCTTTTCAGCAAGCTCCGAAGCTCACAGCTCGAAGTATTCCGTGCTGCTTTCCTCTCTCCTTCTATCCAGAGGGAGGTGGAGTGGGCACGTTGCCGAGTTAAGGCTATCGGCCAGAATGTGAGTGATACTCGGACGATTAAAAAACAAATACCTCTCAAGCTGCATAGTTCTGTCGACGGATGAGCTCCGGGAGTGTTCTCGAGCTGGCGCGTCATCTGCCCCCTCACTTTGAGTGGTGCTTTAAGCCTTTCCGGCAAGGACTATGTGGGCATTCTTCATACGAGAGTCAACTGTTTATCTAGTAGGGTTCGAACTTCACGTGGGTCTCGGAGATATGGGATGTCCACTGACTGCCGGGCCAGCTGTAGAGTCAGTGAAACAGCTGCCCATATCATCCAGAATTGTGGTAGGACCAGGTTATCTCTGGTGCATTGTGTCAGGACTTATGGAGCAGAGATGGACGGTAGTTCGGGAGCCCCGTATTCCAACCTCAGAGGGACTTAGAAAGCCTGATATAGTCGCTTATAGTCCGTCTAAAGCGACAATTATTGACGTGCAGTTTGTTTCCGGATCCCTGGCCTAGATGCAGCACACCACCTTAAACATCTCAAATACTCCCGTAACCCACAGATTCGGAAGTACGTAAGAGACCTTTCAAGACATTGGCACCAGGTGACAATTTGCACTGTCTCGTGGAAGGGAATATGGTCGGCTCACGCCTCAAGCGAGCTGGCCGTTCTCGTGCGGCCCGAAACTCTTAGGCGTATTACCACCCTCGCGCTACGCGGTTCTTTGCAGATATTCAGAAGTTTCATGACTATGACGCTAGCTTCTGGGTGGCCGATCGGACGTGTTGAGTGTGATAAGGGGGCCCTCGCTTCGATGTACCGCCCCATCCCGGTTACATCTTTGGATGGCAACCATCGATCTGCTTTCCGTCTTCTATACGGCCGTAACGGTAAAGACGGGTGTAAAGAAAGATATTACCACATATTTTGTTACCACCCTGTTCTGTTTGGTTTAATTCAATTAGCGGTAGTTTACGTAATTATTATGATTTCAAAAATGCCTTGCTAGCTAATTTTGAAAATGATTTTATGTTAGAAGACAGGAATGCTCAGATCAGGAATGGACGTTTTCATCCAAAAGTCTATAAAAGTATTACAGATTTTGTGCTCGCAGTGTATAATGATTTGAAACAAATCAATCCTTACCAACAGGAGTTGTGTGTTATCGCCTGAGTACGAATATTATTACCGTTTAACCTTCAGCAATTATTAATCTCGTCACAATGTATAAATTTCAATCATTGAATTATGATTGTTCAAAACTATGAAAGTCAGGTTAGATTGCAAAATAATAGTAATAGAACTCAAGGTAATTATATCCCTGTTCGAAATACACATGTTAGAGAGAATTGTAATCCTAGTACAAAAGGTAATGTTAGATTTACTCGTTGCGACAATACGACAGAACCTAACTTCAGAAGAAACAGAAATAATAATAGTACCGTTTCTATAAATAATGTAAATAATAGAGCTAATTTCTCACAAAATCCAAGATCTGTATCACTTATTTCATATTTATTTTCGAGTGAACTCACAAAAGAGTACCCATAACCCTCGATTGCAAAAGATAGAACAACTAAATTTGAATTGATTATACAGGTAAGCATAGGAAAACAGTTATGGGAAAGACACAAGTCATAATTACAATACAAGATTACAAAATTTCCGTCCCTAGGCTGATCATAAAAGAATTAAACGAAGAAGTATTAATAAGCCTCGATTTTTTCACTCAATTACGAGCAACTTTGGATTTTGAAAACTGGACACTTTCCATACGAACTCTTAGTGATAAAATTATTCAAGATTTGATACCAGTCAGCGATAGTTTTGCATGCCAATGTCAACCCCTTGCGCATAATGTTGTTTTAAGTAATAGCAGTGATAATAAGACGGATAACGGAAATCATAAAAATGGGGAGGCTATAGTGGACAACAGACACCCTCATTCTGGTAGTTGTTTAGATATAATTGTAGGGTGTATTGATAAATCGCACGGAAATTTTGTATCTCAATTTAAACAAATCATTCATAATCAAAAAGATGGGTGGTGCAAGAATTTTGTGTATGAAATTGAAGTTGGCACCGAAAATCATTTAAATCCTGTACATGTTGTGCCTAAAAAAGATGACAAACGACATAGAATAGTCCTAGATCTGAGAAAATTAAATAAACACATAAAATTACAAGTTACCTGTAGATATCCGCCTGTTGAAGAAATTCTTAGTTCCTTGCATGAACATACTATATTCAGAAACTTGGACTTAATAATGGCGTATAAACAAATATTACTAGAGGAAAGCTCTAGACCATTTACAGCTTTCTGATTTGAAGGACAGTTATATGAATACAACCCAGTAGTCTTTGATTTGATTAATGGACGTGCTGCTTTAGCTTCATGTCTAAAGAAAGTGTTAGGACAAGATCTACGAACAAACGTAATATTTAATGCAGATGATATCTTAATTATGGAAAAACACCCGAGAACTATTTTAAAAATTTAGATGTCTTGTAACGTTTTGGAAAAGCTGGTCTGATTGTTAATTTAGAAAAATATTATTTTTAAGAATTCTATTGAATTTCTAGGGTATACAATAGCCGCTCAGGAAATGTGTTTCAATGAATCAAAAATTCAAGCTATAAATGATTTGCTAACTCCAACAAATTTGAAAGAAACTCGGCAAGTTTTAGGGTTATTCAATTTGTTCAGAAATTCCATACCTCGGTTTGCAAAAATTGCTCAACCTTTATTTTCTATAACTAAAACAGGAATTCCATGGCAATGTTGTGTTCTACAAGAAAGGAGATCTTATAAATTGAAAGCTTGTATTACGGAGAATGTTCGTTTGAATCACCCTAGGTTAGATCGTCCATTTTATGTACAATGCGACGTATCCTTGTCTGTAATTTCTGGCATTTTGTGGCAACCTAAATCTACTGTGAATGAATCAGCAATCACACATTATTTTAGTCGTACACTGAAGAGTTCAGAGAAAGGGTATACAACGACCAAAATCCAACTACTTGCGGTACGCTTTGCACTCCAGAAATTCGCTCCATATATAAGTGGTTGTTATTTTATAGTTTTAACTGACAATAGTTCTTTACGTCATCTAAAGGAAGTTCAAGGGTATAACAGTCGTTTATTGCGATGGTCTCTGAAACTTCAATCTTTTGACTTTGAAGTAAAACATATTAAAGAAGTAAGTAATGGTCCGGTAGATACGTTGTCAAGATTGTTTCCAAACGATAAGTTAATCATCGAGTATTACCTATAAATGCCTTCAAAATTTTACAGGATGAGATAGCCAAAATATCCGTTGAGGAATTGAAAGAACATAAAAAGAATTATGAAGATTATTCGAAGATTATGTATAATTTAACTTCTTGCCCTCAGGATTGTAGTTGTCCTCGTAATTGGAATTTTTTGTATCAAACGTCTAATGCTGTGCTCTTGATTAAAAGTTTCAAATTTAAAAACAGAAAGAAAATTTGCATTCCCCCGACATTGCTTCCTCGCATATTAAAAGCATATCATGACGATTTTGGTCATTTTGGATATTTGAAAGTATATTCACTAATTAGTAAGTCCTTTTATTGGAAATCACTTAGGACGCAAATTAAGAGTTATATTAATGATTGTGAAGAATGTATGAGAATAAAGCATAACTTCCAATCTATATATAAACCAATGATGTTAATTATGCCGGAGAAATCTCATTCTTTCTTTTCCATTGATTTGTATGGACCTCTTCCTCGAGCACCTACTGGTGATACTTTTCTTTTGACTGTCATGGATGTTTTTACAAGATATTTAGTGGCGTATCCTTTACGAAAGGCAACTTCATCTGCAATTGTGCCTCGGATTTTGGATGTGTACATACCACATTGTGGCCCGATTCAATATATTTTGTGCGATAACGGTGGACAATTTCGCAGTAATGTATTCATCCGTGCGATTAATAATGCCAATATTAAAGTACATTTTGTTGCTCCATACCATCCTAGCAGCTCTATCGTTGAGAATGTTTATAGAAATCTTGGTATGTTATTTCGACACTGTTGCAAAAATAAACATACCGATTGGATTAAGTTGTCACGGAAATTATTTACTTTTTAAACTATTCCGTTTCTGATACCTTAGGAGTTGCTACGGCGAATATTCATAATGGAACTGATTCAACAAAAACCATAGAACAGCATTTTAATGTCAAACTTAATGAGAATGATGAACTGCATTATTCTCATCTTGTTAGTTTGGTTTATCTTCGTAGAACACGAAAATTTTGTTTTGAGAAACCAAAAGATTGAACATCAACAGAGAGGTAGATCTAAGATTCAAATCAATGATCTGGTTTTTGTGAGGTTACATCCACAAAGTGCATTATTGAAGAGAATTTATAAGTTTTGTGATCTATATGGTGGACCTTATTTATGTATTAGACTAGTTAACCCTAAGGTTTACGAATTAAAGGATGTAAAGACAAGTAAACTTTTGGTTTTACGAAATATTGACGAACTAAAGTTATGGCGTCCGTCAAAGCATACCAAAAATAAATGGATGCAATTAGTTGAAAAGCTAGTACCTTCGGAAGTCTTATGTAAGATTAATATCGATAATATCGAATTTTCAGATTAATCATTAGTGTAACCAATTCTCTATTGTGCAATTATTCTTTTTGTGATATGTTTCTCTTCGAACCTTGTTCTGATTTTATTGTAATTCTACTTCGCTCATATTCTATGAGTTACACCTAGGCATCGATACAAATATTGTCTATGAAATTTATGCTGTGCCCGAATAAATGAAATAGGTTAAGTTGTATTTTAATGTACACCAACTTTATTGTTAATATGTATAAATGATATCGCAATAAAGAATTTATTTAGGACCTAAAATTAACCAACAAACGTACCACGTTTTGAATATCTCCTTATCGTCGGTAATTTTATAACCTTAAAATAAAATTGATTATGGAATAAATGTAAAAATGATATTGAGATAAAATGAAATTATGTTATTTTATGAATTGTAATTTATATATATACGAGGGTTATTCAAAAATTAATTTAGCTATTGTATATGAAAGGTCTAACGGCCCAGGATTCTTTCTTTAATTGTGAACAATGTAAAGAAGTCCCAGTAAATTGGGAGCCATTATACAACAATAAAATATCTCTTATGTACTTTTAAGTATCATTTTTATTTACGGGCCAAACGAGCTATTTAAAAGGGCACAAGCTATCAAGAAGAAGAAATTATATAAAGAAATAATTTAAATATTTTGTATTATATTGAGATTTTGTTTGTAATCGTTGCTATGACGATTTGTTTACCTATTTTAATGTCGTTGCTATAGTATTTAGAAAGATATAGATGTAACGAGGAACCATCTTGTGTAATCTGAATGTGCAATATTTGAATATGTCGAACAAGATATACTTTGAATAATAATAATATATATATGAAGTGCATTAATGTGTTGAATTATTCTGGATAATCTCGTAGACAGAATCAGTGCATATGTAACATAGTTCACGACAGGATTAGCGTTACATGGTGGGCGAACTAATTAGTGTTCTGAGGTGCTTATCTTAATATGGAACAACATTTCGAATATCACTTCATTTGCTTGTGTTTTATATGGGGTAATCTGATACCGGGATGCGATTACTTCTGTTATTTCGTATGTAATTATTGAATTTAGTAGTCTCATAGTTATTAGTATACAGGTATGAGTACTAATGTCGGAGATACGCTTTAATTGAAACCATTATTAATCGCCTTGATCTTTCCTTTGTGAGTACTATTTAGCCGCTTTTTGTTGATGGAGGTGTATAATAGGGCAAATGGACGGATGTCGTGTGCACTTATTAGTTTTAAAGGTGTTTAACTTAATATAGAACAACATTTGTAATATCCCTTTATTTGCTTGTTTTGTATGAGGGTAATCTGATCCCAGGGGTAATCTGGTCCCGCGTTATGACCGGAATATATTTACCCCCAGTAAGTTTTACCGGAGTAAATCTGTCCCGGGGGTAAAATGATACCGTTACACCACCACTGACAAAGAATATAAGCACTGAAGTTCTGCGTGAAAATATTAGAAGTTCTGTCTCTGTAAATGAGGACATAAAAGACTCCTTGTCACACACAAAGTGCTGGACGAATGGTCAAACTCGTAACCGAGGCTGAGGCTGCATCGGCTGTTTGCGGAACTGAAGAACGTCATAAATTCATCTTACTATGAAGTTACGGAAGCAAATACCGAAATCTGATACCAAGTCCTCCTACATGAATGAGAAGTAACTAAGAAGAAAGAAAGAAAGAAAGAAAGAAAAAAGGAAGAGTTGCAGAATTATTTTTGGTCGCATACTGAAACCTTGTTTTATATAAAGCGATAAAGTAATTATAACACTCAAATTTTGTAACGCTGATCAGGAAGGAAATTCAATGCTTTTTTACGAAATATTCAATAGGTTTTTACGCTTGTGTTTTGCAAAAATAACCGTAATAAAATTGTTGGGTGTTTTCATTTGTCTTTTCCAATGATATTTCAATGACTTAAACCACACACACATATATATACAGGGTGTTAATGAACTATACCGACAAATTGTAAGAGGTGTTTCGTTACATCAATATAGAAGAACAAGTTCATATGGACCTGTGGGGAAAAGTGCACAGTTTCAGAGCTAGGGCTGTCCAAAATTCTGAAAAAGACAAATTTCAAGAAGACCCATTTCGAAATCGAGAAACTGTGGATGGTGGTTCTTATCAGCGTAAAGGAAGTCACGCATACGCAATCCAAAAATGCATATTTTATTAATGTTCAATGGGTGTACAGAGTATTCCATGCATGGTGAAATTTCCGGACATGCCATCGACCGAATTTTGAAATATGCTCTAACTTTATGATTGGTCCAAAGTAGGCAAACTATAGGCTTGATAGCAGCGAACACGGAATCCTTTGGTGTGATATCAGAAGAATCAGCAGCAGCACGGTCTCTCGTGCTCGGGAAAACGCATGTTGCAACTTTTTTACACACTTATAAATGAAGAAAACGTGAAATATACCGTGACGGAATACATCGTATCACACGTTATTCCGAACACACACACAAACAACACAAAAAAACATGGACCTGTCGGTTCCTAACACTTCCGACTTTCCTCCGAAGCATTTGATGTCCGTTGATGTCAAGGCTTACCTCCTGCGTACTTTGGATCCTCCTTGAAATCAGAGTATATCTGAAGACTATTGAGAGCATATCTGAGAATTACACCCTGTAGGGAATATCCTGTACACCTATTGGAAATAGACGAAATATACCGTTTTAGATTGTGTGTGCGTGACTCCTTTACGCTTATAAGAACCACCATCAACAGTTTCTCGAATTCGATATAGGGCCTCTTGAGATTTAGTTTTTTCGCGATTTTGGACAGCCCTTACTCTGAAACTATTCACTCTTCGCCATAGGTCCATATGAACTTTTTCTCTTATTTTGATGTGAGGAATCATCTCTTACAGTTTGTCGGTCTAGTTCATTAACACCCTATATACATCTATATATATAAAAGAGAACGCACAAAATCCTTTGTCCGCTCATCACGCTAATACGGCTGAACCGATTTCTTTCATTTTTGGGGGGTTGTTAGGATTTGGACCCTAGATGGTTTTTATCATATCACTTTAATTTTCAATTACCAGTGTCTTGAGATAATTGACCAATCAGGTGTCAATACGTACAAAAAATCCTTTGTCCGCTCATCACGCTAATACGGCTGAACCGATTTCTTTCATTTTTGGGGGGTTGTTAGGATGTGGACCCTAGATGGTTTTTATCATATCACTTTAATTTTCAATTACCAGTGTCTTGAGATAATTGACCATTCAGGTGTCCATACGTACAAATCCTTTGTTATTAGTTCATCATAGGTATAAAAATAAACGTATTTATATGCAACCCGCATGACCCTGTGACTCGGCGGGTTAACATAACTGACAGGCGCTATAAATCACTTGAAAGCGAAAAAGTAAAAATTATCTAAGTAACAAAGTTTATTGCGTTCGGGGATGACCGCAGCGAAGCGGGGCGGGTTGGGGTGACCGCAGCGAAGCGGGGCGGGTTAACATAAATGACAGGCGATATAATGTTAACATTAGTGCAATCTTCTATGGTTTTTATCATATCACTTGAAAGCGAAAAAGTAAAAATTATCTAAGTAACAAAGTTTATTGCGTTCCGGGGTGACCGCAGCGAAGCGGGGTGAACGCTGCTAGTACTATATATATATATATATATATATATATATATATATATATATATATATATATATATATATATATATATATATATATATATTACATATACATTGGGAAATCAGTTATAAAATTACTTTTTTGCTGATTTTTCTAATATTTGGGCTCTATTCGACAGCAGAAATTGTCTGATCGAGCTGAGATATTTTATACGTTTTATTGATGCCATTTGGCCAAAAATCCGCACTAGCTGTAACTAGATTTCGAAAAAAATTCGATACACCCTAATGTATACCACGTTTTGCCAAAATCGAATAACCTTTACGTAGTTTATCGTGAACAGCGATTGAAAGAAAGAAAATAGTCCTTATTCCATTCCCTGGTATTTATCTTCTGTTTTATGAGCCCGCACAACTATGAAGCAATCAGGGTTGCATACACATAAAACATTACGGGAAACAGCAAGGAACATGCATAGGTTTTCGATTATTTTTTCACTCTTCAAATCTGACCCCCATGAGCCGAAAATCGAAGAAAGGGCTTCGTGCACACTGAGATCTAGCAAAAATCTGCAAAATTTTTAGTTCTATGTCACACTTTTTATGTGAAAATGTGATGACAGACAGATAGCCAGAAACACACATACATTATTTAATTACTTTAATATAGATGTTGTCCAAGCCCAATCAACCGGATTATTTCGAAAGATTTAATAATAATAATAATAATAATAAGAAGAAGAAGAAGAAGAATAAGAATAATTATAATAATAATAATAATAATAATAATAATAATAATAATAATAACAATAATAATAATATCACCAATTGGTATTTATTTAGTTTTCGACAATACAGAAATCTTGAACGTGAATAGAAAGAAGATGTCTAACACGTAGCGTCTGTGAGATTTGCTAAAGCTAAATTGTAACCAGTCGTTACAAACGGGGCTTTTTATATAGTTTCACAGTTCATTTCTGTTAGTGGATTGTGCTACCCTTGTTTGCTCTTCACGCCCTCCACGGTGGCGCTTCTCGGGTTGGAAATCACCGATTTAAAAGAGGTTAATATTTTTCAGTTAATGATTTGAGAAATTTGTTTATTATTAATTTGAATCAATATGTAATTACTCGGACAGTTATTAGAACAATTGTTCTTACTTGAATAAATCAATAACGAGGTAATAAGGGTTGGAACAGTATAAAGTACTTATATGCAGTGGCGTATATAGGATTTTGTTTCGGGGGGCTATGTACAGCCCGAGAATAAGTTCTTATATTTTTCCTTTTGGGTGCCGACAAACTTTAATGAAGTAGTGCATATAACAAATTTATTTCGGGGAGGCTTGAGCACGATAGCCATCCCCCTAAATACGCCACTGCTTATATGTATTCTGAATTTTTGGGCTTTTAGCCTTGTGGGAAGGTTGTTAAAGTGTCTACGTAGCTAGCTGCTTAAGTGAGGATTGATAAAGCAAGTTTAATCGAGTCATTTCTAACTGGCCAATGTATGACGTGGAAGTGCATTTTTACCATTGGAGAGGCGGCAAAGAGGAGCATGCATATGAAGTGAGGAGACTGGATAATTTAGGTGAGTTGAAGGAACAAGTGCTGTTTATGTCCGACTAATCAGAGATCGTAAGTGGAATATCTGTAAAACTTTCCACCACAGCCGATGGTCTGGTTTGTCTGACATTATCAATGCAAAGCTTCCTGTCTGTTTCCTGCTAACGTCACAGAGCATCCAGTTGGAAGTGACTCACCTAACACAACGTATTTGATAGATACTGTTTATCTATAAGTTTATCCTCCCAAATATTTATCTATACGTGCATCGTTGTATTTGGCCGGGGTGCATCCGAGCGGAGGTTCACCGGGTCCAGATCAGCCTAAAAACTTCGTAACTCGACAATAAATTTATGCACTTTATTAATATAGAGTGTATAATTAAAACTATATGTGTTTGCAGAGAGATGATCGTTGTAGCATACAAATTTGACCTTACTTCATCTACATATTCTCTCTCTTTTCTCTAGACAAACACCGTGTGCGTGGGTTTCCTCGGGGTTCTCCCGTTTCCTCCCACTTTCTTCATTCCACCATTTCATTCATTTCTCATCTTCACCGTCTCCTTTAGCCTAGCTGGCATAACCGTGGGATGTAAAACTCAACAATTTCATTTTTTCATTTTCTTTCTTTTCTCTACAAAACAATCTATTACTATAATTTTTCTTAGAATATAGATGGAAGTACTTAACAATTACTTATATTAAGAGTAGCACTTTCGGGTGCAGAGTAGCACTGCTTCAATACTACATACACGTTGTATCTTGTATTATTGGACCTCCTACAAAGGAAAAACCTTTGGACTCCACCCGGTAAAACTTCTGGGTGCCAGTCTGTTTTAGGTCATAGTAAATTAGTTAGATCATAGTTATTAACACCATAAAGGTACAATTATGGACAGTTATTGAACCCGTAATGATTAATTTTCTTTCTCGCCTTTCGTTCATGATTAAATATAAAATGACATAACTAAAATTTCAGAACTTATTTGATCAAAAACTATGCAAATTACATAGTACGAGGGGGGACCCAAAAGAAACCGGATTGAAAGAGCGCTGCCGTTCCTAGGCGTAGTAGAGAGTTCTGCTAGGGGGGTCTAGTAGAGACCTTCCCAGATCAGTTGGCCAAGCGGCGTCTACGTAGGAGGTTAACGTTTGATCGTATTATTGTTTTTCTCAACTGTTCTCGTTTGCCCCCTGCGAAATCCTTATGGCAGGTTGAAAGGAACAAGGAGTGTGTTTGCTTCCTACTTGGAATATCGGAAACGAAAACTTACCAAATGCTTCAACAGGTTTTCAAGAAGGATACTATGATCCGTACACAATTTTTGAATGGTTTGGGCGCTTTAAGTGTGATGAGATGAGTGTTGAAGATCATGCTCGTTCTGGGTGCTCTTCATCATTTCGAAACAACGAAAACATCGAACAAATCTGCCCCAAAATCAGGGAGGATCGTCATTTCATGATCGATGATATTTCAAAACAGGCAGGAGTGAGTTGGAGCTCGTGCCAGCGTGAGGTTTTGCAAATGAGACATGTTGCCGCTAAGTTTGTTTCTCGCCTGCTCATACAGGATCAAATCATTCGTCTGAATTTGAGCCAGGATTTGAAAAATCAGATTGAAAGTGATCCAAACTTTTTGGCCAACATGATGACATTTTCCGAGAATTGAACAAAATCTAAAAGGAAAATATTTTGATGATGTAGAGGCTGTAAAAAGAACTTCGCAGAGCACATTGGACTTTATAAAAGTTCCACAGTTCCAGAGGTGCTTCAAACAGTGGTAAAGAAGATGGGAGAAATGAATCGCATTTAATGGAGAGTGCTTTGAAGGAGACTGAAAGAATTTTGTAAAAAATGTAATAAATTATTTTTTTTTAGAACGAAAGTCCTGTTTCCTTTGGGTCCTCCCTCGTATATATGGAAACACATTTAATACTGACTAAACTAAAATGTTTACAAGCTTTAAAAATCTTACTCTTGCACAGATTGTTCCACTAGTTTCCATAGGATATAATCCATTAATTGCAATATGTACTTTATAATTCCCAGGTTTTAATGTATAAGGTGGAATTGTAATACGTGTTTGCCGTATGCCTATCTTCATATTTAATGGCACTGCAAAAGAATAATTTCAAAATGTGCAAAAATGCAACATGTCAAACCAACATACATAATTTAAAAATATCAGAAAAAGACAGAAATAGTGTAAAAATACTTATATAGTATACTGTATATTTGCTCTTAACTTCCACAGTTATACTTTGTAAAGTAGTAACACTAATGACTGAAACTGAAAGAATGAGGTAAGAAATTTTATCCGTTTTCACACCCATGTGATGTGAATTTCAGAGTGAAAATATACTTCAGATTATTAATTTCAAACTACGTAATTTATTTCTGTTCAAGAAACAGAAGTTTAAACAAAATAATTGATTGCATCAAATTTATTTTTATTTAAAATCGTGTAGCTCAAAAGTATCATGTTATAACGATATTCGAAATAAAACGCAAGACAAATTTGATTTTCATTAGTAAAGAGTTAGGCTCTTTCTTTGCAAGCGATGTAATAACTACCTATTATATGAAACTATACATATATATAAGAAGTCTTGAGTGACTAAGTCATCGCCCAGGCTAACCACTTAAACAAGAAACTTGAAATTTTGAAACTACATAGGATTTGTGACGTAAGGTACCAGTAAGGATTTTTTTTTTTTTTTTAGAATTTCGTCGAGAAAGATCGGGAAATCTATGAATCTCTGAATGATAGAGACATAATATTTAGTATATGGACTTCCTATTTATAGTAATTAGACACGCGCATTAATGTTTCCCGTAAGGTGCATTTACAATTGTTATAACAGGATTACCATATCTCGAAATTCTTCAAGGTTAGAGACATGAAATTTGATATTTAGATTTTTCATTTAAAAAATAAAGGGACATGTTTCACGGAATTTTGATATTTCCTCTATAAGTAACGAAAGAAGATGAGAAGAGAATAGCCGAAAGCTAGTATCTATATGGTCTAAGAGGTGAATGAGTTTAGTATAAGAAGTAGATACATTAGAGTAACAAAAGAATAAGAATGATAAATAGGTTAGATTTAACAAATTAGCAAAAAATTATAAACGAAATAAGTAGATAGAGTAGAAGTTGTATAGAAAATGCAATGAAATGTAATGTGAGAATCTTTTTTTTTTATTATTTTTATTATTTAAATGGCTGATTACCCGGCGATGCATTGGTGAGCTTAAATCTCATCGAGGCAATAAGAAATCAGCTCAGAGACCCCAGAAACTATAGATTCTACACTAATCTAGCCATTTTGGACATTTTATTTTTCGCTTCTTCTCAGCTCTCATGCTGATCTGGGCTGAACTTCAAGCACATCGGGTCTGCCGTTAGTTTTAGGGATCGTCCACATATTACGTAACGCGGCAAAGGGGAGGGGGTGCGGCCTTCGTTACGAAGCGACAAGGGCGAGGAGGGACTTTAGGTCTTTGTTACGTAACACATTTTTTGCCGTAATTTTTATTTTTATTCTCAGATTTATATGAAATTTTTTACACAAATAATTTTATTCAGTTCTTTTCTTTTTTATAAATTAACTAGAATACACGTTTCTCATACCGGGAGAATGCGTTTCATTTTGGATATATATGGCACCAAAACTGTCACAAATCAACTTACGGACCACAAAACTATAGATTTGATACAAATATCGGTCATTTTGATCATTTTTATATGTCCCCCTCCTCAAGTTGCGGGGCTAAATTTTAATTTAAATGCTATCGAAAGTGTTACTGTTCATCTCAGTGACCCCGAACACTGTGGACTCGACGCTAACATCGGTCATTTTCAAACATTTTCATATGCCATCCTCCCCTTTCCCCAAGTTGCGGGAAGACTTTGGATTTAAACTGCATCGAAAGTGTCACTGTCTATCTCAGCGACCTCGAAAATTATTGATTTGACACTAACATTGGTCATTTTCAATCATTTTTATATATCTCCGCCTCACCCAAGTTGCACCTTCGAAGTGAAATGATAAAGAAACATCCCAGGTCAGAACTTCATCTATGTTGAAAATCTGATCGACATTGGTCGGGTGATTAAGAGTTATTAAGTTACAAACATAGTCACTTTCATTATATATATATATAGATAGATAGATAGATAGATAGATAGATATTGCTATTGTTTTGAAAAATTATAGCTATAGCCTATATAAATTGAATCATACAGAAGATATTCGAAGACGCATTAGACACCAGCATGAATGGAGGCGAACTCTGCGTGTATTACCTTACAATAAAACTTCGTTTTGCGGCTATTGCAGCATTGGATTTAAGGAACACGCTTTTCTGGACTTAGTAATCACCGCCTGAAAATGCCCTCATGTTCCCACTCGTATCGCTGTTTCTGAGAATATTATCTCAACCTTTGATTTGAATCATTACTCACTCTATTCTTCTAAGGCGTTTTGCATGTCAAACGGAAGAAATTCTTTTTCGTGAATGATATTTTCCGTGACGGAACGATCCACGTTTTGCAGATCAAAATAAGATATTAAAAACCTAACTCGTAGGATATTATGCAAACATGGGTGACGTAAATATATGCGATGAACTCCTTGAATGTTACAGAACATGGTTCAAGACAAGAAAGTGAACACTGAAAGTCAACTTGCATTTCCTTGATATATTTCGTATTGGATTTCAGAACGGACCTGACAAGCATTATTATCAACACCAAATCTCAAACGAAGACGAGAAGATGTTGACGAGATTATTCTGATTCCACCCAACGGCAGGCACAAAGGCTCTACAGGCTATCTAAGATACCAGTAAAGGACAAGGGATATGATAGTTATGATCACTGGCCAGAAATCGACAATCTGGCTAGGTCTTTTCGCATGGAAGGTTGTGAGGAGAACAAGAACTCGATGTGTGAAATGTGACTCCTATCTGTGCCAATTTTATGTACCGGTTCAAAATGGGGAAGAAAAAAGGACCCCGCGAGCTTTTCTTTCCCATTTTGAACCGGTACATAAAATTGCGATTTTCTCCATGTATGTCTGCGCCGATTTTGAAAATTCTTTCACTAATCGATTTCTCTCGTCGAGTACTACAAGAATTAGTGAAAATCTCGCGGGCCCTTTTTTCTTCCCCCAACCGAACTTTTTACTAGTCCCTAATGTATACACGACTCCAAAAGTGCATTACCACCTGCAATTCTCCTTTTCCTGCAATAGCAGGCAACCCAAAAACTCGGCACTTCGGTTGGTTGCGAATTCGAAAGGCGTTGTACCAAACCTCAATTTTGTAACAAATATATCAGTGTAGCAAACTACAAATAAGAGAATAAAACAAATTGTTAAAAATGACAACTTTATTATTGTGACGGAGTTGGATGACATCAAAAGTTACAAATGATCTTACTTAAGCAGTTCGAGCAAGATGAATGGCAAGAAACAGATATCAGAGGACACCATTTCTCTCCTTCCATCCCGGAAGAATAATTTCATAAAAAAGAAAAAATACATAATATAAAGGTTTAATATTAAAGCCAATCCCAAAATTTTCAAGCCGAAAGGCAAGAACAACTTAACCAAAGTAAATGAAACTGTGCAGAGATATTGCAGACGTAAAATGAGGGAATCCGGGTTTCGAATTTTAACTGAGAAAACGGTTGGGTGGGGCACGGACCCCTCCAAACATTTGATCACGAAATATCAAACATGCGAGTAACAGTATGTCAGATGTGTGTAAAGGACATGAAGAATTGCAACAAAACTTTATGTATGGAAAATACGCAAAAAATAAACGAATACGTTTTTTATTTTCTCCGGAAAAACAGTTTTAGGGGCAAAAGGCCCAACCAAAAATTTTGAAATTTGACGCCCGAAAGGCGAATACAAGTGAATCGAAATCAATGAAATTGTGCACAGATATTGTCGACGTAAAATGAGGCAATACGGGTTTCGAATATTCCTGTAAAAACCGGTTGGGTGGGGAAAGGACCCGTCGAAAACTTTGATCACGAAATATCAAAAGTGCTAGTAACAGTATATCAGATGCGTGTACAGGACATAAAGATTGCAACATGACTTTGTGTAGGGATAATACGCAAAAAATAAAAGAAAACGGGTTTCTTATGTTCTGCGGAGGCACGGTTTTAGGGGGCAAAAGCCCCAACCCAAAGTTTTCAAAGTTGACGCTCGAAAGGCAAGAAGTGAACCGAAGTAATGAAATTGTGCACAGATATTTTAGACATAAAATGAGGATACGGGTTTGGTAGTTTCCTGAAAAAAGGGTTAGGTGGTGCACCGAACCCTCAAAACCTTTGATTACGAAAAATCAAAAGTGCTGGTAACAATATGTCACGTGTGTAAAGGACATGAAGAATTGCAACGGAACTTTGTGTATGGACGATGCGCAAAAAATTAACTAATACTGTTTTTTTATTTTCTGCAAAAAGAACGGTTTAGGGGCAAAAGCTCCTACCCAACATTTTGAAAATTGACGCCCGAAAGGCAAAATGAAGTGAACCGAAGTGAATAAAATTCAGCGCAGATATTGTAGAGATAAAATGAGGGAATACGGGTTTCGTATTTTCCTGAAAAAAGGGTTGGGTGAGCCTCCGACTCCTCCAAAGCTTTGATCAAGGAATATCAAAAGTGCTAGTAGCATTATGTCAGATGTGTGTAAAGCACATGAAGAATTGCAACATAACTTTGTGTATGGACAACACGCAAAAAATAAACGAATACGGGATTTTTGTTCTACGGAGAAACGGTTTTAGGGGGAAAAGGCCCGCACCCGAAATTTTGAATGTTGACGTCCGAAAGGCAAGAAGTGAACCGGAGTGAATGAAAGTGTGCACAGATATTGACGACGTAAAAGGAGGATACGGGTTTCTTTTGTTTCTGGAAAAACGGTTCGGTGGGGCACGGACCCCTCCAAACATTTGATCACGAAAAATCGTAAGTGCTAAAAACAGTATGTCAGATGTGTGTAAAGGATATGAAGAATTGCAATGAAACTTTGTGTATGGGCAATACGCAAAAAAGAAACGAATATGGATTTTTTATGTTCTGCGTAATAGCGGTTTTAGGTTGCAAATTTCCCCACCCAAAATTTTTAACGTTGACGTCCGACAAGCAAGGAAGAAGTGAATCAAGTGGATGAAATTGTCCGCAGATATTGCAGACGTAAAATGTGGATACGGATTTCGCATTTTCCGAGAAAAAAGGGTTGGGTGGTGCACGGACCCCTTCAAACCTTTGATCACGATATATTAAATTGCTAGTAACAGGACGTCAGATTTGTGTGAAGGACATGAAGAATTACAACGAAACTTTGTGTATGGACAATACGCAAAAAGTGAACGGATATGGGTTTCTTTATTTTCTACAGAAAAACGGTTTTACGTGGCAAAAGCTCCCACTCAAAATTCTGAAAGTTGACGTGCGAAAGGCAAATTAAAGTGAACCGAAGTGAATGAAATTCTGCAGAGATAGTGAATAACATCAAATGAGGGAGTACGGGTTTTGTGTTTTCCTCGAAAAAATGTTGGGTGGGCACGGATCCCTCCAAACATTTGATCACGAAATATCAGAAGTGCTAGTAACAGTTGTCAGATGTGTCTAAAGGCATGAAGAATTGCAACATAACTTTGCTTATGGACAATAAGAAAAGAAATAAACGAATACGGGTTTTTTATGTTCTGCATAAGAACGGTTTTAGGTTTCAAAAGCCCCCACCCAAAATTTTGAAATTTGACGCCCGAAAGGCAAGAAGAAATGAACCCAAGTGGATGAAATTGTCCACAGATACTGCAGACGTAAAATGAGGATACCGGTTTGATGTTTTCCTGGAGAAAACGGTTGGGCAAGGCACCGACCCCTCCAAACCTTTGATCACGAAAAATCAAAAGTGCTAGTAACAGTATGTCAGATGTGTGTGAAGGACATGTAGAATTGCAACATAACTTTGTGTATGAACAATAGGCAAAAAATACACGAATTCGCGTTTTTTTATTTTCGGGGGAAAAGTGCTTTTTAGGGAAAAAGCCCCCGTCCAAAATTTTGTAATTTGACCCCGAAAGGCAAAATGAAGTAGACCGATGTGGATGAAATGTGCACAAATATTGTAGAGGAATACGTGTTTCGTATTTTCCTCAAAGAAAAAAACTGTTGAGTGGACCGAGGCGTTGAGTGGCGTGAGGAGTAAACCGAAGCGAGTTAAGTTGTATGTAGATATTGGATATGTAAAATATTGCCTTTCGTATTTCACAAGTGTCGTGTCTTCATCCGATTTTTAAATTTGGCAGATCAACTACACGTACAAACATTATTGCGTATTTTATGTTGTACATAAAAGTAGGAAAAGTTCCAGAGCCCTGCAAACCCAGGCCCAAAGACCGGCCCGGCCGGCCTGGATGGATCTGTATTCAGTGCCCGGCTCGACCCGATCCGGCCCGGCCCGAATCTCGAGCCGGGCACAAACGGGCCGGACATTAAATTGGCCGGGCACGAACGAGCCGGGCTCTAAACGGACCGGTCGTAACCGGCCTGGGAAAAACCAAGTTGATAAGTCAAGTCAATCCTTCAATATGCAATGGGAAATGAGAAATGTGTCGTCATAATATTGCAATGTCTATTTGTCCTTCTCGAATAGGAAAATCGTGTGAAAGGTTACCCAAGGTTTTCTTTCTATGTCCCTAGTCTGTCTGTCTATTTGTTATCTGTGCTTGCTCTGTCCAGCCATGCTTATTATACAATAATACTGCTCATGGACGTAAAAGTCTTATACTACGCTCATTAGTGCATTACGAGTAACAGAGAAGATATGTAGAACTGCTACACCGTATGTGATACTAATACTACAACTACTACAGCTGATACTACTATTACTATTACGATTACGAATGCTAGTGTTAATTCCACTATTGCTGCCACTGCTACTACTATTACTACTATCACTACTGCTACACTCATTACTATACTAATGCGACAGCGAATACCACTACTGCTATTACTAGTAATACGAAAACAAAACAATGAAAACGAAATCTTTGAGTTTTACGTCCCACAGTTATGCCGGCTAGGCTAAAGGAGTCGGTGATGATGAGAAATAAATGAAATGGTGGAATGAATAAAGTGGGAGGAAACGGGAGAACGCCGAGAAACCCCCACACGGTGTTTGTTCACCACAAAGTTCACTTGGCGAGAGCTGGCATCGTACCAGGGACCCCATCCATTAGAGATGAACGTTCAACCACTGAGCCACCATTCCAGGAACACCTAATCGACCCTGGCATCTTGGTGATTTATTTGATCATTATATTTAGTTATATTTGTAGTATCATACTATAAACAATACAGAAAGATGTAACACTATTTGGTATTTGCCTTGCTAATTGAACATTACTACAAATTGTACTGATCTTATGAGCGCGCCAGTTCACGGTTTTGGCCTCCGTGGTCTTATGGTAGCGTACCAAATTCTACTTAGTAGATCAAGTACTTGACTTTATTATACGTTCTTTAGGTAACTACGGCTCAGGCCGTATGGATGATGATGGGATGAATTGGTAGAATGAAAACAGTGGGAGGAAATGGGACCACCCCGGAAACTCCCAAGCACACGGTGTTTGTCCACCACAAAGCTCACATAGCACAAGCAGTGGTTGATCCGACTACCTCTAGCACCTGATGTGAATGTTTTTCCTACTGAGCCAGCGTTGTCCCTCGTAGATCAAGCATCGGTTCACATTCTACGCAGACCGGCCATAATAACTAGCATTTCTCCATTTTATTCTGTACTTAGAAGGTAAATTCGGTACCACCAGATATGTCAACTCTGACGCGGAGTCGTAGCAGTTGTAGTAGTATTAGCAGTGATCCCAGTAATAATAGTAGAAGTAGTAGTAGTAGAAGTAGTAATAGTGGTAGTATCACAGTACTTTGCAGACTTGAATAAAGAGTCAGCTTCCCAAACACATTACGATTAGCATAGGCTGACAGTAAGACCGTACGATCACGGCAAAGGCAGGGGTAGTGGAGAACATTTAAGAAAAAGGCTGACAAGATTAGTTTCCGATCCGTCTTTCAGAGTAGCCGGGCCCGGTTCGGATCTATAGCATTTGTGCTCGGCCCGGAATGTGCACGATCCGGTTCGTCCCGGAATATGCCTGGCTCGGTTAGAATCCGGTCCAGTTTGATATTACTTGAAACGGGCAGGGCAGGGCTGGGACGGGCATATTCCGGGCCGAACCGGGCGCTCCCGGCCCGTGCAGGGCTCTGCTATCGACAGATACCAGAGCAAAGACAGTGATATAGAGAAATGGTTTTCTGCTATTGATTCTGCATTCAACGAATAGGTTCCATCTTATCCGTTAACTCTATATTCAAGCCACAAGTGGTTCAAATTTGCAAATTGCGGTTCTAACATTTAACGGCAACACACAGGGAGAAGACTCTTTTGTAAACGATTGCGCGTGTAGAGGCAACATATCATGGTCATCCACAATACTTTACTAAAATTGAAAAGGGTTTAAATTTATTATTACTTCCGGTTTCAACAACAGTTTCAACTTTTATCGTCATAGCATGAAACGGTAACATAGCGAGAACTGATTTTTGAAAACGAGTTACCATCTTGAGCCAATATCAAGAGTATCCAATATATTCTACCGAAACCACAAATGGTTGAAATTTACTATTACTTCCGGTTTCAATTTCTAATTTCCGCCTAATAGAAATAGTAAATGCTTCAAGATGTGGTCTTTTGCAATTAATTCAGTATCCAAAGAATAGATTTTATTTCCTTCGTTAAACTTCTACTCAAACCGGAATTGGTTCAAATTAGCCATTTTCGGTTTCAACGTTTGTCAATATATAAAGAAAATGATAACGGATATTGAGAAGTGGTTTCTGCAAATGATTTAGAGTCTAAAGACGACATATCATGACTATCTACAATACTCCAATAAATTCGGCTGTAGTTAGAATTTACTATAACTGGTTTCAATAACGGTTTCAACGTTTATCGCTATAGAACGAAAACGGCAGCAGACAGCGAGAAGCAGTTTGAAGCAAACAATTCAGCCTCTGAACAAACATATAATTACTATCCATATAACTCTACCAAAACTGGTAATTGTTCAAATTTACTAGTACTTTCGGTTCCAATACTGATTTCCGTAGAGCAAAAATGGTAAAAGATATTAAAAAGTAGCTTTTTGCAATCGATTCATTGTCTCAAGAATAGCTTCCTCCTTCTCCATGGCAGCTTTTATCAAAGCAGAATTTGTTAAAATTAGCCATATTCTATTTGAACGTTCCTCGCCATAGAACGAAAACAGTAACAGATAGCTAGAACATCATTGTCCAAACGATTTAGCGTCTCAAGGCAATATACCATAATTATTGTCAACATCCTACCGGAACAGGAAGTGGTTCAAATTGACTATTACTTCCTATTTCAATTTTTTTCTATAGATCAAAACAATAGGAGATACCAGGATACGGCTTTTTTTACGATCAACAGGAAGTGTTTCAAATTAACTATTATTTCCTATTTCAATTCTTGTTTCCAGGAATCAAAACAATAGTAGATATCAACATACGGCTTTTTTACAATTAACTCAGGGTCGTAGGAAAGTGTTTCTCCAAGAATTCAGCATCACTAGAATATTTTCCACCAATTCTTATTCAAACCAGAAGTAGCTGAAGTTAGCCAACTACGGTTTCAACGTGTATTGCTACAAGTTTCTAATCTATGACTAAGAGTGTCAACTTGTTGCATATATTAGACGAGTTACAAGTACCAATACCAAACTAAATGAAGTGAGTATCGTTTCACAGTGTGAAATGAAGATTTCCAAACTATATGAATTCAATAGTCAAACTTGAAGTAGTATTCTCATCTGTCACAAAAGAAAATGCATGTTTTTCGAGGGATAGTATCTTTCTATCACCTTTCGAAATAATTAAATGTTTTAAAGGACCAATCCCTAACCATAAATCGATAAATGTATTATCTTTCGTTTTGCAACTCAGACAAGATACGATAAAAATATCATAAACCTTAATAGAAAGACAAAACAGCTACGTTCTTTTACAAGCTTGAAACTTACGAATATTAGCAATATATATTTACAGAGTAGGGAGTTTATACTACGTTATTCCGTAGTTCATTGGATCCGTACAGAACTACCACCCAGATGACCCGTGTTCAAAATTTCGTGTTTTGCTTGTGTTAAAAGAAAAAGATGATTACAATTGTAATTGAACTCAAAATCAAGTCAAGTTAGAGATGCGCAAGAGACGAGTCGAGACAGAATTTTCCTCACAAAATTCGAGTCGAGACAGCTTTTCCAATAGAGAAATATACATTTTTCGAGTCGAGATATTCCTTTTACAGCACATTTTCGAGACGAGACAGCCTCAAATCTTGTCTCGTGCGCATCCCTAAGTCAAGTCTATGATGGAGCTCAGGAAATTAGCACTTATAATTACTTTACTGTGAGGATACAGCTGAGTTGATTCACTGTGTTCTATGCTATCAAATGAAGTATAAATATTACATTGAAGTTTTCCAGACAAGATTATTGGCGTAGACAGCAAACTGTATAGCGAAAAGAAAGATAGAAAGTGAAGGGTTAACTTTAAACGGCCCGCTCCAGTTGAAGTGCTTATACAAACACAGACAGACAATGAATGACACGGAGAATCAGTCGTATTAGCAAATGCTAAAACAAATGTTATGCCCTTACTTACTTTCACTAACCTGTCTGCTCACTACGGAAGCATCGTAAGTATATACACTAACATATAGCCACGAGAGAATATATAGGCCGAACTCAGATTTTGAGTACAGTGTCAAAAGTTCATTTCCGTAAACTGTAAAAGGCAGTGATGCTCAAGCAATAATAGTCCACTTATGTTCTATTAAATCCACTTGTTCTATTTATTGGATATTACAAATATTATGCAAACTTGCAAATTAAAATGATATATAACAAATTAAAACAAGATGGTAATCGATATAAATGTAGAGGATGGATATGACATGCCCGAGTATGATGGAGGAAGCTATTTGTTTACTTCTTGGCCAACCACTAAGAGCATTTATAAATCCATATCCTACTTTGTTATGCACAATTACTACATTCAATATTCACAAACGACGACGAACTGAAGGGTATGAGGATATCGTTGCAAGTAACAACTGTAGTCATAATATTATAGTTAAACTAAGCAACAGTGAAAATAGTGGGGAAATTAGAATGACCAATACTGAACCGTTTACATCGCTCATTTTGAAATACGGCTAGCAGATTAAACTTACAAAAAAATGACAAAAAACAGTGAAATTTGGCGTTATACTAAGCATGGTTTTTGGGGGAAAAGCGAGGATCTCCGGTGGGTATACTTCAGTTGATATCTTGGGGGGAACAAAATGTGATTGAGGGGGACGAATCCCCCTCATCCCCCCGGTAATTCGCACACTGAAAACAAGGGTACCATAATTAACGATATACAGTAAGGGGTTAGTATGAATAAACTGTGTTATCATGAGCAGGCCTACTGTACTACTAGAAAATAGTTTGTTGATGGTATGTAATATTGGAGTTCTTTCAGATCAGTTTGCATATCCTACGCTTCTCTATATTCTGTATTTTTAATTTTACATAACAACATTGTTATTATTATATAATTAGTTTAGCAGAATAATAATAAGCTGCCATTTTTTCTAATGCCTTGGGATGGGCACGAGTCGAGCTAAAACACGACTCAAATTCAAGTCGAGTTTCGAGTCGAATCAAAAGTAATTTTCTCGAATCCAGTTCCGAGACGAGTGAGTTTTTGACGTCGAGCCGTTTGATAAATGGCTCGCTCGTTCCGCTCGTTTTAGAAAGACTTCCAGCATTTATACACAACATAGGTTGGAAGGTCATTTCTATATCAACTTCCTGAATTAAAGGAAACTTGTATTCCTCGAAAGGCATTTGTTTTGTCCTTCAAGGCCAATAGAAGAATGAAAACGCTGATACTAGGAGTATTTTAACACGCGACTCACTACTACGATATAAAAGAATGCTGCCTCCGGCTGTTAATAAAAGGCTCAAATAGATGGAACTCGCTAGTATAGTAGCAACGTTCTGTGCCAAACAACTATGTGCTGTGTAAGAAATGCTAGGGGTTGTTCTGTCCATGCGAGCCTACCACGTGGGTGCTCCCTGCCTCCAGCAATCACACAAATAATCTTGTCTGGGCGCTGCAGGCAAGGTTTTTAGGTTCATAGAAACATAGTAACATAAATATTTCTCACTTGCCACTATCAAAAATTAAACAATTAAAACATCGAGATGGAAGTTAAAATTTCTAACCTCTAAAGCATAATTGTTTGTTTCAAGTTTGTTTGTGCAAAGGCGACCAAGGAACACACTAAATTAATCACTTTATACTTTATGTCTACAACAAAATCCTTGCAATTTATTTCTGCAAGAACATTAAAACTATTTCCTTTTATGATGATTTTTTTATTTTAATTTGTATGAATGTAGTATTTTCTTTTAGTAACGTATTGATAATATCACTGCTTCTTGCACTCATTGTGCATCATGTAAGTTGTTGAAAATATACACTAAATATCACGATTGTATATGTTAGGAATATGCATTACAGTAATTAAACTTGATCACGGGTTTAAACCTGTTTCCTTACGTTTAAGTCAGCCGTGATACCGACTGAGCTAGGACAGCCCCAACTTATATTACCGGTATATTTTACTTTATCACAGCACAGCCCTTTATGACAACGTTCATAAAAGATTTTAACTGAAAAGAAATCAATATATATATATATATATATATATATATATATATATATATATATATATATATATATATATCGCGACTCCCCTGAAAACATATATATAACACGCCCCGCCATTGATATGCACCAACATACATTTTGGAAAGTCGGCACCGTTGGTTCTATCTGTTGTGTTTGAAATCAGTGTTTCTTTCAGAAACTATGTTCCCGGGGGGCACATTTCGTATTCCGGGGGAAACTTGATATTATTCTATTTATTATTATATTATATACGTATTATTTTGGTCTCTTCCGGGGGTACTTTTACAGCTCCGGGCAGGCAGTGCCCCCTAAAAACACTTCTGAAAGAAACACTGTTTGAAATACATCTATTGTGCTGCCAAAATGTCTTGAGCCGTGGCAAAAATGCGAACTAAAGCTCACACCCTCACACACCCACGCGTTGAGCCAATAAGGGTTCAGCTGTTGCTAAGCGAGAGAAAGCGAGTGGAATTCCTTCAGCCGATAGCAGCGCTTGCAACGGAAGACTAGGGATCAAGTCAATGTGGTATATTTATAATCTAATATAAATAAAATAAAAAGTTTGTTTATGTATCTGTCTGTCTGTTTGTACGTATCTAGGGATGCGCACGAGACAAGATTTGTGGCTGTCTGGTCTCGAAAATGTGCTGTAAAAGTGATGCCTCGACTGGAAAAATTTATATTTCAGTATTGGAAGAGCCGTGTCTCGACTCGAATTTTGTCAGGAAAATCCTGTCTCGACTCGTCTCGTGCGCATCCCTATATGTATCTGTGTGCTGCCTGGAGACCAGACAAGAGGACTGAGTGTTACCAAATTTTGATCTCGGATACCTTGGTCAAGGCCCCAGATCAAGATGAAGCGTTCTTTTTTTTTTTTTAAAAAAAAAAAAATCGAACCAGGAGACATTTACAGGGACATGTAAAAGTAGTAGAAAATAACCGATATTAGTGTCAAATTCATAGTTTTGGCGCTCTTTGAGATCAATGGTGAAACTCCGATTGCATTAACTTCCAAATTCATCGCATTTGGTTGCGAGTCGGGATACCGGAGGTGATACCCACACATGTAAAAATAATCCAAAATGACCGATATTAATGTCAAATCCATAGTTTTCGCACTCGCTGAAATCAACGGTGATACTACTACAGGCGTTGACTTCCAAATACAGCCACCATGCGAATAATGGCTTTTTCAGATAGTTATTAATAAATGCAAGAAATAAATTATTAATAATAAATGGGAATAGATAGGAATACATTTTGAAAGAAAGAAACGAAAGTGTAAACATACATAACCATATCTGACTTTGGATTATCTATCCTAAACAACAATCACTAATCTAACAAGAAGAAAGTAAACTTTGGTAAATTAACGCACGAGTCGACATGTCTCGAATCTCGACTGGAATTCGAGTTGAGACACACTTTGTAAAATTCGAGACGTGTCGAGACAAACGTATTTTTCGACTCTAATTTTCGAGTCGAGACACGAGTCGAGTCAAGACTGTTCGTAAAAATCTCGACTCGACTCGAATGTCTCGAAAATCTTTCTATAATTTTTAATATTATTTTGAAGAAAGTCTTCGCTCAGAAACAGCCTTGAAACCAATTCCAGCATTTATTACTTTAGAAAGGTACAGAACGGATAAATTAAATAGTTAATCTTTCGAAATCAAGATTTAATTTTCAGCTTAATTCAGTTAATTAAATCTAATAATTAATGTCGTGATATTTGATTTTAATAATAATAATAATAATAATAATAATAATAATAATAATAATAATAATAATAATAATAATAATAATAATAATAATAATAATAATAATAATGCTCTGGGGAACATTCACGTGAGCATCCATGTGTCTAGTGGAGCTCGAGCAAGGCACAATGACGGCCGAGGCGTATCGCACACAGCTTGCAGACTACGTACACCCCTTCATGACAACCATGTTTCCCAACGGAAGTGCCATGTTTCGACAAGAAAATGCACCATGTCACAAGGCCAGGAGTGTGATGAAGTGGTTCGAGAAATGCACAACAATGTTCTATATCTGGGGACGGTGTGCGAATTACAAGGGGGATGAGGGAAATCCCCATTGGTAATACTGGATGTTGCTATAACCAAAGATTTCCCTCTATGTCAAAGAACTATGTGATGTGTAATTAAAATGCTACGAGTAATTCTATCCGTAGTGTGTATGAAATAAATCATTAAGAAATGCAACCTATGTGGCTTTCCGATTCCAAAAATGGCTTTGGTTAGAATAACATCATAAAACAATAAAAAGAAATTACATTTTATTGTCAAAACAGCATCCTTTCAAACTCAGACAGAAAAGGGCTGACACGTTTGTGTCTTTGTTCGGAACGAGAAAACTCATGAAACAATGGTTAGTCACTGATGAAACTGGCATTAAGAGAACTTGTATTTCTATAAAGGATTTTTATACATACATATAACTACCAACCCTCGGAACGAAATCTTCTGAAACACTGATCTCGATGCATGGTTTAACATTTTACTTGAATCTGGAACACTATCACAAAATATTTAAACTTGAATCGATTGGAAAATGGAAATGAAACCTCTTTGTAAGAATCATTTTTTAAAAATAATTAGGTATTTCTTGTTTTTAGGAGAGTCCTCATTTGAAATAATAAACTTTCGAAGGCAATAATTTATTCCGAGTTAGTAAATTTTGAAACACTTTCAAAAACTGTGTTTACACTTTTGAGACATGAGACGAGACGAGACGTCCCTTGAAATGCCTCGTCTCGTCTCGGAAACCTAGCCGCCGAACCAGGATATGATCAAGGTAGGGATTAAAGCATAGTTGCCAACTTTATCCGTGTAAATAAAGTAGGATTGAAACCCATTTTATCCAGTGTATACCAGAGCGTCAAGGGAAGGGCGATAATTATTTCATAAGTTCACACACGGCACGATCAAGCACTGAATCTATTGAAATCTTACTACGTAATAATTATCGAGTGTCTGCACTTTTTCTATTAAAATTCATAGTATATTCTATCATAATATAAATTGTCACTCATGTACTGTATGCTACTGTAACTCATGATAAAAGTTTTTTTTTTTTTTTTCAAACAAAATGAAACGGTTGAGGTGGACTCTGGCGAGTAGAAGACATGCAATTTATTAAATCACCTCGCAACCTACTTGGCAACACACTTAGGTTACACTCTTCAACTTTTTTCCATGTTATCTAAAATATCGACTAATCTTAAATTCGCATTGCCAATTCGGGTTTTCTAACAATTAATCTGTTGCAACTTAATTTGGATGCAAAATCCTGACTTAATTAGCATTTAAGAACTTTACAGTGTGCAATAAAATGATGACAGAAATATAGTGAAATCTCAGTTTCAAATTTCATGTCTACCTTGAATCTAAATACCTGTGCCGTCAGGAGCAGAAACTTGCAATAGATCTCAATTTTTCGCTTATATAATCTTTAATTCCCACTATTTGTTCATAAAATTTTAAAGAAAAAAATCAAATGAAATCTTTAAGTTTTACATCCCGCGTTTATGGCGGTTAGGCTAAAGGAGTCGGTGATAATGAGAGATGAGTGAAATAGTGGAATGAAAAATGTGGGAGGAAACGGGAGAACCCCGAGAAAACACGAGCACGGTGTTTGTCCACCACAAAGTCCACACGGCGCGAGCTGCGATCGAACATGGAAGTCCAAGCACCGGAGGTGAACGCTCTACTACTGAGCCATAACAAGTAACACTTCCGATGTGTAACACTTCGATTTTGATAAAATTTGGCAGGTAGATATTACACATGAAATAAACGAAAACGTGTCTCCTATTTTCTGCGGAAAAACAGTTTTAGAGGGCAAAAGCCCCCACGCAAAATTTTGAAAGTTGACGCCCGCAAGGCAAAGAAATTGAACAGAAGTAAACGAAATTTTACACACATATTGCAGACAAAATTAGGGAATACGTGCTTCGTATTTTCCTAAAAAAACGGTTAGGTGGGATACGGAACCCTCCAAAACTTTCATCACGAAATATTGAAAGTGCTAGTAACACTATGTCAGATGTGTGTAAAGGACATGAAGAATTGCAACGAAACTTTGTGTAAGAACAATACGCAAAAAAATAAAGGAATACGGTTTTTTTATATTCTGCGGAAAAACGGTTTTAGGGGGCAAAAGCCACACCCAATGTTTTTTTAAATTGAGGCCCGAAAGGCCAGAGGAAGTTAACCGAAGTCAATGAAATTGTGCACAGATATTGTAGATATAAAATGAGGGAATACGGGTTCTTTATTTTCTTGAAAAAGAAAAGAAAACTCTTTAGTTGGGACACAGACCCCTCCAAAACTTTGATCGTGAAATATCAAAAGTGCTAAAAACAGTATGTCAGAAGTGCTTGAAGGGCATGAAATATTGGAACAACACATTGTGTAGGGACAGTATGGAAAAAGTATACGAATACGGGTTTTCTATTTTCTGCGGAGAAAAGGTTTTAGGGGCAAAAGCTCCCATCCAAAATTTTGAAAATTGAGGCCGAATGGCCAGAGGATGTGAACTGAAGTGAATGAAATTGTGCATAGTTACTGTAGACATAAAATTAGGGAATACATGTTTCTTATTGTCCTGAAAAACAAAAAAGAAACCAGTTTAGATGATACACAGATCCCTCCAAAACTTTCACCGTAAAATATCAAAAGTGCTAATAACAGTATGTCACAAGTGCTTGAAGGACATGAAGAATTGGAACAACACATTGTGTAGGGACAATACGCAAAAAAGAAAAACGAATACGGTTTCTTATTCTGCGAAAAAGTGGTTTTCAGGGGGCAAAAGCCACACCCAAAATTTTTAATTTGAGGCTCAAAAGGCAAGAAGAACTGCACCGAATTGAATTACATTGTGCACAGATATTGTAGACATAAGATGAGATAATTGGGTTTCGTATTATCCTGGAACAAAGCGGTTGAGTGAGGCACGGACCTTACAAACCGTTGATTACTAAATATCAAAATTGCAAATAAGCATATGTCAGACGTTCCTAAAGAATATTTCGAATTGCAACGAAACTTCGTATATTCCAAAACAAAAAATGAACCGTTTTTAAATTTTTGGCGGCCCCATCCGAAAAAAAGTAAACATTTCCGTAATAGCGCAGGAAGGAGTGGACCGAAACAAATGAAATTGTGTGTAGATTTTATATACACCCTATGTGAAATAAGCCCTTTCGTGTTTCTCAAGTTTCCCTATCCGTTTTGCTTCAAATTTGGCAGATCAAGAGCAAACTGGAAATAAACCGACACATATTTTTGTTTATGCGCAAAAACATTATAAGGGTTAAAGTGCCTCCTGAAATACTATAAAAACGCTATACTGTTTGTGCTTGTAGTTGATCTGAAAAATTTTAAAGAAATCGGATGGAGAGACGACACATGTGAAACACGAAGGGCAATAGTTTACACACCCAATATCTACATACAATTTCATTCGCTTTGGTCCACCCCTCTCGCCCCTCAAGCCTCGGTCCACTCAACAGTTTTTTGTTTCAGGAAGAATACGAAACACATATTCCCTCATCTTACCTCTGCAATACTTGTACACATTTCATTCATTTCGGTCCATTTCTTCTTGTCTTTCTTGCGTCAACTCTCAAATTTTTGAGTGGGAGCTTTTGCCCCCTAAAACCATGTATCCACAGGAAATAAAAAAACGCGTATTCGTTTATTTTTTGCCTATTGTTCATACAAAAGTTTCGTTCAAAGTTTTCATGTCCTTTACAAACATCTGACATACTGTTACTAGCACTTTTGATATTTCGTGATCAAAGATTTCGAGGGGTCCGTGCCCCACCTAACCGTTTCTTACAGGAAGATACGAAACTCGTATTCCCTCAGTTTATATCTGCAATATCTGTGCAAAATTTCATTCACTTAGGTTCACTTCTTCTTACGATTCGGGAGTCAACTTTCAAAATTTTTTGGTGGGGAACTTTGCCCCCTAAAACCGATTTTCCGCAGAAAATAATAAACAGTATATGTTTATTTTTTGCGTATTGTCCATATACAAAGTTATGTTGAAATTTTTCATGTCCTTAACACACACTGTTACTGGCACTTTCGATTTTTCGTGATCAAAGGTTTGGATGGTTCGGTGCCCCACCCAACCGTTTTCTGAAGGAAAATACGAAACCCGTATAATCATTTTACGTCTACAATGTCTGAGCAAAATTACATTAACTTTGGTTGACTTCCTCTTAGCATTCAGCATCAACTTTCAAAATTTTCTGGTGAGTTTTTTTGGGACCTAAAAACCGTTTCCCCGCAGTAAATAAAATAACTTTATGCGTTTATATTTGGCGTTTTGTCCATACACAAAGTTATGCTGCAATTCTTCATGTCCTTTACACACACATCTGACATGCTGTTACTAGTACTTTCGATATTTCGTGATCAAAGATTTGGAGGGGTCGGTACCCCAAACAATCCTTTTTTCAAGGAATATACTAAACCCGTATTCCCTCATTTTATGTCTATAACATCTGAGCACAACTTCTTCACTTTGGTTCATTTCTTCCTGCCTTTTGGGCGTCAACACTCAAAATTTTGGGTAGGGGATTTTGCCCCTCAAAACCGTTTTTTTAGAAAGTAAAACACAGTATATGTTTATTTTTTGCGTATTGTCCATACACAAAGTTTCGTTGCAAGTCTTCATGTGCTTTACACACATCTGACATACTGTTAGTAGCACTTTCGTTATTTCATGATCAAAGGTTTGGAGGGGTCTTTGCCTTACCCAACCCTTTTTTGCAGGAGTATACGGATCCCGTTTTTTGTCATTTTACATCTACAATATCTGTGCACAACTTAATACACTTTGGTTCTTTTTTTTTGCCTTTCGCGTGACAATTTTCAAAATTTTGTGTTGGGGATTTTGCCCCCTAAAATCTTTTTCCGCAGAACATAAATAATCCGTGTTCGTTTATTTTTGCGTATTGTCCATACACAAAATTATGTTGCAATTCTTCATGTCCTTTACAAACATCTGACATACTGTTACTAGCACTTTTGATATTTTGTGATCAAAGTTTGGAGGGGTTCGTGCCTCACCCAACCGTTTTTCAAGTAAAATACGAAACCCCTTTTTTTTGTCATTTTACGTCTACAATATCTGTCCACAATATCGTTTACTTCGCTTCATTTCTTTTTTCCTTTTGGGAGTCAACTTTCAAAATTTTGGGTTGGGGCTTTTGCCTCCTAAAACCGTTTTTCCGCAGAAAATAAAAAAACGTATTCGTTTGTTTTTTCGTATTGTCCATACGTAAATTTTCGCTGCAATTCTTCATGTTCTTTACACACATCTGACATACTGTTACCAACACTTTTGATGTTTCGTGATCAAATGTTTGGAAGGGCCCATGCCCCACCCAACCGTTTTTTTATTAAAATACGAAACACGTATTCCTTCATCTTACGTCTGCAATATCTGTGGACAATTGCACTCATTTCGTTTCAGTTGTTCTTGCCTTTCGGGTGTCAACTTTTTAAATTTTGATTTGGGCTTTTATATTAAACCTTTGCATTATATAACTCTTTTTCTTAAGAGATTCTTTTTGGGGGGCGAAGGACAAAAATTGTTTCCTCTGATATCTGTTTCTTGCCATTCATCTTGTTTGAACTGCTTAAGTAAGAACATTTTGTAACTTTTGATGTCATCCAACTCCGTCACGATAATAAAATTGTCATTCTTAACAATTTGTTTTATTCCCTTATTTGCAGTTTGCTACACTGATATATTTGCACTTTTGGAGTCGTGTATACAATATAATAACTCATAGGATTTTAGACATTATGTGAATTATATTGTGAACATGTCATTTCCTTAAACTACTTGAATATTGCACAGTTCAATATTTAAATAGTTATTTTAGTACTAAGCAAAAACCTAACCCGCACAAATGTGCACCCTCCCTCCCTCGCAAGGCAACAATGACATGGGAAAATTATTGTGATTTTTGTGTATCTTGGGTCAATATCAATCGGAAATAAACAATTTTAAGTGAAATCACTCACTCGATTTGTCGCTGTGTTCAAAGGGATATTGTGATAGGGGAAAACTTCCTTTACTCCCCCAGCACCCTATCCTTAATATCTTAATATAGAGCGTACTTTTTGTGACACCTAAATGGAAGAGCACTAATAAGAAACATTTTGGAATGAAAAATATTTAAGTCGGACGGTTAGTCCTCTAGTAATGACAAAATGTAATTGTGTATACATACTTCAGTTTCTAAGTAGCCAGTTCGATTACTGCTAAACCATAAAAGATACGAATATTCTGTTTGCTGGAATCATTATAGGAACATAGGTGGAAGTATTTATGTGGTACTGATGATTAACGAAAACCTCCTCCTCTCTTACCACTGCCCTAAAATCTTAAATGGGAACGTACGTCAGGAGACATCTCATATTGAAGGGCATGGAAAAAGAAACTTGTAAAAATAAATAAATAAGCAAATCGGCGGTTGGTTCTCTAGTAATGACAAATGTGACTGTTGTAGGTAAAACGATTCCTCTCACTGAATTCTCTTATTTGTATTATTAATTACCGTATGCAGTCGCTGTGAATACACATAGGTAGTATCTTTACTCGACTTAAAAAAATAATAGTTTACACTCTTCTAGAGGCAATATGAAATTGTGTAATAAAGTAAATATATGTAAGATAATTTGACGTGCTTTCCCCCCTCCCCGAGTTTGACATTTGTATACATATTCATCTATAAACAATAATATATCAATGAAAAACCTGGAAGTCTACTGATATCTATGGTTTTGCACCACCACCCCGTTGAAGCAAAATCTGCAATGACGCTGTTGGTGTGACACTCATTCCCAAACTGACAAGGGATCATTCCGATTTGGTGAATTCAATTGCTGAAAATGATTGCTAGCACTGGATTCAGCATCAAAAGAAACAGATAAAAAGAAGGTATTTATTGGCAAACTGTATACGGACTGGGAGATAAATGAGAGCAAAGTGCGAAGATAGAACGTAGAAAATGTCCAGAAATGCCATGCTAATCTTGAAACGAGTAAAAGAATTACGGTCAAATGTTGCATATGAGGAATGCATGTAGAGTTCCACTGAATAGGTGTAATTTGAATAATGGGGGGCATCTGAAAAGCCGCCATGTTAGACTTAGCGCAAGAAGAATATACGGAAAAAGGGTTATATATGACATATGGCTCTTGACGCATACCATCTATTGAATTCAATAGTGGTCAACACAGTTTGTGACCTTTGTAACAGAAGCCGTTCCACGCTATGGCAATGTATCAATACTGCCATAAAGGTGACGTGAATGAGGAACTAGAGACCCTGTAGTACGGTCCATGAGCACATTGTATGCACGAGGGGTAGAAAGAGATAGAATCGAATCCTGGAATATCAAGAATATTTGCAACGTGTAACGGAATGAGTAGTTCCATTCTGGATGAATGGTGGACGTGGTACCTTGCACAAAGACACCTGACTCATTTAGGATTCTGATATGTTAATGACCACTCCAACAAAACGTGCTGGTTGTAATAATAACGACTCTTCTCAAAACCAGTTACATACAATTGGCGGTAAAAACACTGTTCACATTACGCCTATTCAGTGGAGCTCTACATGCATTCCTCATATCCTACATTTGAAATCAATCCGTCTACTCGTTTCGAAATTAGCATGGCATTTCTAGACATTTTCTACGTTCTATCTTCGTAATTTGCCCTCACTTATCTCCCACCCTGTATACGGTTTGCCAATAAACACACTCTTTTTCCCTGTTTCTTTTGATGCAGAATCCAGTGCTAGTAATAATTTTCAGAGATTGAATTCATCAAATTGGAATGGTCCCTTGTGAGATGCATTTATTTTGGAATTTCAATTCAGTAATAGGCTTTGCAAGTTCATGTTTTATTATGTTTCATGTGCAATACTAGCATGGATGTTTGATTTATTGAGGTTTGACAGTCGATTCGTTGCTAGCAAAAAAAAAAAAAAAAAAAAAAAAAAAGAAAAGAAAAGAAAAGAAAAAAGAAAATAAAAGAAAAAAGAGGATAGATTATGATAGAGCAAGACGAAGTAATTTTTTCTTTGTAATTGACTGCCAATTACTTATAAAAGTTTATATGTAGTTTTGCACTATTTAGAGATATTAGTTCCAAATGGTAATTCTGGACACAAGTTTGGATTTAAATATGGCACTTGGCACTTAGATGGTTACACATTGAAATGAAATGAAATGAAATCTTTCAGTTTTACGTCCCACGATTATGCCGGTTAGGCTAAAGGAGACGGTGATGATGAGTAATGAATGAAATGGTGGAATGAAGAAAGTGGGAGGAAACGGGAGGACCCCGAGAAAACCCACGCACACGGTGTTTGTCCACCACAAAGTTCACTTGGCGGGGGCTGGTTACACATTGTCTACTACTAATGATCTATAATTGTTTGGAGATTTTCTAATGATGTGTAAGTAGGATTATGATTTGGATTATGAAATAGGTAGGGCGATTCATAGCTCTGTTAAGGCCTGGACTATTGTATTATAGTCTATGTACTTACCTTCATCATAATCGCCACGTCCTATTTTTAGCCAGAGAGTCCACTGATATTGTAAGACTATGCCTATACAGGAGGTCCAACCAATGCATTCTAGATTAATTTCAGAATCTCTAAAATATTCATATTTAGCACTACTCTTTCCTCTGAAATATAAAAGAATTTAACTGCACTTTGAATCGTAAAAAACAGCAGCAGAACTATGTAAAATAAAACTAATTAAATAACCAGTAAAACGCAAATTTAATATCTTCTTTCTTTCTTTTACTATCCGTTTGGACTGGAACTGTCAGCTAACACGTCAATACCTTAAATTGGAATATGGATGGTTTGAAAGGGCGATTAAATTACAAAATGTAGAGCAAACTTAATCCCAATGTCTATAAAGGAACAGAAATAGCAAAATTCAATCAGAAACCTACTGTCCAAAAATACTTTTTTTTTTAAAGTTTGGAAATAATTAAAATTTGAATAGAATTTCTAAATAATTTTGAACACGCAAGACTGCTAGTCATAATCGATTTCGGAAACGTCAGGAACTAACATTTTGTTCTGAAACCCTATTTGAGAGTCTAATTTTCAGCCGATATTGTTATTCTATTGTTGACCTGTTAGAAAAAAAAAAACATTTTTCTTCTACCAAAATAGCTGAATTCAGTTATGCGAAGAAAAATAACGATATTCTATTGGAAAATCATAATCTTTCTATACACAAAATTAATAAAAGCATGTACTTTCTATTTCAACAGAACCAGTAGCGTAGGCAGGATTTATTTTCAAAGGGGGGGGGACTGAAATCAGTTGTGAAGAATATAATACATACAGTAAATAAATGAACTTTTGTCAAATAACATGACACAGTACTTTGGAATAAATCGCTTGAGAGATGACACACATTCCTGGTGCGCAGGGACATGCGCAGAAATGTTTCCGGGCCTTTTTTTCTTTTCTTTTCTTTTTTCTTTTTTTTTTTTTTTTTTTTTTTACGAAATTAGCATAATTTTAGGGGCAATTAGTTTCTACTTTTAGTCGCAGCTTACTCTATTACATTTCTACTTTAGTCGCAGCTTGGATGACTCCCCCTGAAAATATTTTTACCTGTTGATATGCAACCTTTTTTTTAATTTAGGAAAGATACCAAGTAGCCCTAACAATAAAATATTTAGTATATTCGAGCTTAATCTAAAACAAAAGTTTTTTTTTATTTAAACAAAATCCTCTTTCCATTAGTATAATTTATTTCTATATCTATAGTAGTGTATATAACGAAGGCAATTGGTCAAAGTATCGTAATAGATAATGTAAGCTCTTGTAGGAGGAGGACTGTAAAAAACAATAACATTTTACATAAAATACTCGTAATTTATACACAGGTTTTATAAAGCGAGTTGGAAACGTCTTGCGTTTCCAGATCCAGCAAAATAGTCGATGACATGATCATTTGTGATTTCTAAAGCCAAGTCTGTATGAATAGAGAGTAACGCAATTCCATTCAATCTCTTTTCACTTGTGCTCCTCAAATACGTTTTAATTAATTTTAGTTTCGAAAGGCTTCGTTCAACTGAAGCTGTAGAAACAGGAAGAACAGCAAGTATTTTTAATAGTATGCTTATATTTGGGAAAATATTTTCTTCGTATTCGTCTAATGCGGCGAGAACACTTACAAGTTTTTCTTCTGATTTCCACTTTTGTCTCCATAAATCCCACTCTCCCAAAAGTACTTCAATGTAAGAGTCAGTCAAATCGTCTCTATAGAATTCAAATGCTTGTCGAACTTTATCAAATGGCACATCACAGTTAGTTGGTATGGCATACAGAAGAGATGACACAGTATCCTGGTGAGCTAAGAACCTTTCATCTAGAGAAGAAACCATGTCGTCTAAGTATGGTATAAAAAGTGTCACTCTATAATATGTTTCCGAGTCTTTACAAGGTGGATTGGCTCGATTCTTCTGGAGACCAACTGTTCTTGGAATTGTTATTTCAACATTTATATGAGCTACAAGTTCCAGAGAATCTTTGAACAGTTTGTGAAACTCAGAATCATCATTTTGTGCCAAATCATGTATAACTTCTCTTGTCATTTTTACTTTTTCTAATGCACTACATAAATCGATGCCTTTCGTTTGAAGGTATTTTGAAAGATTGTAGATCAGTCCCAACAATTTTGATGTGACAATAAGAGCTGGAATGAAGGACGGTGTTCCAATGCTATTTAAAATTAATAATGCTTTCTTCGAATGTTCACCAGATAGTTGGTTAATGCACTCAAGAGCTGAAACAATTGGTATAAGTATTGCTTTAAAAAGTAATACAACATCATGCCTATCACACTATCTCGTTTCACAAAGTGTTTTCATTCTTATATTATCACAGTCTGGTTTCAATTCTTTAATTTTTTTGTTTTAAAATGGAGGTATGCTTTGCACTGGCTCGAAAAAATAAACACGTCTCTGACATTACGCCCATAGCATTTCGAACAGCCTGGACTTTAAACGTAACAGATATACACAAATTTAAGCAATAACTCACACAATGGCTGTATATGGCTTTTGGAAAGGATTTCTTTAAAATAGTTTGGACACCTCTGAATTCGCCTCTCATGGTAGATGCTCCATCATGGCCTTGACCTCTCATATACGTTAAATCAAGCCCGTGTTCTATGAGTTTTTCTTGCAATGTTCTCGCTAAACCTTGACCCGTGACATCGTAAACAGGCACAAATGAAAGAAAGTTCTCTTTTATAGATTATAGACATATTTCTTCTATAATCTTCTTTTGAACAAGGCTCCCAAAAGACTCAATCAATGCATTTTGTATTCTTGGACTTGTGTACATTGAGTTTCTTGCACTGTTCTCGAGTTGTTCTCTGAGTAGTAGGTCACCTCCGTTAATCCGATATCTTAGAAGGCTGCGGAAATTTCCATCGTTATTGACAGGTGTGATTAGGGATATACGTCCTGCATCGGAATGTTTTGCATGCCACATAGTCTCACTGTCTCCACTATCCCATTCAATCTTAGCCGATTATCTTCAACAACTTTCTTCCTTTTTACATTTAGTACTTGGTCGATGGGTACTTTCTTCTTTTCTGCAAAGTCTAAAAACGTCCTTTCAGTGAGAACTGCATCTTTATGGTACTGCAGAGATTGATGATTTCTAAATGATTCTAAAGCTTTTTTCAAATTGTAAAAGGGCTTGGATATGAAGAGGCCAACGTTTTGATGAGAACCCTTACCAACGTTTCCTTTATCTAAAAAAATCCACAACTTTTACAATACAATCCACTTTTTATCTTCGAGTAGGCAAGCCACTTATACTCGTCCAGCCATTTTCTTTGGAAATGACGCTTGAAACCGCTAGAATCTTCAGTCGAAAACTGGTAGCTCAAAGGTGGTATCCAAAGATGCTTCAATTTGTCCAATTTTTCCATATTGTTGAGTTCAACGTTAATGAAATTTAATATATCGTTTACTGAAGAATGAACTTGTTCTGATTCCGATAGAAATTGAACAAAGCCCGTCATGAATGGGTATATCACCAACCCTAGTAGCTTCTGATCTTGCGGAGAAGCTACATTAATCGTGAGTGAAGTCCATTGTGGAAGTGCCAGAATCATCACCAGCGAAGTCCGAACTTGTAGAAGTGACAAGTTCATCACACGCAAAGTCTGATCTTGGAGAAATGACTGGTTCATCACACGCAAAGTCCGATCTTGAAGAAGTGTCAGCTTCATCTCCAGCGAAGTCTGATCTTGAAGAAGGGCCAGCTTCATCTCCAGCGAACTCTGATCTTGAAGAAGGGCCAGTTTCACCCACAGCGAAGTCTGATCTTGAAGAAGTGCCAGCTTCGTCTCCAGTATTTCCCTTCTTGCGTGGAGTAAAATAAGCCAGGATTGTTCTCTTCATCTGAAAAATAAAAAAATAAAATATAAGATAGACACATGAAGAAGTATCTCGAGACACTGATATCAAAAATAAAATTTGATTCTAATAACATAACTATAACATATTTATCGGTTGGAAAAATCCATGGACGACGCCATATAAGGGCAAGGCAATCTAAACGGGCCATTCTCTATTTCTTACAAAATAGACTAATTTGTTAACAACTGAAATAGTATTTCACTAACACGGGAGGATCCCACAAGTTGTCGCTAAAATCTAATTGCCAATATAGCACATCTGATAGAGAATCATGAGAAATGAAAACGAGCAAAATTTAAGGCGCTATGGACCAGAAGGATAGGAGGTACGGGCTTCAAAATTTGAATATCCAAAAAAATATATCATGGAATTATGTACGTTTAAAGTAAATATCTTGAAAACCGTTAAAGCAATCAAAACAAAAGTTGCCATAGGTGAAGCAGTGTTGCCAATTCAGCATAAAAATATTTTGTTTCAAATACTATCATATACAAGTGTGCACAGATTTAAAACGCACTATTATCACTAAACATAAAAGTGAAGTGTAATGGTATAGTGTTGGACACTGTTGGAGCTACGTATGCTGAAAATGTGCAATGGGGAAGTCTCATATGTGACAACCAGTGATCGAAGTGAGACGGTATGCGGTGGTATGCCATACCGCCTCTGTGTTTTCAGTAATGAGGACATACCATCTCTGGTTTTTCAGTGCTGGTTTTTCAGTGATCAAGACAATATATAAATAACAGGTATGTTGAGTCAACCAGAAATCATAATAACAGCCTCTGTTTTTTTCCACTTCGAACACTGGTGGCAATATAGGGTAATAAAGGAATGCATTCGAAAAAAAAAATTGATGGATCTGCATTAACTTCCGTAGCCTCGGTGAATAAACATACAACTCACGAAAACAAATTGATACGCGCTTGGAAAGAAACACGTGTTTTCTAATTCTGTAAAATGATTTTCCAGATTATCTTATCAATATTTGGAAGAGTAGTTTCTTGGCGTATGTCTTTCGTGTTAAGTGACATATTCTTTTACTTCCTTTCCTACATACCATATGATTAAGTTTGTACACTGTAATATTACCATATTCACATTGGAAATATAATTATATTATTACTAGGAACTATCTCATTTCGTTTCTACTCGGCCGCGTGGTCTGGAAGACTAGACAACCAACCTATTAGGGATGCGGGTTCCAATTCTGCCTCGGATATGTTTTTGTTGTACTTTTCACCTTACATTTCATTATCTTCCTTTGTCATAGTGGTTCGGATCTTATTTTTCACTATAGGTCCTGTCTTATATAGCTTCGGAGCTGGCACAGGACGTTAAAATGGCATCACTCAATTTCGTTTTTCAAATGCATCAATATTTTGTGACACTGCTGACATTTTGCTATGTTATACTATCGGTGTTATGCATTTCAACTAAATTCATAGTATGGGACCCAGATTTTATTATTACAATCTGTTGTCACATATCAGACTTCTCCATTGTACCATTTCAGCACACGTAGCTCTAAAAGTGTGTAACACTATACCACTACACTTCACTGTCAGGTTTAGTGATAATAGTGCGTTTTAAATCTGTGAACACTTGTACATAGTGCTATTTGGAACAAAATATTTTTATGCTGAGTTGGCAACACTGCTTCACTTATGGCAACACTGTTTCTGGTTTTGGATAGGGCATTTTGTTCTCATTATATTGTGCAACTTTTGTTTTGATTGCTTTAACGGTTTTCAAGATATTTACTTTAAACGTACATAATTCCATGACAATTTTTTGGATATCCCAATTTTGAAGCTCCGTACCTCCTATCCTTCTGGTCCATAGCACCTTAAATTTTGCTTGTTTTCATTTCTCATGATGCTCTATCAGATGTGTTATATGGCAATCAGATTTTAGCGACAACTTGTGGGACCCTCCCGTGTAAGTATTTTTTCAGAGTTTTAAAACTGCTTCACATCGACCATGTAAAACCATTAACACTTAACATAACTGTTATAATAACTAAATAGGGATATAACTAGGACTACGCACACGAAATAATGTCACCAGTTCGCTTACCTACGCATTAAAAAATGACATAAAAACAAAATTATTCTGCACACAGTATACGGCATTTTCAATATCCTTCTTATGCTTCAAAAGCTAAACTCCCACTTAATCGATGGCTAGCGTGCTCATTTTTGGTGCGCGTGGTCCTGGGTTTTATTCCAGATGAGGGTACTTTGAGTGCTATTGGTTTGGAGTCCGCTTTATACTATAGCTCCCGTTCTTAATAGCCCAGCTGCTGACACAGGACATAAATCTTTCAACAAACAGTTAAAAGCTAAAACTTAAATAAAAGACTTCTGACCAGGGTAATACACTTTTATTACAAAAACTAAAATAATGTGTTTCAGTTTCGACAACGTATCGAAGAGAAGTCTTTTATTTAAGTTTTCTGATAATTTCCAGAGTCATAATGAATAGAGTTAAAAGCTAAAACCTAATTGCATAGTGAACACAGTTAACTATCACTATCTCGAACAGAATCTTTCTGTTTGATTGAATTAACGTCCTATGTCAACAACGGGGCTATATAGTACGGCAGCTACAATTTAAAGTTGGGCTCCAAACCAGTGCGTTCCAAGAACGTCCCCACCGGGAATGAAACCCTGGACAATGTGCACCAAAGTTGCGCGTGCCAGCCACTACGCTAGGCAGGAGAATTTTTTGAAAGTCTTGAAAAGGAAAGGAGACTAATGTTCTCTCTAAACAACATCTGAAAACTGAAAATAACGTTGTCTACAAAATTAATTCATCAATTTACTTTTTTGCAACACCCTTTCATTTATTTACCCAACCAAGGAGTAGTGCAATGCTAGTTGCATACGCGAAAGAGGCCGTTCGAGTTTCTATAGGTATAAAGATAAAGTTGTTTAAAAATAAAATATACAGATGTACTGTAATGACATATAATCACACGGTAGGAAAATACATGTATAAGGAATTAATAAGACTGTAAATAATGTATCATTGTTGCACCTGAAGCTAGAAAAATACATGTACAACGTATTTTTTTATTGGGTTCACTTCTGTACTAGCATGACTAAAACTCCAGAAATCCTTAAGAACAGTTCCCCATACCAACTCCCCCCCTTGTATTCTATGCATGAGAGCTTCATAAAGTGAATTCGTGTTTTTCGAACTATTCTAATTATTAAGAACAAAAATGACCTGAGCAATTCACTTTCTAAAGCTTATCTACAAAACTCCTAGACGCGACTTTGGTTGAGGGAACTGTTCTTCAGGATTATCGAAACCCCTACTGGTTTATGAAAATTTTGAAAGCTTTTTTGAACCACGTTTGTGTAGCCCGTATAGTGTTCGTTGATTCACTTGATGCAATTTATGGGCACTCCGGCATCTACGGCCTTAAACCTGTCACGATTGAGGGATGACGTCCCTCGGCGATCACACAATCCGAGGAAGGGGAAGGAAGAAAGAAATGGGTGGGGAAGGAAGCGATCTGGGACCTATATGTGAGGTACCATCCCGGCATTTGCCTGGGGGAGTGAGGAAAACGCAGGAGGACTCAGGTTGGCTGGCCTGATAAAGCTGTTACACCTTTCAGACTGTGATCACACCGGGAATCGAACTCGGGACCGCTCACACTAAAAGCGAGAGCGTTATTGATTACGCCTCGCGGGCCCACCCTACAGTGTTCGTGCAAATATAACTACTCTTGCAAGCAGCTGTGTTCGAAGCACTTAGCTTAATTTCCTCCAGAAAATGGGTTCCATGAAAAAAACAATGAATAATAACAACTTCACTGATTTCTAGTACATTCTTAAATATTTGCAGAACCTATTATGATCTTTAACCAGGGACGTAGCCAGGATTTGGTTTTTGGGGGTCCGTTGGCTAGAAGTTCATTTCGAAAAGGTCCTCTCCCGGAAAAAATTGGAAGGAAAACGCTACATTAGACCTTATTTTAACAACTTCCATAAATTTCGGAGGAGGGTACAGACCCCCTGGGCCTTCCTTGGCTACGTCCCTGTCTTTAACACGTAATTGATTGTGTACCCGTAATTCAGATTCAGAAAAGATACTGGAATAAAAAAGTTGAATGATAAATTAGTTGGATCGTGTAAAGAGCTTTCTCAAATTCTATCCATATTTGCTGGATGAAGCCGGCTTGTATATTTTCATCGTTGGTGAGCTGTCAAAACCGGGAAGGAAGACATGGACCGCGTATAAGGACCACCTAACAATACAGGTAAACATATAGGAGATGTAAATGTTTCGTAAACACATGCCAATTTACACAGCCCACTGCAGAGAAAATATTCTGCGGGCGCCCATCATCATTCATAATTTAATGTAACTACACTTTAATTTAATTTAGCTGTAACTCTCTTTCCTTTCTGGTTTCTTTTGCAAAGAAGATTTTTCTTAGGCTGATCCTCCGCGAGAATTCTTCAATCACAAAACACTATTTAAACAAAGATTTTAAAACTCTCCCTGACGTTTCCCTCTCATACTCACTTCTGGAACGTTCTAGATAATAGAATCAGATAAGCCCAAGGTTGCAACAAATGAAGAATCGACCAATGAGAAGGCGAGCTTTCATCACATGAAGAAATAATTATAGCTTACGATCATTCGCACGAAACGGGGAAACAATGTCGTCTTCTTCAAGAGAAGGAGCAAGGGGGATGAATTTCCCGTAACCAAATTCCGCAATTCAAGACCATTATCAATGATACACCTCGTGTGCCGAACAGCCTTCTGGCACTGTTCTCTTTTTCGAAGTCACCATCTAGAATGAGATGAATATTTAAAGCTATACTATCGTTATCATGTGCAGCTGTTTATTTTCCTTTGATAAACACAAAACAATTTTCGCCCCTCAATTTTTTTAATGGAATAAACATTTTACTTGCACAGAAGAAGTAAAAACACAACTTTCCGTAGTCAAGAAAGAATAAGATACAGAAGTTATTCCATTAATTTCATTGCTTCAGAATAACTACCTTTCAACTAGATCATTTATTAATAATAATAATAATAATAATAATAATAATAATAATAATAATAATAATAATAATAATAATAATAATAATAATAATAATTTTGTTGTGTTGTAACATTGTAGCTTAAGGCAGTGTTGAATTCAGACCTTTTCACCCGGGGGGGAATGTCAACTCCTCGGGGAAGAGGGTTGTTTTCCTGTATTTTTGCAAGAAAGCAGCATATTTAACAATTCCATTCTCCTACACATCTTACCTAATATTGAGACTAATTGCTGATAAATATTCAATGTGAGATTATGATTTTAAAAAAACAATCGTTTGATTTCATCTAAAACATTAAATAAAGACTGGCAAAAATATTTTACACTAAACTTTAACTGCTATTTACAGTAGCTATTTTTGTTATTATTTCCTATATTCAGTAGTTACTGTTTGTTACTAATGTAGAAGTTTATAAAAAGTTTTAAATTAACTCAAATATTTTTTGTCCTAAAACAAACACCCACAGAAATATCTTAACAAAAGTTATCATTCTTTCTCACACTTCTGATTCTAAATCAAGCATATTAGCCTTGGTTTCTTCACTGCATGTACATCAATAGTTTAGTATTTAAAATCAAGTATTTAAAATCAACTGTCAATGAAGTCGTATTGGATTCTAGTTATTGATAATGAAATGCAATTATTATACACTCGTATATTTATAACATTGTAAAACACTTACCCGCCTTTCAATCTGTAGAAAATATCACAAATAGCAGTTTCAAATGGCAAGACCTTGACATCATAATTGGTGGAGAAAACCACGATGCCTCTATTCCTAGCTTCCACTTTGAACTTGAAGAATCCAGGAAATGGAAACGCGTGCCGAAAATCATATATATAATAAGACCCTAGAAAAGTTATTCAATCAGTTTAAACTCGTTTCATTATCATTGATTGGTACTCTTGATAATTACAAAAGAAAAAGAAAAAAGTTCTCATATATAACACAAATAATGACAGAAATTTTAAAATTTGGAAAGTATTCCATCGAATGCACAAAAAGTATCATTATCTGTTTCCTACTTTAGAAAAAAATTAAAATGATTTCGTTAGTCGTCGCATCACGACAAAAGTTGTGATAAACCCTGGCTTGAAAGTAAGGAGCTGTTGACTAGAAAAATTGCTTGTGGGAAGGATTTTTTTTTTTTGTGCTATGAATTTTACTTTACTTTCTAATCTAAAACAAAGCTAGAAAGCTCACAAACGAAGTCCGCCAAGAAAGGGAAAGATATGTATAGAAACGTCTTAAAAGTTAGAATCAAAACCTTTTTTTTTTGGTTATAATTATTTAACCCATAACCAAAAATGTAAAATGCAACAAAATAGAAAATAAAGAGCAAAAGAGTTTCGGTAACGGCAAGGTCATCACAAGCACCTTCTAGTGAGTCATGATTCACATCAATATCGAATAAAAAAAGGAACAAAAATTAAATAATATGCTGTTATCAATGCTAAATTATGGATATTAAACAAGCTTTTTATTACTACAAATATCTCCAGTAGATTTCGTTGTGACACAAGTTACAAAAAGTGCATAGCAAAATCTTTATGCCAAGTCGTGACTCATCTTCATCTTCGAAGAGCATCGATTTCAAAAAAAGGATATTATATGTTACATAAAGAAGTGTAAAATATTTTTATTACTAAAAAACTCTTCGATAAATTTTGTTTTGAGTCAGCCCAAAGGCACACCATCTCAAACCCTTTGTAATGAGACATGACTCACTTCTATCTTCGAAGCGCATCGATTCCAAAATGAAGAAATTATGTGCCACTTAAAGCAAATGAAGAATCCAACGTTATTCATTACTAAAAAATCTCGATAAATTTTGTTGTGAGTCAGCAAACAGAAAGACTATCACTAATGATTTTCAACGCGACATGACTCAACCCTAAAAATTGAAATGCATCTATTCTAAAATTATACAATTATCTGGAACAAAAAGCAAATCCAGAGTGAAAATATTTTTATAACTACAAATCTCTTCGATAAATTTTGTTGTGAGTCAGCCCAAAGGAAGACCATCTCAAACCCCTTGCAATGAGACATGACTCACTTCTATCTTCGAAACGCATCCATTCCAAAATGTGCCACTTAAAGGAAATGAAGAATTCAACGTTATTTCAGTACTAGAAATCTCGATAAATTTTGTTGAGACTCGCCACACAGAAAGAACATCACTAACGCTTTCTAATGAGATATGACCAACCGCTAGCTTTGAAGTGCATAGATTCAGAAATTAGACAATTATCTGGAATTTAAAGCACATTTAGAGTGAAAAATATTTTTTCAACTACAAATTTCTTCAATAAATTTTGTTGTGAGTCAACCCAAAGAAAGACCATCTCAAACAGTTTGTAATGAGACATGATTCATTTCTATCTTCGAAGCGCATCGATTCCAAAATGAAGAAATTATGTGCCACTTATAGCAAATGAAAAATTCAATGTTATTTCATTACTAAAAACCTCGATAAATTTTGTTTAGAGTCACCACACAGAAAGACCATCACTAACGTTTTTAATGAAACATTACTAACCACTAGCTTTGAAGAGCATCGATTCTAAAATTAGACAATTATCTGCAATTTAAAGCAAATTCAAATTGAAAATATTTTTTATTACTAAAAATATCTTCGATAAATTTTGTTGTAAGTCAGCCCAAAGGAAGACTATCTCAAACCGTTTGCGATGAGACATGACTCACTTCTATCTTCGAAGCGCATCGATTCCGAAATGACGAAAATATGTGCCACTTAAGGCAAATGAAGAATTCAAGGTTATTTCATTACTATAAATCTCGATAAAATTTGTTGAGAGCCACCGCACGGGAAGACCACCACAAACGCTTTTCAATGAGACGTGACTCGGCTCTACCTTCGAAATGCATCGATTCTAAAATTAGACATATTACCTGGAATTTAAAACATATAGAGAATGCATAATATTTTTATTGCTAGAAATGTCTTCGATAAATTGTGTTGTGAGTCAGCCCAAAGGAAGACTATATCAAACCCTTTGCAATGAGACATGACTCACTTCTATCTTCGAAGCGCATACATTCCAAAATGAAGAAAATATGTTCCACATAAAGCAAATGAAGAACTGAACGATACTTCATTACTAGAAATCTCGATAAATTTTGTCGTCAGTCAGTACACAGAAAAACCATCATTAAGACTTTTTAATGCGACATGACTCACCACTAGCTTTGAAGTGCATCGATTCTAAAATGAGACAATTATGTGGATTCTAAAGCAAATTCAGAGTGAAAATATTTTTACTAATAAAAATCTCTTCGATAAAGGTTTTTATTAGTCAGCCCAAAAAAAGACCATCTCAAACCCCTTGCAATGAGACATGACTCACTTCTATCTTCAAGCGCATCCATTCCAAAATGAAATTATGTGGCACTTAAAGGAAATGAAGAATTCAACGTTATTTCAGTACTAGAAATCTCGATAAATTTTGTTGAGACTCACCACACAGAAAGACCATCACTAACACTTTCTAATGAGATAAGACTAATCGCTAGCTTTAAAGTGCATAAATTCCAAAATTAGACAATTATCTGGAATTTAAAGCAAATTCAGAGTGAAAAATATTTTTCAACTACAAATCTCTTCGATAAATTTTGTTGTGAGTCAGACCAAAGGAAGACCATCTTAAACCCTTTGTAATGAGACATGACTCACTTCTATCTTCGAACCGCATCCATTCCAAAATGAAGAAAATATGTTCCACATAAAGCAAATGAAGAACTGAACGATACTTCATTACTAGAAATCTCGATAAATTTTTTTGTCAGTCATTACACAGAAAAACCATCATTAAGACTTTTTAATGACACATGACTCACCACTAGCTTTGAAGTGCATCGATTTGAAAATTAGACAATTATCTGGAATTTAAAGCAAATTCAAATTGAAAATATTTTTACTACTAAAAATCTCTTCGATAAATTTTGTTGAGTCAGCCCACACGAAGACCATCTCAAACCCTTTCTAATGAGACATGACTCACTTCTATCTTCGAAGAGCATCGATTCCAAAATGAAGAAATTATGTGCCACTTATAGCAAATGAAGAATTCGACGTTATTTCATTACTAGAAACCTCGATAAAATTTGTTGAGAGGCACCATACGGGAACAGAGATGGAGTTGGTCAGTGGGTCGGTGGGTCAGTGGGTCAAGTGGGTCAAGTTTTCTAGGTGGGTCAGTGGGTCGTGGGTCAACAGCATGTGACCCACTGTGACCCACCACCCACCGTGACCCACTGTGACCCACCACCCACCGTGACCCACTGTGACCCACCGTGACCCACTGCGACCCACCACCCACCATGACCCACTGTGATCCACCACCCACCATGACCCACTGTGACCCACCACCCACCATGACCCACTGTGACCCACTGCGACCCACCACTCATCGTGACCCACTGCGATCCACCGACTCAGTATCATCTACCGACCTTCCCTGGGCACTGCATTGTAGACATTATCTTCTGAAGACTGGTAAATTTGTCTCTTTTACTTTCAAGACCTTCATTTTCCTTTCTTTTTCACTTGTTTCTGTCTACTTACCTGAGGTGAGTATATCTAACCAAGTGAAAAAAGAACTTCAGGCACTTTTGGATATTGATATTTTTAATAGTAATAATAGGAATAGGACTTACACTACAACTTGGCTTTCGAGACCTGTGAGTTTTTAGAACTAACTACTGGAAAAAATACATTTTTGAATCACTGTAATATATAAATTATTATATAAAAAATTGAATGTAACTATGTGTGCCTGATCATCACGGTCAAATTGCAAAGTCAAATGAAATTACTTTTGGTATATAGTTAGGCCTTAATCCAAATTGAAATGTTATATTGCTTTTTTATAATGCATAATATCCTAAGGAGGTAGTGAGGATCCGAATTTTTGCGAAAAAAAAAATAGTATCTCGCAAACCGTTAAACTTACGGAGCTGAAATTCAGTGTATTAACTCTTTATTGAAAATAAACAGTGTGTGTCCTAGCATTTTTAAAAATTCTTCTTTTTTTTTGGGGGGGGGCACTTTCCATATATGGAAAATTGGTAGTGAGTTGGTTTGTAAAAATGATCGAAAACGATCGATGTTATTTAAGAAAAAAAAATTAGAAACAAAAAATACAGTGCTTGGCTTCATATATCCATTGCTTTCTGCTATAATAATTCCTGAAGCTTATGTTTATTATATGGAGCGCATACAGCACAGGGCAATCAACCCATAAAGTTGTGAGAAAAATAGGCATAACATTTGTACCATAAGCATAATTACACGGAAATTTGAAGTTTGGATTGTATGCATAATTGTATGGAAAATTTTACGCTTTTTCTCCCTGTACGTTGGTCTACTTACTTTGATTTGGAACTTAGAAATTTCATCCTTTTTTCCACTGAAAAGTATTGATAATTCAACAAGGAAATAATTATACTATGATAATTTAATTGAAATTCATCGTAATTTGGCACATGGCAAACAGCAGTGTGGTAATTGAAGTTGAAGAAGGAGGGAAATTCCCATTCAACTCTGAACACTTTCCAGCAACCTCGTTCCCTTTCGCTTTCTAGACGGGGGAGGGAACTTGGTAATGGTATCAAACCTTCATGTGTAATTACAAAAATTAAATTTATAAACAAATAAGAAATCATCAGTTGATCAGGCTTTAATTGATAATTTATTCACAAGATTCCCTATCAAAGGCGTGGTAGATGAAGTTTCTGTTCTACATGGGTCGACATTGCCAACTGACATGGTCGATATGAAAAAAAAGATGTTGTATGTTGATAGAGAGATGATACTTCTTGCTGAGTATTTCAAACCTAACCAAGAAAAATCGTTATCAGACTTAAGTCTAACAAGTAGATTGTCGATGAGAAGTTGCAGAAACCGGGTAGAAATATTATCAATTTCCACGACAGAGTGCGAACGGGAATTTCCCCTTATGAATCTACAGATGACTAATATTAGAAATACACTAAGTGCTCAAACATTGTCTAACTTGTTGCTCATTAATGTTAATGGCCCACTGCTAGACAAGCTCAAAGTAGACGAGCTAGTTATTTTTTGGCTGAAGGATGGACATCATTCCACGGCGGATGATTTACCGCCAAAAAGTTACCAACAGGAAATAAATCCGATTTCAGATTTGTTTTAAGGTGGAAAATTACGTGTTACGGAAAATGTATACTTGTATTACTAATGGCTTATTTGTGTTATTCAACTTTGTACCTAATTTTTAGTAAGTCTCTTCTTTGCTTTAGGTAAACTACTCTTAGTAAATATTCATAATAATTGCAATTAGGCATATTTGTAACTTAAATTTAACATGGTGTTCTAGTGATTACACAAATTACAATTATGAGCATACTTTATGGAGATGCTCTCACAGAGGGTAACTGAGCACCTTTATACCATATGAACAACCGATTTTTCAAGTCTTTTGTGAGAAAAATACTGTGAACTGAAAAACCATAACCTTTTCCATATTGTACAGGGGTATTTTCCTGCGAATAGAAATCTCGATAAATTTTGTTGTCAGTCAGTACACAGAAAAAACATATTTAAGATTTTTTAATGAGACATGACTCACCACTAGCATTAAAGTGCATCGATTTTAAAATTAGAAAATTATCTGGAATTTAAAGCAAATTCAGAGTGAAAATACTTTTACTACTAAAAATCTATTCGATAAATTTTGTTGTGAGCCAAAATAAAGAAAGACCGTTTCAAACTCCTTGCAATGAGACATGACTCACTTCTATCTTCGAAGCGCATCCATTCCAAAATGTGCCACTTAAAGGAAATGAAGAATTCAACGTTATTTCAGTACCAGAAATCTCGATAAACTTTTTGAGAATCACCACACAGAAAGAACATCAGTAACGCTTTCTAATGAGATATGACTCACCACTAGCTTTGAAGTGTATCGATTCTAAAATTGGACAATTATCTGCAATTTAAAGCAAATTCAGAGTGAAAGATATTTTTTCAACTACAAACCTCTTCGATAAATTTTGTTGTGAGTCAGCCCAAAGGAAGACTACCTCAAACCCTTTGCAATGAGACATGACTCACTTCAATCTTCGAAGCGCGTCCATTCCAAAATGAAATTATGTGCCACTTATAGCAAATGAAGAATTCAACGTTATTTCAGTACTAAAAATCTCCATAAATTTTGTTGAGACTCACCACACAGAAAGATCATCACTAACGCTTTCTAATGAGATACGACTAACCGCTATCTTTGAAGTGCATCGATTCTAAAATTAGACAATTATCTGCAGATTAAAGCAAATTCAGAGTGAAAATATTTTTAATACTAAAAATCTCTTCGATAAATTTTGTTCTGAGTCAGCAAAAAGGAAGAATATCTCAAACCATTTGCAATGAGACATGACTCTCTTCTATCTTCGAAGCGCATCCATTCCAAAATGAAGAAAATATGCTCTACATAAAGCAAATGAAGAATTCAACGATACTCCATTACTAGAAATCTCGATAAATTTTGTTGTCCCTCAGTATGCAGAAAGACCATCACTAACGCCTTTTAATGAGACATGACTCACCTCTACCTTTGAAGAGCATCGATTCTAAAATTAGACATTATGTGAAATCTAAAGCAAATTCAGAGTGAAAATATTTTGAATACTAAAAATCTCTTCGATAAATTTTGTTGTGAGTCAGAAAAAAGGAAGACCATCTCAAACTCCTTGCAATGAGACATGACTCACTTCTATCTTCGAAACCCATCCTTTCCAAAATGAAATTATGTGCCACTTAAAGAAATGAAGAATTCAACGTTATTTTAGTACTAGAAATCTCCATAAATTTTGTTGAGACTCACCACACAGAAAGAACATCACTAACGCTTTCTAATGAAATATGACTCACCACTAGCTTTGAAGTGCATCGATACTAAAATTGGACAATTATCTGCAATTTAAAGCAAACTCAGAGTGAAAAATATTTTTTCAACTACAAATCTCTTCAATAAATTTTGTTGTGAGTCAGCCCACAGGAAGAACATTTCAAACCGTTTGCAATGAGACATGACTCACTTCTATCTTCGAAGCGCATCCATTCCAAAAAGAAAAAAATATGTTCCACATAAAGCAAATGAAGAATTCAACGATACTACATTACTAGAAAGCTCGATAAATTTTGTTGTCACTCAGTATGCAGAAAGACCGTCACTAACGCTTTTTAATGAGACATGATTTACGTCTAACTTTCAAGTGGATCGATTCTAAAATTAGACAATTATGTGAAATCTAAAGCAAGTTCAGAGTGAAAATATTTTTACTACTAAAAATCTCTTCGATAAATTTTGTTCTCAGTCAGCCCAAAAAAAAGACCATCTCAAACTCCTTGCAATGAGACATGACTCACTTCTATCTTCGAAGCTCATCCATTCCAAAATGAAATTATGTGCCACTTAAAGCAAATGATGAATTCAACGTTACTTCAGTACTAGAAATCTCGATAAATCTTGTTGTCACTCAATATGCAGAAAGAACATCACTAACGCTTTTTAATGAGACATGACTCACCTCTAGCTTTGAATTGCATCGATTCTAAAATTAGACAATTATGTGGAATCTAAAGCAAATTCAGAGTGAAAATATTTTTACTACTAAAAATCTCTTCGATAAGTTTTGGAAGCGCATCCATTCCAAAATGAAGAAAATATGTTCCACGTAAAGCAAATGAAGAAATCAACGATACTTCATTACTAGAAATTTCGATAAATTTGGTTGTCAGTCAGTACACAGAAAAACCATTATTAAGATTTTTTAATGAGACATGACTCACCACTAACATTAAAGTGCATCGATTTTAAAATTAGAAAATTATCTTGAATTTAAAGCAAATTCAGAGTGAAAATATTTTTACTACTAAAAATCTATTCGATAAATTTTGTTCTGAGTCAGCCCAAAGGAAGACTATCTTAAACCCCTTCCAATGAGACATGACTCACTTCTATCTTCAAGCGCATCCATTCCAAAATGAAATTTTGTGCCACTTATAGAAAATGTTGAATTCAACGTTATTTCAGTACTAGAAATCTCGATAAATTTTGTTGAGACTCACCACACAGAAAGATCATCAATAACGCTTTCTAATGAGATAAGACTAACCGCTAGCTTTGAAGTGCATCGATTCCAAAATTAGACAATTATCTGGAATTTAAAGCAAATTCAGAGTGAAAAATATTTTTTCAACTACAAATCTCTTCGATAAATTTTGTTGTGAGTCAGACCAAAGAAAAACCATCTTAAACCGTGTGTAATGTGACATGACTCACTTCTATTTTCGAAGCGCATTCATTCCAAAATGAAGAAAATATGTTCCACATAAAGCAAACGAGGAATTCAACGATACTTCATTACTAGAAATCTCGATAAATTTTGTTGTCAGTCAGTGCACAGAAAAACCATCATTAAGACTTTTTAATGACACATGACTCACCAATAGCTTTGAAGTGCATCGATTTCAAAATTAGACAATTATCTGAAATTTAAAGCAAATTCAAATTGAAAATATTTTTACTGCCTAAAATCTCTTCCATAAATTTTGTTGAGTCAGCCCAAAGGAAGACCATCTCAACCCCTTTTTAATGAGACATGACTCACTTCTATCTTCGAAGCGCATCGATTCCAAAATGAAGAAATTATGTGCCACTTATAGCAAATGAAGAATTCAACGTTATTTCAGTACTAGAAACCACGATAAAATTTGTTGAGAGTCACCACACGGGAAGACAATCACAAACACCTTTTTAATTAGACATGGCTCAACTATACCTTTGAAATGCATCGATTCTAAAATTAGACAATTATCCGGAATTTAAAGCAAATGGACAATGGAAAATATTTTCGTTACTAGAAATGTCTTCGATAAATTGTGTTGTGAGTCAGCCCAAAGGAATACCATCTCAAACCTTTTGTTTTGAGACATGACTCACTTCTATCTTCGAAGCGCATCCATTCCAAAATGAAATTATGTGCCACTTAAAGAAATGAAGAATTCAACGTTATTTCAGCACTAGAAATCTCGATAAATTTTGTTGAGACTCACCACACAGAAAGACCATCACTAACGCTTTCTAATGAGATATGACTCACCACTAGTTTTGAAGTGCATCGATTCTAAAATTGGACAATTATCAGTAATTTAAAGCAAATTCAGAGTGAAAAATATTTTTTCAACTACAAATCTCTCCGATAAAATTTGTTGTGATTTAGCCCAAAGGAAGAACATTTTAAACCGTTTGCAATGAGACATGACTCACTTCTAGCTTCGAAGCGCATCCATTCCAAAATGAAGAAATTTATGTTTCACATAAAGCAAATGAAGAATTCAACGATACATCTTTACTAGAAATCTCGATAAATCTTGTAGTCACTCAGTATGCAGAAAGACCATAACTAACGCTTTTTAATGAGACATGACTCAGCTCTAAGTTTGAATTGCATCGATTCTAAAATTAGACAATTATCTGGAATCTAAATCAAATTCAGAGTGAAAATATTTTTACTACTAAAAATGTCTTCGATAAATTTTGCTGTGAGTCAACCCAAAGGAAGACCATCTGAAACCCCTTGCAATGAGACATGACTCACTTCTATCTTCGAAGCGCATCCATTCCAAAATGAAATTATGTGCCACTTAAAGGAAATGTAGAATTCAACGTTATTTCAGTACTAGAAATCTCGTTAAATTTTGTTGAGAGTCACCACAGAGAAAGATCATCACTAACGCTTTCTAATGAGATAAGACTAACCGCTAGCTTTGAAGTGCATCGATTCCAAAATTAGACAATTATCTGGAATTTAAAGCAAATTCAGAGTGAAAAATATTTTTTCAACTACAAATCTCTTCGATAAATTTTGTTGTGAGTCAGCCCAAAGGAAGAATATCTTAAACCTTTTGCAATGAGACATGACTCACTTCTATCTTCGAACCGCATTCATTCCAAAATGAAGAAAATAAGTTCCACATAAAGCAAACGAGGAATTCAGCGATACTTCATTACTAGAAATCTCGATAAATTTTTTGTCAGTCAGTACACAGAAAAACCATCATTAAGACTTTTTAATGACACATGACTCACCACTAGCTTTGAAATGCATCGATTTCAAAATTAGACAATTATCTGGAATTTAAAGCAAATTCAAATTGAAAATATTTTTACTACTAAAAATCTCATCGATAAATTTTGTTGAGTCAGCCCAAAGGAAGACCATCTCAAGCCCTTTCTAATCAGACATGACTCACTTCTATCTTCGAAGCGCATCGATTCCAAAATGAAGAAATTATGTGCCACTTATAGCAAATGAAGAATTCAACGTTATTTCATTACTAGAAACCTCGATAAAATTTGTTGAGAGTCACCACACGGGAAGACAATCACAAACACCTTTTTAATTAGACATGGCTCACCTATACCTTTGAAATGCATCGATTCTAAAATTAGACAATTATCTGGAATTTAAAGCAAATGGACAATGGAAAATATTTTCGTTTTTAGAAATGTCTTCGATAAATTGTGTTGTGAGTCAGCCCAAAGGAACACCATCTTATGCCCTTTGTTTTGAGACATGGCTCGCTTCTATTTTCGAAGGGCATCGATTCTAAAATGAAGAAATTATGTGCCCCTTAAAGCAAATGAAGAATTCGACGTTATTCATTACTAGAAATCTCGATAAATTTTGTTGAGACTCACCACACAGAAAGACCATCACTAACGCTTTGTAATGAGATATGACTAACAGCTAGATTTGAAGTGCATCGATTCTAAAATTAGACAATTATGTGAAATCTAAAGCAAGTTCAGAGTGAAACTCTTTTTACTACTAAAAATCTCATCGATAAATTTTGTTGAGTCAGCCCAAAGGAAGACCATCTCAAGCCCTTTCTAATCAGACATGACTCACTTCTATCTTCGAAGCGCATCGATTCCAAAATGAATAAAATATGTGCCACTTATAGCAAATGAAGAATTCAACGTTATTTCATTACTAGAAACCTCGATGAAATTTGTTGAGAGTCACCACACGGGAAGACAATCACAAACACCTTTTTAATTAGACATGGCTCACCTACACCTTTGAAATGCATCGATTCTAAAATTAGACAATTATCTGGATTTTAAAGCAAATGGACAATGGAAAATATTTTCCTTACTAGAAATGTCTTCGATAAATTGTGTTGTGAGTCAGCCCAGAGGAACACCATCTCAAACCTCTTGTTTTGAGACATGGCTCGCTTCTATTTTCGAAGCGCATCGATTCTAAAATGATGAAATTATGTGCCCCTTAAAGCAAGTGAAGAATTCGACGTTATTCATTACTAGAAATCTCGATAAATTTTGTCGAGACTCACCACACAGAAAGACCATCACTAACGCTTTCTAATGAGATATGACTCACCTCTAGCTTTGAAGTGCATCGATTCTAAAATTAGACAATTATCTGGAATCTAAAGCAAATTCAGAGTGAAAATATTTTTACTACTAAAAATGTCTTCGATAAATTTTGCTGTGAGTCAACCCAAAGGAAAACCATCTCAAACCCCTTGCAATGTGACATGACTCACTTCTATCTTGGAAGCCCATCCATTCCAAAATGAAATTATGTGCCACTTAAAGAAAATGAAGAATTCTACGTTATTTCAGTACTAGAAATCTCGATAAATTTTGTTGAGACTCACCACACAGAAAGATCATCACTAACGCTTTCTAATGAGATAAGACTAACCACCAGCTTTGAAGTGCATCGATTCCAAAATTAGACAATTATCTGCAATTTAAAGCAAACTCAGAGTGAAAAATACTTTTTCAACTACAAATCTCTTCAATAAATTTTCTTGTGATTCAAAGTAAAGAAAGATCGTTTCAAACTCCTTGCAATGAGACATGACTCACTTCTATCTTCGAAGCACATCGATTCCGAAATGACGAAATTATGTGCCACTTAATGCAAATGAAGAATTCAAGGTTATTTCATTACTATAAATCTCGATAAAATTTGTTGAGAGTCACCGCACGGGAAGACCACCACAAACGCTTTTCAATGAGACGTGACTCGGCTCTACCTTCGAAATGCATCGATTCTAAAATTAGACATATTACCTGGAATTTAAAACATATAGAGAATGCATAATATTTTTGTTGCTAGAAATCTATTCGATAAATTTTGTTGTGAGTCATCCCAAAGGAAGACTATCTCAAACCCTTTGCAATGAGACATGACTCACTTCTATCTTCGAAGCGCATACATTCCAAAATGAAGAAAATATGTTCCACATAAAGCAAATGAAGAACTGAACGATACTTCATTACTAGAAATCTCGATAAATTTTGTCGTCAGTCAGTACACAGAAAAACCATCATTAAGACTCTTTAATGCGACATGACTCACCACTAGCTTTGAAGTGCATCGATTCTAGAATGAGACAATTATGTGGATTCTAAAGCAAATTCAGAGTGAAAATATTTTTACTAATAAAAATCTCTTCGATAAAGGTTTTTATTAATCAGCCCAAAAAAATACCATCTCAAACCCCTTGCATTGAGACATGACTCACTTCTATCTTCGAAGTGGGGCCGCGGTGGCTCAGTGGTAGAGCGTTCACCTCTGGTGCTTGGGGACCCGGGTTCGATCCCAGCCCCCGCCAAGTGAACTTTGTGGTGGACAAACACCGTGTGCGTGGGTTTTCTCGGGGTTCTCCCGTTTCCTCCCACTTTCTTCATTCCACCATTTCATTCATTACTCATCATCACCGTCTCCTTTAGCCTAACCGGCATAACCGTGGGACGTAAAACTTAAAGATTTCATTTCATTTTCATTTTATCTTCGAAGCTCATACATTCCAAAATGATATTATGTGCCACTTAAAGCAAATGAAGAATTCAACGTTATTTCAGTACTAGAAATCTCTACAAATTTTTTTGAGACTCACAACACAGAAAGACCATATCAATCGCTTTCAAATGAGATATGACTCACCACTAGCTTTGAAGTGCATCGATACTAAAATTGGACAATTATCTGCAATTTAAAGCAAACTCAGAGTGAAAAATATTTTTTCAACTACAAATCTCTTGAATAAATTTTGTTGTGAGTCAGCCCAAAGGAAGAACATTTCAAACCGTTTGCAATGAGACATGACTCACTTCTATCTTCGAAGCACATCCATTCCAAAATGAAGAAAATATGTTCCACAAAAAGCAAATGAAGAATTCAACGATACTACATTACTAGAAATCTCGATAAATCTTGTATTCACTCAGTATGCAGAAAGACCATAACTAACGCTTTTTAATGAGACATGACTTACCTCTAACTTTCAAGTGGATCGATTCTAAAATTAGACAATTATGTGAAATCTAAAGCAAGTTCAGAGTGAAAATATTTTTCCTACTAAAAATCTCTTCGATAAATTTTGTTCTGAGTCAGCCCAAAAAAAGACCATCTCAAACTCCTTACAATGAGACATGACTCACTTGTATCTTCGAAGCTCATACATTCCAAAATGATATTATGTGCCACTTAAAGCAAATGAAGAATTCAACGTTACTTCAGTACTAGAAATCTCGATAAATCTTGATGTCACTCAATATGCAGAAAGAACATCACTAACGCTTTTTAATGAGACAGGACTCACCTCTAGCTTTGAATTGCATCGATTCTAAAATTAGGCAATTATGTGGAATCTAAAGCAAATTCAGAGTGAAAATATTTTTACTACTAAAAATCTCTTCGATAAATTTTGGAAGCGCATCCATTCCAAAACGAAGAAAATATGTTCCACATAAAGCAAATGAAGAATTCAACGATACTTCATTACTAGAAATCTCAATAAATTTTGTTGTCAGTCAGTACGCAGAAAAACCATTATTAAGATTTTTTAATGAGACATGACTCACAACCAGCATTAAAGTGCATCAATTTTAAAATTAGAAAATTATCTGGAATTTAAAGCAAATTCAGAGTGAAAATATTTTTACTACTAAAAATCTATTCGATACATTTTGTTGTGAGTCAGCCCAAAGGAAGACCATCTCAAACCCCTTCCAATGAGACATGACTCACTTCTATCTTCAAGCGCTTCCATTCCAAAATGAAATTATGTGCCACTTATAGAAAATGAAGAATTCAACGTTATTTCAGTACTTGAAATCTCGATAAATTTTGTTGAGACTCACCACACAGAAAGATCATCACTAACGCTTTCTAATGAGATAAGACTAACCGCTAGCTTTGAAGTGCATCGATTCCAAAATTAGACAATTATCTGGAATTTAAAGCAAATTCAGAGTGAAAAATATTTTTTCAACTACAAATCTCTTCGATAAATTTTGTTGTGAGTCAGACCAAAGAAAGACCATCTCAAACACCTTGCAATGAGACATGACTCACTTCTATCTTCGAAACGCATTCATTCCAAAATGAAGAAAATATGTTCAACATAAATCAAACGAGGAATTCAACGATACTTCATTACTAGAAATCTCGATAAATTTTGTTGTCAGTCAGTGCACAGAAAAACCATCATTAAGACTTTTTAATGACACATGACTCACCACTAGCTTTGAAGTGCATCGATTTCAAAACTAGACAATTATCTGGAATTTAAAGCAAATTCAAATTGAAAATATTTTTACTACTAAAAATATCTTCGATAAATCTTGTTGAGTCATCCCAAAGGAAGACCATCTCAACCCCTTATTAATGAGACATGACTCACTCCTATTTTCGAAGCATATCGATTCCAAAATGAAGAAATTATGTGCCACTTAAAGCAAATGAAGAATTCAACGGTATTTCATTACTAGAAACCTCGATAAAATTTGTTGAGAGTCACCACACCGGAAGACAATCACAAACACCTATTTAATTAGACATCGCTCACCTATACCTTTGAAATGCATCGATTCTAAAATTAGACAATTATCCGGAATTTAAAGCAAATGGACAATGGAAAATATTTTCGTTACTAGAAATGTCTTCGGTAAATTGTATTGTTAGTCAGGCCAAAGGAACACCATCTCAAAAATTTTGTTTTGAGACATGACTCACTTCTATCTTCGAAGCGTATCCATTCCAAAATGAAATTATGTGCCACTTAAAGAAATGAAGAATTCAACGTTATTTCAGTACTAGAAATCTCGATAAATTTTGTTGAGACTCACTACACAGAAAGACCATCACTAACGCTTTCTAATGAGATATGACTCACCACTAGCTTTGAAGTGCATCGATTCTAAAATTAGTCAATTATCTGGAATCTGAAGCAAATTCAGAGTGAAAATATTTTTAATACTAAAAATGTCTTCGATAAATTTTGCTGTGAGTCAACCCAAAGGAAGACCATCTCAAACCCCTTGCAATGTGACATGACTCACTTCTATCTTCGAAGCGCATCCATTCCAAAGTGAAATTATGTGCCACTTATAGCAAATGAAGAATTCACCGTTATTTCAGTACTAGAAATCTCCATAAATTTTGTTGAGACTCACCACACAGAAAGATCATCATTAACGCTTTCTAATGAGATAAGATTAACCACTAGCAGTGCATCGATTCCAAAATTAGACAATTATCTGGAATTTAAAGCAAATTCAGAGTGAAAAATATTTTTTCAACTACAAATCTCTTCGAAAAGTTTGTTCTGAGTCAGACCAAAGTAAGACCATCTTAAACCGTTTGTAATGAGACATGACTCACTTCTATCTTCGAAGCGCATTCACTCCAAAATGAAGAAAATAAGTTCCACATAAAGCAAACGAGGAATTCAACGATACTTCATTAGTAGAAATCTCGATAAATTTTTTTGTCAGTCAGTACCCAGAAAAACCATCATTAAGACTTATTAATGACACATGACTCACCACTAGCTTTGAAGTGCATCGATTTGAAAATTAGACAATTATCTGGAATTTAACGAAAAATTCAAATTGAAAATATTTTTACTACTAAAAATCTCATCGATAAATTTTGTTGTGTGTCAGCCCAAACGAAAACTATCTCAAATCCTTTGCAATGAGACATGACTCACTTCTATCTTCGAAGCGCATCCATTCCAAAATGAAGAAAATATATTCCACATAAAGCAAATGAAGAATTCAACGATACTTCATTACTAGAAATCTCGATAAATTTTGTTGTCACTCAGTATGCAGAAACACCGTCACTAACGCTTTTTAATGAGACATGATTTACCTCTAACTTTCAAGTGGATCGATTCTAAAATTAGACAATTATGTGAAATCTAAAGCAAGTTCAGAGTGAAAATATTTTTACTACTAAAAATCTCTTCGATGAATTTTGTTGAGTCAGCCCAAAGGAAGACCATCTCAAGCCCTTTCTAATCAGACATGACTCACTTCTATCTTCGAAGCGCATCGATTCCAAAATGAAGAAATTATGTGCCACTTATAGCAAATGAAGAATTCAACGTTATTTCATTACTAGAAACGTCGATAAAATTTGTTGAGAGTCACCACACGGGAAGACAATCACAAACACCTTTTTAATTAGACATGGCTCACCTATACCTTTGAGATGCATCGATTCTAAAATTAGACAATTATCTGGAATTTAAAGCAAATGGACAATGGAAAATATTTTCGTTTTTAGAAATGTCTTCGATAAATTGTGTTGTGAGTCAGCCCAAAGGAACACCATCTTATGCCCTTTGTTTTGAGACATGGCTCACTTTTATTTTCGAAGCGCATCGATTCTACAATGAAGAAATTATGTGCCCCTTAAAGCAAATGTATAATCCGACGTTATTCATTACTAAAAATCTCGATAAATTTTTTTGAGACTCACCACACAGAAAGACCATCACTAACGCTTTCGAATGAGATATTACAAACCACTAGCTTTGAAGTGCTTCGATTCTAAAATTAGACAATTATCTGCAGTTTAAAGCAAATTCAGAGTGAAAATATTTTTACTACTAAAAATCTCTTCGATAAATTTTGTTGTGAGTCAGCTCAAAGGAAGAATATCTCAAACCCTTTGCAATGAGACATGACTCACTTCTATCTTCGAAGCGTATCCATTCCAAAATGAAGAAAATATGTTCCACATAAAGCAAATGAAGAATTCAACGATACTCCATTACTAGAAATCTCGATAAATTTTGTTGTCACTCAGTATGCAGAAAGACCATTACTAACGATTTTTAATGCGACATGACTCACCTCTAGCTTTGAAGTGCATCGATTCTAAAATTAGACAGTTATGTGAAATCTAAAGCAAGTTCAGAGTGAAAATATTTTGAATACTAAAAATCTCTTCGATAAATATTGTTCTGAGTCAGAACAAAGGAAGACCATCTCAAACTCCTTCCAATGAGACATGACTCACTTCTATCTTCGAAGCGCATCCATTCCAAAATGAAATTATGTGCCACTTAAAGAAATGAAGAATTCAACGTTATTTCAGTACTAGAAATCTCGATAAATTTTGTTGAGAATCACCACACAGAAAGACCATCACTAACGCTTTCTAATGAGATATGACTCAACACTATTTTTGAAGTGCATCGATTTTAAAATTGGACAATTATCTGCAATTTTAAGCAAATTCAGAGTGAAAAATATTTTTTCAACTACAAATCTCTTCGATAAATTTTGTTGTGAGTCAGCCCAAAGGAAGAACATTTCAAACCGTTTGCAATGAGGCATGACTCACTTCTATCTTCGAAGCGCATACATTCCAAAATGAAATTATGTGCCACTTAAAGCAAATGAAGAATTCAACGTTACTTCAGAACTAGAAATCTCGATAAATCTTGTTGTCACTCAATATGCAGAACGACCATCACTAACGCTTTTTAATGAGACGTGACTCACCTCTCGCTTTGAATTGCATCGATTCTAAAATTAGACCATTATGTGGAATCTAAAGCAAATTAAGAGTGAAAATATTTTTACTACTAAAAATCTCTTCGATAAATATTGTTGTGAGTCAGAACAAAGGAAGACCATCTCAAACCCTTTCTAATGAGACATGACTCACTTCTATCTTCGAAGCGCATCGATTCCAAAATGAAGAAATTATGTGCCACTTATAGTAAATGAAGAATTCAACGTTATTTCATTACGAGAAACCTCGATAAAATTTGTTGAGAGTCACCACACGGGAAGACCATCGCAAACACTTTTTAATGAGACATGACTCACCTATATCTTTGAAATGCATCGATTCTAAAATTAGACAACTATCTGGAATTTAAAGGAAATGGAGTATGGAAAATATTTTCGTTACTAGAAATGTCTTCGATTAATTGTGTTGTGAGTCAGCCCAAAGGAAGACCATCTTAAACCCTTTGTAATGAGACATGACTCACTTCTATCTTCGAAGCGCATTCATTCCAAAATGAAGAAAGTATGTTCCACATAAAGCAAATGAGAAATGCAACGATACTTTATTACTACAAATCTCGATAATTTTTTTTGTCAGTCAGTACACAGAAAAAACATCATTAAGATTTTTTAATGAGACATGACTCTCCACTAGCTTTGAAGTGCATCGATTCCAAAATGAAGAAATTATGTGCCACTTAAAGGAAATGAAGAATTCAACGTTATTTCATTAATAGAAATCTTGAATAATTTTGTTGCAAGTCAGCACACAATGACCATTACCAACGCTTTTTAATGAGACATTACTCATCACTGGCTGTGATGTACATCGATTCTAAAATTAGACAATTATCTGCAATTAAAAGGAAATTCAGAATGAAAATATTTTTTACTTCTAAAAATCTCTTCGATAAATTTTGTTGTGAGTCAGTCCAAAGGAAGACCAGCTCAAACCGTTTGTAATGAGACATGACTCACTTCTATCTTCGAAGCGCATCAATTTCTAAATGAAGAAATTTTGTGCCACTTAAAGCAAATGAAGAATTCACCGTTATTTCATTAATAGAAATCTCGATAAATTTTGTTGTGAGTCAGCAGGCAGTACCAACGCTTTTTAGCGGAACATAACAAACCTTTACCTTAGGACTGCATCGATTCTAAAATAAGACAAATATGTTTAATCAAAAGTAAATGGATAGTGCAAAATATTTTATTACTAGATTGCTCTTCTATAAATGTTATTGTCAGTCAGTTGAAAAGAAGACCATCTCAAATCGTTTGTAATGAGATATGACTCACTTCTACTTCTAATAAAAAAATAGTTTGCACTCTTCATTTGCTTTATATTGAGATAATTATCTAATTTTTAGAAACGATTGAGTTCAAAGCTAGAGGTGAGTCATGTCTCATTAGAAAGCATTAGCGATAGTATTTCTGTGTACTGACTGACAACAAAATTTATCGAGATTTCTAGTAATGAAGTATCGTCGAATTGATCATTTGCTTTATGCGAAACTTAATTTCTTCATTTTGGAATCGATGCGCTTCGAAGATAGAAGTGAGTGATGTCTCCTTACAAACGGTTTGAGATGGTCTCCCATTGGGCTGACTCACAACCAAATTTATCGAAGAGATTTCTAGTAACGAAAATATTTTTCACTCTGAATTTGCTTTAAATTCCAGATATTTGTCTACTTTTAGAATCGATGCATTTCAAAGGTTTAGGTGAGTCATGTCTTGTAAAAAAGCGTTTGTGATGGTCTTTCCGTGTGGTGACTCTCAACAGAATTTATCGAGATTTCTGGTACTGATTTAAAGTTTAATTCTTCATTTCTTTAAACTGGCATATAATTTCTTCATTTCGGAATCGATCCGCTTCGAAGATAGAAGTGAGTCATGTCTCATTAAAACGGTTTGAGATGGTCTTCCATTCGGCTGACTCACCAAATTTTATCGAAAAGATTTCTAGTAAGGAATGTATTTTCCATTCTCCATTTGCTTTAAATGTGAAATAATTGTCTAATTTTAGAATCGATGTTTTTAAAGGTATAGGTGAGTCACGTCTTGTTAAAAGCGTTTGTGATGGTCTTCCCGTGTGGCGAAACTTCAATAAAATTTATCGAGATTTCTAGTAACGAAAATCTTTTCCATTCTCCATTTGCTTGAAATTCCAGATAATTGTCTAGTTTTAGAATCAATGCATTTCAAAGGTTGAGGTGAGTTATGTCTCATTAAAGAGCGTTTGTGATTTTGTTCCCGTTTGGTGACTCTCAACAAAATTTGTTTAGATTTCTAGTAATGAAATAACAAAGGGTTTGACATGGTCTTCCCATCGACTGACTGACAAGAAAATTTATCCAGGGATTTCTTGTTGTAAAAATATTTTTCACTCTGAATTTGCTTTAGATTCCAGATAATTGTCTAATTTTAAAATCGATGCATTTGAAAAGTTTAGGTGAGTCATGTCTTGTTAAAAAGTGTTTGCGATGGTCTTCCCGTGTGGTGACTCTCAACAAATTTTATCGAGATTTCTAGTAATTAAATAACGTTGAATTCTTCATTTCTTTAAAGTGGCACATATTTTCTTCATTTTGAAATCGATGCGCTTCGTGGATAGAAGTGAGTCATGTCTCATTAAAAAGGGTTTGAGATGGTCTTCCTTTGGGATGACTCACATGAAAATTTATCGAAGAGATTTCTAGTAACGAAAATATTTTCCATTCTTTATTTGCTTTAAATTGCAGGTGATTGTCTAATTTTAGATGAGCTGCACTTCAATGGTTTAAGTGAGTCATGTCTCATTAAAAACCGTTTGTGATTTCTTCCCGTGTGGTGACTCTCGACAAAATCTATTTAGATTTCTAGTAATGAAATAACTTTGAATTCTTCATTTGCTTTAAGTGGCACATAATTTCTTCATTTTTTAATATATGCGCTTCGTAAATAGAAGTGACTAATGACTCATTACAAAGAGTTTGAGATGGTCTTCCTTTGGGCTAACTCACAACAAAGGTTATCGAAATGATTTCTAGTAACGAAAATATTTTCCATTCTCTATTTGCTTTAAATTGCAGATGATTGTCTTATTTTAGATTCGACGCAATTCAAAGGTTTCGGTGAGTCATGTATCATTAAAAAGCGTTTGTGATGGCCTTCCCGTGTGGGACTCTCAACAAAATTATGGAGATTTCTAGTACTGAAATAACGTTGAATTGTTCACGTGATTTAAGTGGCATATAATTTCTTCTTTTTGGAATCGATGCGCTTCGAAGATAGAAGTGAGTCATGTATCATTATAAAGGGTTTGAGATGGTCTTCCTTCGTGGTGATTTAGAACAAAATTTATTGAAGAGATTTTTAGTAACGAAATTTTTTCATTCTCTATTTGCTTATGTTGCAGATGATTGTCTAATTTTAGAATCGATGCACTTCAAAGGTTTAGGTGAGTCATGACTCATTAAAAAGCGTCTGTGATGGTCTTCCCGTGTGTAGACTCAACAAAATTTATCGAGATTTTTTAGTAATGAAATAACGTTGAATTCTTCATTTGTTTAAAGTGGCACATACTTTCTTCATTTTTTAATGTATGCGATTCGTAAATAGAAGTGAATAATTTCTCATTACAAAGAGATTGAGATGGTCTTCCCTTGGGCTGACTCACAACAAAATTTATCGAAGAAATTTCTAGTAACGGAAATATTTTCCATTCTCTATTTGCTTTAAATTGCAGATGATTGTCTAATTTTAGAATCGATGCACTTCAAAGGTTTAGGTGAGTCATGTCTTGTTAAAAAGCGTTTGTGATGTTCTTTCCGTGTGGTGACTCAACAAAATTTATCCAGATTTCTAGTAATGAAATAACGTTGAATTCTTCATTTCCTTTAAGTGGCACATATTTTCTTCATTTTGGAATTGATGTGCTTCGAGGTTAGAAGTGAGTCGTATCTCATTGAAAAGGGTTTGAGATTTTCTTCCTTTGGGCTGACTCACAATCAAATTTATCGACGAGATTTCTAGTAACGTAAATATTTTCCATTCTTTATTTGCTTTAAATTGCAGATGATTGTCTAATTTTAGAATTGATGCACTTCAATGGTTTAGGTGAGTCATGTCTCATTAAAAAGCGTTTGTGACGGTCTTGCCGTGTGGTGACACTCAACAAATTTTATCGAGATTTCTAGTAATGAAAATAACCTTGAATTCTTCATTTGCTTTAAGATGCAGATGATTGTCAAATCTTAGAATCGATGCACTTCACAGTTTTAGGTGAGTCATGTCTCAATAAAAAGAGTTTGTGATGGTCTTCACGTGCGGTGACTCTCAACAAAATTTGTCGAGATTTCTAGTAATGAAATAACGTTGAATTCTTCATTTCTTTAAAGTGGCACATATTTTCTTCATTTTGGAATCGAAGGTAGATGTGAGTCATGCCTCATTACAAAAAGTTTGAGATGGTCTTCCTTTAGGCTGACTCACAACAAAATTTATCGAAGAGATTTCTAGTAACGAAAATATTTTCCATTCTTTATTTGCTTTAAATTGCAGATGATTGTCTAATTTTAGAATCGATGCATTTCAATGGTTTAGGTGAGTCATGTCTTGTTAAAAAGCGTTTGTGATGGTCTTCCCGTGTGGTGGCTCTCAACAAAATTTATTTAGATTTTCAGTAATGAAATAACATTGAATTCTTCATTTCATTTAAGTAGCACATAATTTCTTCTTTTTGGAATGGATGCGCTTCGAAGATAGAAGTGAGACATTTCTCATTACAAAGGGTTTGAGATGTTCTACTTTCGGGCTGCCTTACAACAAAATTTATCGAAGAGATTTCTATAAAACATTTTTTTCATTCTCTATTTGCTTTAAATTGCAGATGATTGTCTAATTTTAGAATCGATGCATTTCAATGGTTTAGGTGAGTCATGTCTCATGAAAAAGCGTTTGTTATGGTCTTCACGTGCGGTGACTCTCAATAAAATTTATCGAGATTTCTAGTAGTGAAATAACATTGAATTCTTCATTTCTTTAAAGTGGCACATATTTTCTTCATTTTGGAATCGATGCGCTTCGAAGGTAGAAGTGAGTCATATCTCATTTCAAAGGGTTTGAAATGGTTATCCTTAGGGCTGACTTACAACAAAATTTATCGAAGAGATTTTTAGTAACAAAATTTTTTCATTCTCTTTTTGCTTTAAATTCTAGGTAATTGTCTAATTTTAGAATCGATGCATTTCAAAGGTTTAGGTGAGTCATGTCTTGTTAAAAAGCGTTTGTGATGGTCTTCCCGTGTGGTGGCTCAACAAGATTTATCGAGATTTCTAGTAATGAAATAACGTTGAATTCTTCATTTGTTTAAAGTGTCACATACGTTCTTCATTTTTTAATGTATGCGTTTCATAAATAGAAGTGAGTAATGTCTCATGACAAAGACTTTGAGATGGTCTTCTTTTGAGCTGACTCACAACAAAATTTACCAAAGTCATTTCTAGTAACGAAAATATTTTCCATTCTCTATTTGCTTTAAATTGCAGATGATTGTGTAATTTTAGAATCAATGCACTTCAAAGGTTTAGGTGAGTCATGTCTTGTTAAAAAGCGCTTGTGATGGTCTTCCCGTGTGGTGACTCTCAACAAATTTATCGAGATTTCTAGTAATGAAATAACGTTGCATTCTTCATTTCTTGCCAATGTCACATATTTTCTTCATTTTCGAATCGATGTGCTTCGTAGATGGAAGTGAGTCATGTCTCATTACAAAGGGTTGAGATGGTCTTCCTTCGGGCTGACTCACAACAAAATTTATCGAAGAGATTTCTAGTAACAATTTTTTTCATTCTCTATTTGGTTTAAGTTGCAGAAGATTGTCTAATTTTAAAATCGATCCACTTCAAAGGTTAAGGTGAGTCATGTCTCAATAAAAAGCGTTTGTGATGGTCTTCACGTGCGGTGACTCTCAATAAAATTTATCGAGATTTCTAGTAGTGAAATAACATTGAATTCTTCATTTCTTTAAAGTGGCACATATTTTCTTCATTTTGGAATCGATGCGCTTCGAAGGTAGAAGTGAGTCATATCTCATTTCAAAGGGTTTGAAATGGTCTTCCTTAGGGCTGACTTACAACGAAATTTATCGAAGAGATTTTTAGTAACGAAATTTTTTCATTCTCTTTTTGCTTTAAATTCTAGGTAATTATCTAATTTTAGAATCGATGCATTTCAAAGGTTTAGGTGAGTCATGTCTTGTTAAAAAGCGTTTGTGATGGTCTTCCCGTGTGGTGGCTCAACAAGATTTATCGAGATTTTTTAGTAATGAAATAACGTTGAATTCTTCATTTGTTTAAAGTGTCACATACTTTCTTCATTTTTTAATGTATGCGTTTCGTAAATAGAAGTGAGTAATGTCTCATGACAAAGACTTTGAGATGGTCTTCTTTTGGGCTGACTCACAACAAAATTTACCGAAGTCATTTCTAGTAACGAAAATATTTTCCATTCTCTATTTGCTTTAAATTGCAGATGATTGTGTAATTTTAGAATCGATGCACTTCAAAGGTTTAGGTGAGTCATGTCTTGTTAAAAAGCGCTTGTGATGGTCTTCCCGTGTGGTGACTCTCAACAAATTTTATCGAGATTTCTAATAATGAAATAACGTTGCATTCTTCATTTCTTGCCAATGTCACATATTTTCTTCATTTTGGAATCGATGCGCTTCGAAGATAGTAGTGAGTCATTGTAACCGACCGTTTATCGGTGACATTTCTGTTTAAGTTGGCTCCCGTATTTTGATGTTTACCGGTTGAAGTTGGTTCCCGTATAGTATTACTGTGCCCAGTTTTGTCAGGTGTAGTTTTATATTAATTTTTAATGTTAATTCGTTCTTATTGTTAGCAAAAGACATGGCACAGAAGGATAAATGTACTCATTTTTTAATATGAGATATGCACGTAAACACATTCGGAAATTTAATCCAAAAGTTCGAACATTTTCCTTTAAACCCAGTTATTACCGATTCACTTCAAACCATGCAACAGTTTCTTTATAGTCTGTACAGTATTCTCAGAACAACTAGCATAAATAAAACTAAATAATACTAGATGTTAGTTAAAATTTTTACCTAATATACTGCGTGTGGTTATCTTGTTTACATAATATCAACTGTCATGGTGTTTTTTCTGGTTATTCCCGGAAGAGGGCATTCGAATCACCTTTTGACGAAAACGAAATGCTAAAGAGTATAAGATGGCGATCTGTTAGCAGTCGTAATTGATTCCTAGTCATGGTGAGGAGAAATAATTACCAGACAGAAGTAAACAGATATTTCTAAATTATCAAATGTGATTCCCGGTAAGTTAGAAATTGGAAATATATATAGAGATTCATGATCTTTACGGTTAGGTTCTTGTATTGATATGTATTTATGGTAAAACTGTGTTAATTATAGCCGAAGGTATAATATTTAAAAACGCGTTTATTAAGGTCTGGTGACGCGAGTAAGATGACGCAGTGAAACGCCGTTTTACAGTGTATAAAGAAGATGGCTTAGGTCGGCTCCTCAAAACTTAGAAATTTCGTAATCAAAAGTATAAACTTTCGGCAGTTAACCTAGTATAAATTGCTAATTGGTATAACCTGAGTTATTTTGGAAGAAAGGAACACTGAGGAGTCTGACCGAAGTGAAAATTCATCAAAACAAGGTTTGGCCAAAAGCCATCGAGTGTTACTTCCGCCATTACGAGTGATATGAAGTAATGGGCAGGAAGTATAGTTGTTGAAGTTCATCTCATCGGTTAATAGACCCAAGGCCCCATATTTAATAGGACGTGGGACTAATACCCGAGGAGATCAGTTTCGACGTGTAAATAAATAGGTTTGCTAACCTATTCTGTCCTGTGAAGCCAAAGATCCAGGTGACAAGGACCGAGAGGACTATTTGTAGGAACCTCCATTAATTTGGTAATCTCCATCCATTTTATTTTATTTTCTTCTTGTTTCGATTATAAACAGAATCACGAATTCACCAAATGGAGTGCTTCGAAATAAATATGTATAGTTAAAACGAAAGGCGTTACGCGTTTAGACAGCTCATCTCGTTTCCACTCAATAAAAAGATATCATAAGCATATGTGATCAACATTGAAAATTGTTGGTGAACTTTACTTTGAGCGCACTATTTGATATTAATGTGCCTCTAATATTTTCCATGTGAGAATTGATACATTTTTTTTATTATTGTTAGATTAAGTAATATTTTTACTCTAAGATGTCATTTTGAACGTGTGTCCCATGAAATAATGTGTTTAGGTTGTTTAGGTTAGGTAAGATTTAAATTGAACGTGTCCCATAATATACATCTATCTCGATTGTTAGGTTAGGAAATTTGATTGTGTGCTTACGGTTAAATAATGTACTTTATTTTTGTCTCGTGATATATTTTGGAAAATGTATATTTCTATTGCTTGCTTAGGTTAGGTAAATTGAATTTGTGTGCTTACGGTTAAATAATGTACTTTATTTTTGTCTCGTGATATATTTTGGAAAATGTATATTTCTATTGCTTGCTTAGGTTAGGTAAATTGAATTTGTGTGCTTACGGTTAAATAATGTCCTTTATTTTGTTCCACGATGTATTTTGTGAAAATATGTATTTCAATTGCGTAGGTTAGGGCTTTATATAGGTTAGGAAATTCAATTCTGAATGTGATTTCGTCTATGTAACTTGTATTTTTTTTTTAATGTTAAAGGATAGTAAATGTGCCGCTTTCCATTGATGTGGTCTCATGCTATGCGAGTGCATACTCGGTCTGTGCAGATTTCAGCTAACCTTAAGTTGTAGTTTTTTAAAATATATTATTGGAATATGTTTTCGTGCAAGACTCTGCTTTGGGCACATATTTAGTTTAAGGGTGCCATTAACGCGTTATAAGTACATATTTGCCTCATCGGGAGTTAATATAGCTGATCGATGTTCAGCTTTATTTATAAACATATACGTACTTACGGTTATTCAATTTGTCGTTCTTAAACACAATTTGAAATTTATCATGTGTCTATTGCTCTTGAAAATTAATGACATTATATTGTGAAGTTAAAAGTGATAATAATGTTGATAATGACGTTCTAATCTCTCATAAGATATGTAAACCCTGGCGTAGAGAAGTAGAAGTAGAACATTTTTTTTTCATTTGTAAATATCTCATTCATTAATAGTAGATTTTTTTTTGTAGATGTATTATGTACGGTTGATACATGCTACTTACTTGTCCTAAAGTACAATGAGAATGTAGTAGCAGTCATGTACAGCTTATGTTGTCGCTTCATTCAAACGAATGACAGGGTTATAAATAGTGAACGTCTATTTAGTAATAATCTTAGTAATAATAATGTCATTTTGTTAAATGAGTGACTAGAGCGTATGGACCATTAGTTCTTGAGTGATCACGAACTGAATATGCATCATGAAAGATATTGAAATTTGAGAATTGATACAATGTTTATATTAAGTCAATGTAATAACATAATATCGTAAGTGATTTGAACATACTGCGATGTAGGCAAATATTTGACAAACATTATTCTGTTGCTCCTGATAATTGTTACAATGTAACTGTTGACTGATTGGCACAAATAAACAATCACGACAAAATTTCAATTCTATAATTTCGAATACTGCTCATAGAGTTAAGCAAGTGTAAGTTTGATATTATTTTTTTTTCATTCAATTTAAGTTAATGACGTTGAGTCTTCTTTCATTTCGATTAGCCACTAAACAATAATTTGAGATCTTTTTGATAAATTCGTTGCGCACGCTTGAACTGATTTTTTTTTCAATGACCGTAATATTTGGGTTGTTATAAATTAGCGATACCATCCAGAATTTTGATTTATTTCAAAGATATTATCATTGGAATAGTAGTGAAAGAAAGGTGTAGTACTAATACACCTAAACATACTAATTAAAGCTAACATAACCTAAACATTGAGTTTAAATAATTGTGCAAACTGTAGGTTTGTTATATCATGTCCCATTGCAAATGGTTTGAGATTGTCTTCCTTCGGGCTGCCTTACAACAAAACTTATGGAAGAGATTTCTAGTAAAGAAATTTTTTCATTCTCTATTTGCTTTAAATTCTAGGTAATTGTCTATTTTTTGAATCGATACATTTCAAAGGTTTAGGTGAGTCATGTCTTGTTAAAAAGCGTTTGTGATGGTCTTCCGGTGTGTTGACTCTGAACAAAATTTATTGTGATTTCTAGTAAAGAAATAACGTTGAATTCTTCATTTCTTTAAAGCGGCACATATCTTCTTCATTTTGGAATCGATGCGCTTCGTAAATAGAAGTGAGTCATGTCTCATTACAAAGAGTTTAAGATGGTCTTTCTTTAGGTTGACTCACAACAAAATTTATCGAAGAGATTTCTATTAACGAAGATATTTTCCATTCTCTATTTGCTTTAAATTGCAGATGATTGTCTAATTTTAGAATCGATGCACTTCAAAAGTTTAGGTGAGTCATGTTTCATTAAAAAGCGTTTGTGATGGTCTTTTTCGTGTGATGACTCAGCAAAATTTATTGAGATTTCTAGTAATGAAATAACGTTGAATTCTTGATTTCTTGAAAGTGACACATATTTTCTTTATTTTGGAATCGATGCGCTTCGAAGATAGAAGTGAGTCATGTCTCATTACAAACGGTTTTAGATAGTCTTTGTTTGGGCTGACTCACATGTAAATTTATCGAAGAGATTTCTAGTAACGAAAATATTTTCCATTCTTTATTTGCTTTAAATTGCAGATGATTGTCTGATTTTAGAATCGATGCACTTCAATGGTTTAGATGAGTCATGTCTCATTAAAAAGCGTTTGTGATGGTCTTCACGTGCGGTGACTCTGATCAAAATTTATCGAGATTTCTAGTAATGAAATAACGTTGAATTCTTCATTTCTTTAGAGTGACACATATTTTCTTCATTTTGGAATCGATGCGCTTCGAAGGAAGAAGTGAGTCATGTCTCATTACAAAGGCTTTGAGATGGTCTTCCTTAGGGCTGACTTACAACAAAATTTAACGAAGAGATTTCTAGTAACGAAATTTGTTTCATTCTCTATTTGCTTTAAATTCTAGGTAATTTTCTAATTTTAGAATCGATGCATTTCAAAGGCTTAGGTGAGTCATGTCTTGTTAAAAAGCGTTTGTGATGGTCTTGCCGTGTGGTGACTTTCAACAAAATTTATCGAGATTTCTAGTAATGAAATAACTTTGAATTCTTCATTTGCTTTAAGTGGCACATAATTTCTTCATTTTGGAATCGATGCTTTTCGAAGATAGAAGTGATTCATGTCTCGTTACAAAGGGTTTGAGATGGTCTTCGTTTGGGCTGTCTGACAACAAAATTTATCGAAGAGATTTCTTGTTATAAAAATATTTTTCACTCTGGATTTGCTTTGGATTCCAGATGATTGTGTAATTTTAGAATCAATGCACTTCAAATGTAGAGGTGAGTCATGTCTCATTAAAAAGCGTTAGTGATGGTCTTTTAGTGTGCTGACTCACAGCAAAATTTATGGAGATTTCTAGTAATGAAATAACGTTGAATTGTTCACTTGGTTTTAGTGGCACATAATTTCTTCATTTTGGAATCGATGCGCTTCGAAGATAGAAGTGAGTCATGTCTCATTACAAATGGTTTGAGATGGTCTTCCTTTGAGATGATCTGAGATGGGCTGACTCGGAAGAAAATTTATCGAAAAGATTTGTAGTAATGAAAATATTTTACAATTCTTTACGTAACATAGAATTGCCTTATTTTGGAATCGATGCTCTTCGAAGATGAAAATGAGTCACGACTCGCCATGAAGATTTTGCTATGCACTTCTTGTAACTTGTGTCACAACGAAATCTACTGAAGATATTTGTAGTAATAAAAAGCTTGTTTAATATCCATAATTTAGCATTTTAAACAGCATATTGTTTAATTTTGGTATGTGTTTGCTTCGATATTGATGTGAGTCATGACTCACTAGAAGGTGCTTGGGATGTCCTTGCCGTTATCGAAGCTCTTTTGTTTTTTATTTTCTTTTTGTTGCATTTTACATTTTTGGTTATGGGTTAAATAATTATAACCAAAAAAATGGTTTTGGTTCTAACTTTTAAGACGTTTCCTCAAACGCTGAATCCACACCCAAAAACCATTACTAGCTATGCGTTACTGTTTTTGTCCTAAATGATAAAGTTTGAAACTGGAATTCGTTAATTTCAACCACTTATGGATAAAATAAATCAATAAGGAAGGAGATAGAACCTATTTCTACGAATCTGAATCGATTGTAAAAATTGTATCTGATATCCCTTACCGTTTTGGGGCTAAAAAAACCTGTATTTAATCCGGGAGTAGTAGTATCAAGCAGTTCCGGTTTTGATACAGTGTTGCGGGTTGTGATGGTATGCTCTCTTGACACCCTGAATCTTTTCCAGAAAACCGCTTATTGTTATCTAATACCATTTTGTTTCAACATTTTGCGATAAATGTTGAAACCGGTAATGGTTAACTTGAACCACTTCCGAATCAGAGTCGTAGCTAGAGATTTAGGCGCCCGGGGCGAAGTAGAATTCGGCGCCGCTACATTTAACTTGCCAAGCTTTTATTTTTTCTTTCTTTTATTTTTACATATAAGAGAAACAGTTTTTGTTGTTACGCTATGCTGAATTTTATCAAACTGCTTGGAAAGAGTATTGCAACAACCAAAAGTGATCATTATGTATTCTTTTACAAATAAGAGCTGTTCCGCTTTGTTAAACTTGATAAAACTACCTCTGGTTGTATAGAAATCCACTTGGATAATTATGGAAAGAGAATGGAGCCGGTTCTCCTACAGTAGGGACTCCGTGTTAGACATGGAGTTGGTGGACGCGAGTGTTGGCTTTGGAATGATCCGAGTCCCCTGAGCACAATGATGATGTCAGAAATTGGGCTAGTCCCGAAGATTCAGAAATGGAGTCCTAAACTTTAGCTTCGACACCAGGGCAGGATTTCTGACATTACGGCTGTGCTCAAACGACCCCAGCCTTTCCAACGCCACCACTCTCGTACAACAACTCAAACCGTAAGTTTTGGGGCCTCAGGTCCTGGGTCATATCTCTGATATTACTGATGTGCTAAGAGGACACGGAGCTTTTTAACGCCACAATTTGCATCCAAAAACTCCATGTTAAAAGAGATAGAATAGACCCGAGTCCTAAACATCTGGACTCCATTTCTGGGGCCAGGGCCCGATTTCTGACAACACCCATGTGGTCAGGGGCCCGAAGCTTTCCAACGCCACCACCTACGTCTAACAGCTCCATGTTTAATAACGAATAGGAGCACGTGCTTCAAATTTCGGGACCCCTTTCTGGGGCCTCATGGCCAAGGCCCGACTTCTGATATCACCGCTGTGCTCAGGGGGATCCAGACCTATCCAACGCCATCACCCGCGTGCACCAACTCCATCTCTAACACAGCTTCTGTACGGTGGGAGGATTTTAATGGAATTTTCTCCATGCTCTTTACAACTATTTACATTTCATACTACTGATAAGAAATGAAATTTAAACACATTAAATACTATGTGCTTTCAAATGTTAGAAACGATTAACAGCATTAATTTCCAGTAATAATTGTAAACTTCTGTAATTCTTATGTGACTACACAAATAGCATTTTAATTTCCATTCTTTTACTGTAAAAACTATTTTGTGAAATGTAACGCAAATTCAGAAGGAGCCTTCTTTGCAAATCTCTCAATATTGATGGATGGAGATGAAGAATATGTTTAACCCTTTGGAGTTTGTGTTTGAAATCCAAAATACTACATATGTTTGAAATTATGGAAATTATTTAATTTCTTAATGGATGAATGTTCTGAATCCTGGAAATACAAGTAGTTGATGGAGAAATGATTCCAATAAATTCATTCAAATTGAAAGCATTTCATATGTCAATGGAACATATAAAAAACACATGTAATGATCAGTCTTTGAAAAAGACGAAATTCGTTGAGATAAGTTCTGACCCCTTAAGAGCCTATTCTACAATTGCTTGAAGTTCGAAAAAATGTTATTATTCCCCTTGTTTATCCTTATTTTTAATATTCCCGCGCAAACAGTAGTTTGCGTTTGTCTCTTCACTCCTCATACCGTCGTGATTATCCGATTGTGTAGAAAAGCGTGAAAGTAAGCAAAATTACCATTAAAAAGCCGAATTCCTGTTTCAGATTTTGAAAACGCTCCTGCTCACACGCTATGTGATCACTTGGAACCTTGTATAACACATCGTCATTAACAATAATTTTCTTTAAGTAAGAGTAAAATCTTGCGACTGATATTGAAACTTTTGGGTTGCGAGCAAAAAATATAGTTCTTTGCAAACCGACAGCAATATTGATATTGTACCGCATAACGCTACAAACTCCATGTGGAAAATTCGTAATTCGAACTATGCCGGGAAACAAATGACGCTAGATGGGCGCATCCGCGCTGCGCAGGAAGGAGACGAGAAAGAAGCAGTGTGGTGGAAATTTTAGCTTGAAATCTTTTGTTGTTGTTGTTGTTGTTGTTGTTGCTAAGTACACACACGTTGAATCAAGTGTTGCATATTCTGAAGAAGACAAGCGGGTGCTGAAGTAAGTCTATAATTTATGTGTCGTTGAAAAGATTATGCAACATCAAAACAATAATAACACCAGTATCGTACCGTGGAAAATCAGCGCCTGGGCGAGAATATAGCTACGACGGCGTCCCCGTACATGTGACTGAGGTCAATATACCAGCCGCAAAGCGCCACTATGGTTGGCGCGAAGCGTAATAAAATTTTTAAAAGTAAACGCTGATTTTCCTTCATTTTCAGCACTTTTTCTTACTTTTTCCTTCAATTACACACACACACACACACACACACACACACACACACACACACACACATATATATATATATATATATATATATATATATATATATATTTTCCTTCCGAATTTTGCGCCCCCTACTTCGGCGTCCGGAACCGTCCCCCTCCCTAACGGCATGGTATAGCACAAAAAATACATTGACGTAGTTGCCGGCTTACCGGGTTAAGTATTTTGCTAATGACGCCATATTCACGAATACAAAAATACCGGAACAATTATGTGTTTTAGAGATTTATATCGACGCATTGTAAAAAACTTTATGTATAGGCCTAAAGTTAGCTCAGGGATGTTCATACGTGGGCAATAATATTTACTTTTTTACAAAAAATGAATTCAGCCCTTTTTGTTTAAATTTGGTACTATTTTTCAGCCCACTCCAGAGCTAGGACTATGGCAACACTGAGCACATCCGTCACCGCAGTGCATTGACTAGCTCAGAAGGATTACATAATTAGAATGGCAAAGTGCTCTACCTTAAAGCCAAATATATCGTGACTATAACTCCTAATTAAATTTAACATTATTTTGCTCCAGTTGATTGGATAAACAGTTTTTGTTTCGTTCAAATTGGTTCACAGATGGTTGTATAAGTTGAAGTTCAGAATGTTGCACATAATCAATTGTAAACTGTGTATTCTCTCATCTGACTCTCATATATATATACTCTTGCATTCATTCTTCCTCAAGACAAAGAGAAAAAATAATGCGTGACTTGTTTAAGTCATCATATACTTGCCCACACTTACATTCTCTTCAGTCAACCGGAGCAGTGAGATGTGATGTTTCTTTCCTTCTTTATCAACTCACAGCTTTGCTTGAGGTGTGTAGGCTATACATATATGTTTTCTTGCAATACGGTCTCTTAAGCACTCTTTTTCAGGCCAACAGATGGCGCTTTGATTATGTAATATATCTTCGTAATATAACGTAATCTCTGCCAGTGACGTAAACTATTGAGAATAGACGACGTCATTAGCTTACATAATATTTCTTTCTTGTATATGGAAGCTGTGCAAGTAATCATACATCATCAAGTACCTGGTAATCATGATGTCTATGCTTACTTGAGGATGAGCATCATTCCTATATAGTAGCTACTAACAATCACCGGTGTCACGTCAGAAGGGCCCGGGCAAAAGGGCGAGGACAAAAAGGCCCGAGTCAAAACGGCCCCACGTCAAAAAGTCTCCGGTCATAAGGGCCCGAGTCAAAACGGTCCCACGTCGAAAGGGCCCCACAACAAAAGGGGAAGAGTCAAAAAAGCAATGCGTATAAAGAGCCCGGGTCAAAAGGGCACCGGTCATAAGGGCCCGAGTCAAAAAGGCCCCGCGTCAAAAGGGCCCCGGTCATAAGGACCCGAGTCAAAAGGGCCCTGCGTCAAAAGGGCCGGGTCAAAAAGGCATTGCGGCAAAAGGCCCGAGTCAAAAGAACCCCGCGATAAAAGGGCCCCACGTCACAAAAGCCTGAGAATAGCCTGAAAAGCATGAGAAATATAAAAATGCTTATTAGATTAAAAGTATTTAGTGGACACCGCCTGATTTGTGTTGAAAGAACGTACATGTGGATGTGTATGCAGTGTTAGTCAAAGTTATTACGACAGCCCAGTTACAACGATTCATGTGAACAGAAAAAAGTGTTGCAGGTAGGTATTGATCAGTGCCGTGTCGTGGTGCGGGTGAGCGGGGCAACGGCCGTGGCTGCCGAAGTAAGGTGGCGCAAAATTCGGGAGTAAGAAAGAAAAGGAAAGAAGGAAAGAAAAAGAGAGGAAAAATGACTTGGAATATATTAGATCTACAGCAGATAGTGTTACTCATGTTAGGAAAATCTATGTACACCCAACCACAAAAGTATCTCCCCCCTCCTAAGTGCTCTAATTCCATAACTTGGGGTCCAGATAATTTGCAGTTGTGAGAACGCCTAGACAGATGCAACCCAATTTACACTTAACTTTTCTCGGCCCTGGCAGCAGTTGGTAGCACTGAGTCCAGTCTTTACGCAAGTAAAATTGTGAGTAGATGATGCACGAAACATTTCTCCATTCTGAGATGAAATTCTCTGGTTCAGAGCGTGTTGTCCAATGAGCATCACATGTTAATCTCAATATCGTTGTGTATGTAATGTATTATTTCACTATATACTTTATATTCAAAGAAATAAAAACACTAATCACACATGAATCAGAAAATGCTTGAAAGTAGACGAAAATATCAAATCTAGAACAACTGCTGGAAATAAGATAGTAAATGACTGCTTTCATTGAGAGACCTTCTCCAATTCTCCTCATTCCAACATCTTTCTCTTTCTGGAGGAGAGAAAATCTTACTTGTCACACTGAGTATGTATTAAATTGAAATTGAAACATTTGAAAAAGTTAGAACATGACCCTGATTTGAACGCGGGTCCGCAGAATATAAGTTCAATGCGCTAAACACTTACCTACCTCGTCACTTCATCTTCCGCCTAACACAATATACTCGTACTAATATTCGTATAAGGAGACGTTTCTTATGAGTGTCACAATGACTTACTCGAGGTTTCCTTCTTTAACTCAAAAACAAATGATATAGACCTTCGTCAATGAGGAAAATATCGAGAAGCGTTCTTCAAGATGAGGCTACCTAATTTTTTAACTGGTCCCGATTTACATTACTGCAATTCTTCCTCACCGTAACTTCTAACTTATGCAGACATTATTTTCGCATTCTTTGAATTGCATCAACACGTGTAAAAATAGTGTGTGCTATGTTTATCTAACATAGCTGCTAGTTTATTTTCTTATCTTTGTGTCAAGTGTGAAAGCAGAGAACTGCTATTTCAGTGACCCGGGTTCGAATCCCAGCGTGACATTTATTTTTTTATCCGAAGGTATTGCTTACGTTATTGATATTATTATTATTATTATTATTATTATTATTATTATTATTATTATTATTATTATTATTATTATTATTATGCGTATAATTGTATGAAAATCGATGGCAACTGTCTCCGAATATTAGAAAGTGAATGTGGAAGAACTATGAAATAAATTAGAGATGCGCGTAATTTTATCACAAAATTATATGGCGAACGCATTTTATCTTATCGCAAACGGTTATCGTCGAATATACACGGTTAAAGGCGCACTCTGTTGGTCAAATTAAAAGAAGCTGCTAGACAAGTATTGACCACCGGCAGAAAAAATACAGAGTAACTGCAAGTCGAGTACGTACTATTGTGCAGGAGTATGCTCAAAGACTTTAGAGAACTATCTTCGTGGCTTGGCTCACAATTTTAATTTGCAATCCACGTAAGCACTTTGAGACAAATGTCAATCGTATTTGGCATTTGGAAAGTTAAGCAAAAATGATAATAATCTTATGTCCAATATAAGTTGGAAGAATTTGAAAACAGATGAAAGTAGCCAGAATTTTTCAATGAAAGTTCACATACTTTATATATCTGCGACTTGGGACTAAAAGGGCTAATGTCAACACGAAGTAGTTTGGAGTATATATACTATTCATATTAACGATTGCTTTTCTTGCAAAAGAAAATATCCATTTATAGGCGTTACAATTTGAAGAATATCTCATCTTTGCCAAAAAAAAGTGACATTGGCCCTTTCAGACCCAAATCACACACACACACACACACACACACACATATATATATATATATATATATATATATATATATATTCTAATATTTTAATGGACAAGATATGAAGATTTTTCTTTGTAAGGCTTCGTGCTAAGTAAGTATCTTTCAAATATAATAAATGTAATATAATGTTTCTCAAAAGCATTTTTTGTTAGTAATGTTTGCCTTTTGTTTTTCACTCTTTTTATCTTATTGTAAGGCTTTATGCATCATTGGTACTTCTAAAATACAATGATCATAATGTAATGTTAATTAAAGTCAAATTGTTCAAAACATATACTCTAATGTAAAATAATTATATATGTATAAAATCTGATCAGATGCAACAGAAAGTATAAACAAATGGTATTTGTTTGTAATGTTTACCACTTGTTTTTCAGACGTTTTTAAAACCTTATTATAAGGCTTCGTGGTAGGTTAGCACCGGTAAGATATAATAAGAATAATGTAATGTTCACCGAAGTCGAGTTTTTGATATATATATATATATATATATATATATATATATATATATATATATATATATATATATATATATATATATAATAGTTTTAGTAAGGATTTTTTGTTTATAATATACTTCTTGTTTATTTTTTATTTTATTCCATGCCAAAAGGCCCAGACAAAGAACGACGTCACAGAAGGGGTCGTCCTCAATGCAATATCGTAAATCAGTTGCTCCCAACCATGTTTACCTGGCAGCCTCTTCGCAAGCCCTTAATACTTCACAGATCTCTTACTGCTTGTTGGCTATACGTACTTTTTCTGATCTTTTATCTGCTTTCAGATGCACCATTGAATTTTCAATTCGATAATAATAAGAATCTCAATATATTTATATTTCCTCCAGCAAGACTTCTGAATACCTTTGTAGTCTAATATTATTATTTACCAGCTGTATTCCTAATTAAACCACAGTTCGTCACAATAATTTGTATTTGTACTTTTAATTTAACATCTCTGTTACATTATTCGTAATATTTCTAATTAAGAATGTAATTTATTTCTGTCAGTAGCTTTTGCACTTCTGTTCTTGGAAATAACATCCCATCAATGTGGGTTTTCATCGCTCCAATAGTGATAATTTTTCGGTTCACCAGACCAAATATGGTAAATATCGCTTCATCAAAGAATACCGGATGGAGTGGCACGGTGGTTCAGTAGTAGAACTCTTAGCTTTGGTGTGTAGGACTACTGATTCCATTCCCGGCCAAGTAAGTTTGTGGTGGACAATATTGTATCCGTGAGTTTTCCCGGGGTACTCTCGTTTCCTTTTGATTTCACCAATTCTTTCATGATCATTCACTTGCTTTAATCATCGTTATCCTAAAGGGCATAATGTGGGACGTTAAACTGGAAGTCTGAAAGTTACCAGAGAATACCATGTCATTTACGACAATATTGCTGTCATCGATATTTCATATCATTACTTCGCAAAATTCAATGCGGTGATCAAAGTCGTCTTTCGTTATTTCGTCTTCCGTTATGGACATGTTGTCATAGCAATAGGGATTGAATTGGAAATTATATATCACTACTTTCAGGATTTTTTTATCTTTACGGGCTGATAGTAGTTAAAATTTAATCAACCTTGTTTTGGAATTACAATCTCTGTTGTTATGATCATATGTTCATCTCATTTCATGTTCTTAGGCTTCACGGCATTTTCAATTTAAAAAAAAAAGTAGACGACTTATAATTATTAATATTATTATTATTATTTTATTATTATGATTATTGATATATAGTAGTATAGAGGTGTTACATGAGCACAAACGAAGAAAAGTAGTAAACTAGAGAGAGTTTTAACAATTGCTTTAGCTATTTGTTGCCAAAAGTTCAAAAATTCGCTCGAGATATTGGCTATAGACAGGCACCCTTGAATTCGCCGTTACCTATTACAATGTTAAGATATTGATTCCATTAACGAACTTGATCGAAATAATTCCTTTATCTATTGTAAAAACAGAAATCAGAAATTCTCTTACATGTATGTTACATGGGCTGTAAACCGCCACCGTTAAAACAGCTATTATCCGTTATAATATTAACGGATTGACTCCATCAATAAACTCGGAAGACGTAGTCGCTCTGGCTTTCTTTTGCAAGAAACAGAATTCAAAATATCATTTACATTCACGGGATATGGGTTATAGATAGCTACTATTAAATCGCCGTTGTCTATTAATCTGGCATTGAGTCTCTCGTCTAAGGATAATGGAGTCTTACTTGGTATATTAAGGTTTGATTCCCCCATGACTTTAGTTTGGCTGCAAATTGTCTACATCCTATTAACACTTTTTGTTATTATGTGCAGGGAGAACAAATAGCGAAAACTATTAAAATGTTTTTGAATTATTCAATTTAGCGTAACTAACAGATGACACTTTTAACTTTTACAATATGGATATTTTTACCATGATCTTGACTTCGATACAAATTCTTCACATACCACAGTCACTATATATTATCAGACAGAAGACAGAGTAGATAGCTATGTCCATTTATCTATTTGTGAATTATTTGAATTAATTTAACTGACAGACTCTGGCGTTTTACTTGGTATAATAAGGAATGATTTTGCCTGTTTTTGGTAATTGTTGTAATTGTAATGTTGATACTTTGGGGAAAAGCAGAGCAGGTATCAGCATCTATTGGAGTGTTTCTGAACTATTTGACTTAGCATAAATACCAGACTGCTGTCTTTTGCTTTTCTAAAAAAGGATCGATTTCCTCATGAATTTGGACTTGTAACCAATTGTCTACTTACCATCGACACTCTTATCATTAGGCAGAACGGAGAGCAGATTAGACAACTACATACTTGGCTTATGAAGAATTTGAATTAGCATATCTGCCAAACTGGCACGTTTTGCTTTTATAAGGAAATGTTTTCACCATGACTTTGGATGGCTGCAAATTATTTACAAACTACCAACATTATGTATCATCTGACGGAAGGTCAAGCAGATAGCAACATCTGTTAGGCTACTGTGCAAAAAAGATAACCACATCTTGGAGGCACGGGCATCTTGGGCTCCCGCGGTGACAGGTACTCCTCAGATACAGTAATTATGTCAGTCAGTCAGTCAATCAGAGTGAGTGCGAATATTTAAATCCAAAAGCAATACTGAAGATATTAGCACTACTGCATACTGCTTTTCACTTGTTTTGTTTGAAGTAATGTTAAATGAAAATAGAACATTGTTTCATAAAAAATATCGTATGAAAGCTAAAACTTACATACAATTTAGCATCGGGAACGTTCAATCTTAGTTTGATGGAATTCTTGACGTGGTGTAAAATATGACCGAGTCTAAGAGGACTAACCTAAATTGTAATGTGCAAAGTCTATTCACTTTCAATTATATGCAATCTACAACTCAATACACGTATATTAAAAGGAAGTGATGAGGGGGATTTCTAATTTCTTATTTTCGAAACTCATATAAACTCGTTGAAGTTTATGAAACTAGAAAATGCCCCATTTCATAACGGTATGCATCACGTGACGCACATTTTGCGTTTTAATTTGTGATTTTCGGCATAGCATTTTTAATTACTTGTTGCATTTTTGGCTTTGCTTTGCCTTCGGCAAATTTTGAAAAAAGTTTTACAGAAATGGCCTCAAATACTGTTTAAAAGGACTCTAAAAGAAATAAACTTTCATGACGGGACTCTAAAAAATGAACGTTTACGACGGTTTCTATCAAAATGGTAATTAATTTGTCAATACATTTTCTGAAACCGGTTGGAAATCTACAAAAATCAATCTCTCTACATCAGTTCATTTTCCTAGGCAATTACGTACATTGTTATCAATCAACGAACCATCACGAAAAGATTTCCAAATGGCTCAGATGTATCATTTCCAACAAGGATGGCAATATATTTTTCGGACACCGTATCTTATCGTGATTTTACATACCAGAAAAGATAAGTTAGTCATTGACATTTTTTGTATACTATTCATTTGGACGCGACCAGAAACTATAGTATCCGGACGAAAATTGCTGTGTGCTGGGCAGCTTTATTAGTTTTTGTTACACTCTGTGTCTTAAGCCCTCTTAATAACACGAGTAACATCTTTTTGAATTTGGAGATGGCTCAGGCTACTTATTGAACGTCTAATGTATATGTGGTCTAAACATTATAATTGAAATTCATTCAATTTTGTAATACAAATATTTTCTTATTACATTATTTTATTATCCAAATGACATGGTAGCTTTTTAAATACACATATATGATCAGCCAAGCGTTATAACAAATTTTAAGCGTAATTGCATTAAATAAAGTTGGCATATATTCCAATGTACGCGTTTTCGGCTAAATAGCAATGCTAAGTTAAAATCAAGTAATGAAAGTTACGATTTCATATCTCTGCTTCATCATTTCGGTCACTTATATCGTATCTCGCCAATATTACCGGACTTTATTTGTCTATAATTCGTGTTTAAGTAATGCAGATCCTACAGAGAATATAAATATGAGTGAGTTCTTTGAGAATTGACTTACTTCAGTACAGCAAAAAATTATTATAACTAATTAATGTCGGAGCTCCACTAACTTTCGTTATGCTGGTAATTTACTGTGGAATATAAAGTATAAAATAGTAAAAAGTAAATGACTCACCTTCAACATTTTTAAATTGTATAAAACCCTTATTTTCAAGGTATTCTTCGGCATGTGGATGTTGTTTAAATTCTGATGCCTTGACTACTATTCGATGGTCGTAAGCAGGGTTTTTTGGATATTCAATTATAAATGTTACTTCTGCTTCTGATCCAAGAGCTTTAGCATAAAATCCAAAAGGCATTACCATGCATTGGTACCCGTAGCTGTTAAATACGGCATCTGGCATATTCATTGCTATAATGTTATCAGTGTTACCTACAATAAAACAAGTTTTAAAGCGATATGTTAATTTAATAGTTGAGACACTTTTGTCGAAAATAGATTTGCTTAGCTTTATAAAGTTTATCACATGGTAGAAAACTATTAGTGTCAAAGAGTTTTAATATTTTATTGTCATTATTCCCATTGTGTATATTAAATTCCATTTTTTGAAGACTTCCGAAGATTGTTTTGTTTTTGATTTGTTATTTCATTTTCATAAATTTACAATCTGTGAATGTTGTTAAAATTGTAAATTGTTTGAAAGGTTTTCTGTGAATGTGTGATTTTTTTTAATTTTACGTTTTATTGTTAATACAAACACATTGCATCTGTCAGCGTTATGTGAGTTATATGCAATTCAGAGTGCTGACATGACGCTCAGTCTTTAAAAAGAATTGGTTAACTAAGGTTTCTTCAGAGAAATCTCATACACACGTCTAATGATTTCAGCTCGAATTTTGGGAGCCACGTGCTGCAGTGCAAGCATCTTTGTTGTATAAATACTTCGGTTTATTTCAATACCGTCAATCAGAATTGAAGTCGTGGTTTGAGTTATATTTCAAGTGACAACGCCAATATTCAACGACATTATAGGCCTTATGCAGACTCGTTTTGATGTATGATTAGAGTCATACTAGAGGCCTGACTAATGCAGAAAACATAAACTAGGCGAACTCTTTAGTGTGACACTAATTGCGGGTCAGAACGATTCTGCAAAAGCCCCTATAAATCTGAGATCTGAGTCTCAGTCGGTTATCGGAATTTCGAATCAAACATTTAAGAAGTTATTCCAATAGGCTGTTTGTGTTTACTTTAGAGATTGCTGCATTCAACTGGTGTACTTCTTGATTTTGGTTGTAATCATCATCTTGGTCAGCTATGATCCAGTTTATCTCTCCTCTTTTAGCCTAAGAAGTGTCATAGTGCTTCACAAACACGCGCACTTAACAAATACATGTTAACTATTTCTTTAAATTGTGTTTCTTATTTATACATACGGTTCTGTTTTGTCGACTCAAAATTGTGATATACAGTAGATCTCTCAAATACCTCATAGCACATTTTAGATGGGTTAATTCTAACATTAACAATATAAGTAATTTAAGATGTACCTTGAGTTAATGCTAGTACATAGTTAAGTTAGTACATAATCGAAGTCAAATATTTCACATTAAATGCTTTAATTTTCGTACGAGAAAGAATGTATTATTAATATTAACATCTATCTTGTTTTATTATCTTAAAGTAACATCCTCACTGGCAACAGTTTGCCGTTTTATCTCTAGGGGTAACAAGACAGGATTGTTTCTTGGTAAATCCCTAATCTTCATACCTCCTTGTTCATATTTATGGTACGTACAATTAAACTACATTAAATCACATATTATTTAAAAGCATAGTAGTTTACAGCAAGAGAAATTAAGTACTCACGTTCTTGGCACTTAGTTCCAATGAAACCTTGTTGACAAATACAATTAAATCCTGCAAGACGTGGTATGCAGCGTCCATTATACCAACAAGGATTACCAACCAGAATTTCACAGTAGTTCCTTTGTTCCTGGCAGTCGTTTCCCTCTAAATATTCTACACATGATCCATTTTTCTTTGTTGCAGTAGTATTACAGAAACCTGAATTATATTTACAATAATTTTCAAATTCATAGCAGTCCATTATATTTTGTTGATCAACTAGACAAATTAATCCATTTTCTATTTCCGAACACGATTGGTCAACACAAAAGTTTCTATGATAGCAACATCTAGCTTGACATTTTTCTCCTCCGTTGCAGGTACAAGCGACGCCATTTTCTATAGATTGACAACTCATACCTTCAGGACAGGTAACATTCTGACAGTAGTCTGTAGATGTTCGAATTTGTTTCTTTTCACTTCTTTCTATTATACCTTTTGCCTCAGTTTGGTACTCGCTATGAAGATAGTTATCAGTTAGTGTGTAACGGGTCTGACAACCACTCATAACCGAAGAGATTCTCATTAGAAATAGCAGAGAAAACCTGATTAAGAGACATGTAACATAAGTAATTTTGCATTTTAATATATTAGCTCCAAACTCTATTAATAATTCACTTTTAATAACTTTGGCAGAATGAGTAGTCCAGTACAAATACGTACTGATATAAAGTAGGTTCATTTCCGTCTAATAATAGACCCCTATCTAAATATAAAAATAGCCATACAGTTCACTTTTAATTGAATGTGATAAATTCTTTCATTCTCTTAATATCAATCTAAAGATCGTTATTATAAGTTTGTGACGCCAGACTGTCTAATTTCTAAAATGTTTTTGGCTTTTATAGGTGGTCTGTACAGATGAGTTTTACTTGTTTAAAACTCATTTAAGCGATTTCTGAACAAATAATACTCTGACATGTGGGTTGTTCAGAGCACAAGGAATTCAAGAACAATTACCAAATTTATAAAAAAAAAAATGATACATAAAATTTGTATGCTCAATTTAAATAAATCGAAAAGTGAACAGTATGTTTTACATTATAAAAGCTGTTTACAATATCTGGGATTGAATATTTAAAGCTCCGAAAGGAGTTTCAGATAGAGATCTTAAATATAAAACATGTTCTAAATGTTGAAAAGTGAACTTGAATTCATTATGCACTGAGCGTCTCATATACTCCCAGCTAAAGTCTAAATCACCATTGGTACTGGTTTCTTTTGGGTATATACTAAACTGAATTTTTTTTAGTATGCTAAAAGATACGTAAAGTAGTGCACAATAAGTCTTACTGATGTAGCATATAAATAAATACGTTTACTAAAAATCACTTGAAGGGCTGAAAACTACTTGACTTTTTTAAAGAACTTATTAACCGACTTGACTTTTATAAGAACGGATTAACCGACTTTGAAGTTTAACTCCATGCAGTTAGTATATTGAGCTTAAAACTTTCCTATATTAATATATTCTCATGAATTGTTATGTGATTTTTTAAAGATTATATACACATCAAAATATAGCAGTAAAATAGCTTTCGTGGTGAGTGAAGGTGGCTTCAATGATTGTAGCAAAGATTGAGAAAGAGAATAATAAACATTTTCCAACTTTAAATACGAAAATTTTCATCAGGGTTAATCAACCTCAGTAGATACCACAAATTCTTGAAAATGAAGGAAACTCATTGATACAATTAGATTATGATAAACAGGGTGATTAGAGATCTAGGAAAGAAAGAATATCGATAACTAAACATATTTATAGTATTATTAAGTAGGAATCCGAATGTAACGAATCGTCAGGAAATACTAAATATTCTTGGCTGAAATTTTTACTGCTTCCCCTCTTTAGGAAAATGTCTCTATGGACTTTCACTACCTCACTTGTTCCTTGATAACATTAGTTGGTAATGTGATTCTTACAATACATAGTGAAGTATAGTATTGTTAGGGATTGGAAAAGACACGAATTTAGTTTCAATAATTGAAATGAAATTAGAAAATTAAGCACAGATAAAAATGTGTATACAAGACTGCAATGCTGCTGTATATTACTCTAAATAAATAACTTAACGGGTTATAGGTTACTTTAACTTCATGAAATAATATAATAATAAATACTTTAGAACAAACCAGCAAAGATTCGATAAGTAAATACCAAGAACAAAATTTTTAAGAATGTGTATAGCTACGACATATCGACAAACATGCTTGCATACCGACTTTAACATAATTTTGTCTATGTGCTATTTCCTTCTTAAAATCGAAATAAAACCTTAATAAAACTGAGGTTAAAACTCTGGGACCTATTTCGATCTTCAGCATATTTATAAAAGTATTTAAACTGTTCTATATCGACGTGTAATGAATTACAATATCAAATTGTCATTAACCCATTAGAAGCCAAAGATCGAATTAACGATGGCTTGAAACAAATAGTAATTTTGTGATATTTGAGACCTTGTTTGAAGGGAAATGATAAAAAATGTACCTCACAGTTTGACAAAAAAATGTTGCGTTTACGCAACGTTGGTGCTTCATGTTGTCTTTCGTCTGAGCGATACTCTCGAGTATGAGAATATTTTCTAAGTTTAGAACTGTGAAATACATTAAAATTATTTTACATAACTTTAAATACGGAAACATTTTATTTCAAATCTTAAATATATTTTTTCATAGTGACTATGTCTGTATGTTTCTATAAAGCTCGTGCCGAGCCAAATAATATTTTCTCTTCACTTCATCGTAATACTATTTTATGTTTTCTTCCCAGTTAATTTCTATAGTTCCAGTATCTTTTAACAAATCTGAAATGTACAGAACCAACTGATGAGTCTACAGAAATCGTGTATAGTTACTTTATATGAAATGATATAAAGCAGTTTGAATACACAAGAACGTTACATTTGCTGCAAAGATAAATTGTCTCAAAATGACCAACTCTACATCTTCTTTTCTTCTGCGGGTGAGTTTTTACATGTTCAATATTGCAGTACCGTATAGAAGGCAGACTTATTGAAGATGGTCGTCCAAATGTTATATGAGTTTCTTCTAATTACACTTCTTCCACTGCTCTAGATTGAGATAATGGTGCTTCAGATTCACAAAACAGAAGTAACACAAGTATTGCTGACAGGGCTGGACTAACTCATCTGGAGACCTGGGGCTAGAAAATATATGTGGCCCCTGCTGACTTAACCTAATACATTTCTGTGAAAGTACAGTAGGAAAGTTAAGGGAATATGTTTCATTTTTTGTCATATTTTATTTTATGATGATGGTTGTATCTACATGATTCTATGTAGACAGCCAGTTGAGATTTTGATCAGAGTTGAGTTAATGAGTTGATTTTGAGTTTAACGTCCCTTTCAGCAGCGAGGACATATGAGACGAGAGCTACTGATTAACGTGGAATCCAAACCACATGAGCTCCCGCCTTGAAATATTTTGATCAGAGTGGAGGCCCTGTTCACCTGGAGGCCCGGAGCTATAGCGATCCTAAGCTCCTCCCTTAATCCGGCCCTGATTGCTGACCTAATTTCTAATTGAGACACCTTCTCACTTATTAGATCATAAAAAATCCCAGTGTTATCAAGTATACTATCAACAATGTCTTTGAATAAGGAGCACCATCATTTTTTTACTTTCTACAATTCTGTAGTTTGCCACACCGTTGTCATGAAGTTCTACTCCTACTATATTTGGATTATAAAGCTGTACAACTATTAATTGCTGTATCGAGACACGTTAGTGTTCTTTTCAGTTATATCTGCTAGCTGTTAAAATAGAATCAACATTTTCAAAGTTTGTAGCTAATGTAATGATAGAGTTGTCATTCCACCTCACAACAAAAATTTTGTCAGAACAGAACAATATTTCTACCTTCCTCTCCAACATCTTCGTGGACACCCTCAAATATTTCCCTAAAGAACAGAAACTTCTTCACCGTGTACATGTAGAAATGAGTATATTAAATACTTATTACTTAAATAAGTAAATAACAATAGTAAGCAGTAAAGGAAGTCTTGAAAAAATAAAAGTAATTTTAAAAACCTACAGAAAACCAAGGCAAATATAAAAATTGCCAGAACCAGTTTCTTTCAGATATAATAATGTAAATTTTAATTTCAGGTTGTTTGAAATCCATTTTACAATAATGCTTCTTAATCAAATTGATATCTAACTGAAACATGAATCCAGCTTTTGTCAAAATATCTACAATAGACATACTTCAGGAACAATAACATTGGAACTGATTTTTTTTCATAGTTTTGTGCATGAAAGTTTACACTTTACTTTACAATGTAAGCAAGTTTTGAATCTAGCAAATCTCGATCTATCATTCTTATCTTATCTAAATAATTCATGTAACCGTTCACTTAGTTTCTTATTTTCTTATTCTCCATTCACAGAAATATATATATACTTCTTTATTGTAATTTTAGTTAAACTACAACGTGCATGTTAATCGCCTCAGACTACGATCTGAGTGTTTTGCATATTCATACATCATAATATATTGTAAAGACAATGCAAAAGACTAACGCTGCGTAAATGCAATATTAAATTCAAAACAAAACATTGATTCAATATTTAAATCTAACAATTTCTATTTATAACATTTTACAGATCATAAGAGGGAATTGCACAGTAATATCTAATTCAAACATTACATTATAGTATCGCGTATATATATATATAATACTGTGTTTACGCAACGCTGGCTAAAGCTGTCTTAAAAAATTTCAACATGGTTTCAATAATGGCGCCAAACGATGATAACAAATCTCAATGTAATAACTAATGTCACAGTTGAAACAATCAAACAAGAGGGTGAAGCAAGTATTCTATATCGACTATGCAAAAGCTTTCGATAGTATGAATCGTGATAGGTGGTTACTAACTCAATAAATTTAGCTATCGTTTTGAACTACTTAGTCTATTTAAATCCCACTTGAAAGACAGAAAGCAATTTGCCGTATAGAAAAGTTGTAAACCAATTTTAAAAATTACAATTATCAAGAGTATCCCAGGGATCAAAGTTGGTTCCATTATTACTTCTTATATGTATTCAACATTCAACTCACGAAATTACACATACGGTACCCAGGAACACCATGTAAGCAGATCCTAGAAAAAGTGTTCACCCCATTGCAAACGAGTTACGCCTATACAATCCTACTGTCGGTGGCGGCTTTCTGTAATCCGTGAGGTAAAAGTCATGGATGAAACATGTTTGACACACATCAAAAAGTATCACTGTCAGGGAGTCTTAAAATCTCTGAGTGTAAGAAATAATTCGGAAAGTTTCCCGCAGCGTAATGTACTTTCGGATTAAAAATTACTTTGCTATGACAAAAGTCATTTTGAGGAAAGGATGCGAAGCATATAAAACAAAAATAAATGTTAGATTGTAAAGAACATGATGATTAGAACGAAATGGTCGGTGTCAAATATAGACCGGTGCAAATTGGTAGGTATCTTTGATTTTCATATTGGACATATAATGGATGTGTGACTAGCTGGAGCGACTGTCCAGGACTGTCACTGTATTAGGTGTGCCAAGAGCAAAAGTAACCGACATGAAATTGGCATTCAGAATTCGTGCCAAGATATCATCAGAGGAGAAGAGTAATGGATTGGCGTTGATTGTTGTTGAGAGGATTCATCGAACATTGAAGTGATCGTTACCAACAACTATAGACCCAATGATTGGAACTGGCTGCAAAATGTAATCACCATCAGAAACAATGTGTTAAACAACGAATTACTGCCAATGTCTATGTGAATATTTTAGGTGATTAGATACACTTCTGAGGTAACAGTGGTCAGTGGTAGAGCAGTTAATTCTGGTGGTAGAGGTCTCTGGCTTGATCCCAGGTTACGTAAGTTTGTAGAGAATACCACTATCTCTGAGAGTTTTCTCGAGGTTCTTCCGTTTCCTTCACATTTTCATTCCACCAATTATTATTTTATTATCATTCACTTTCACTAAGCGCCCGTCTCCTTTAGCTTAACGGCCATAATCGTCGAACGTTAAACTAAAGAACATTATTTCATTTCACCTACATCCTATAGTACAAAATGTTTTCTAACAAAAGGAAAACAAAAAATAATAATGCTCCAAATTACGTACCCACACTTGTTCAGGCATGATTTGATTAAAATCAGGATATCTTTTGTCTGCTCATTCTCCTAACTTATATATTATTAAACATCTATGATCAGTTTTAAAGCAGCTAGTCCGGTCTTGCATTATCGCTGATGCAACACATACTGCATAAAGAACACTGGTTCTCTATTCCTCTGGAAACAACTCACAAATTATATGATCAGTTCTGCGGCGTGTATAAGCTGTACTATAGGCTATAGGAGGAGCGATGGACTATTAATAAGTTAAATTTCATTTAGTTAAAGTGTTTCTGTTATTGTGATAAACACATGGAAAGAAAAATCGAGCGTATATAGAAGGAAAATCTGTAGATTTCGATTACAGGCGGCTTTCGTGACGTTACTTCTGCCACGACAGAAAACTGCAATCTACAAATCAGTGTTGTAATGCAATTTTCTAGACTATGTTGTGCTCGTACACAACCAAATAGTGTTTATTAAAGCACATAACCATGATTTTTCGTATCCTGCACGTGCCAACGGAAACACACATGATTCTCGTCTATTTGCGGCCGTACAGGTTAGTCCTGCAACAAACCTGCACGAAATCTGGTAAAGAGAAATCTTGTGGTAGATAAAATTTTCACTGCTACCTTTTGCCTCAGCTATACTAAAAATCACCTTCCTTTTCTATTTGTGCACATACAACAGAATGAATGTGCGTCCCAGATACTTAATTTTATCTCAACGGTTGGTGGAAACTCGATGTTAACTGTCGCACATGGCGTTTCCGAAACATAATATTTACGGAGAAATGAACAAAATCAGACGCAATGTCAGCATAAATGTTGGAAAAAATGTAATAAAAGTCATTAATGTGCGGTGATTAATTAGGGAGAAAAATGAACTTACATTGTGAACTATATGAGTTTGCGTATTGATACGGTATTAAGTAAACAGGCAATAGAGAAAAATACGGCAGTGTTTCAAACCCACTGCCTTAATAACTACCCTAAGATGTGTTTGCAGCAGCAATGGGGGGTAAACAGAAATGCAGACCGGAAAGTAATGAAACAGAAGTTGTATCTGAACCAAATATGGTAAAACTGGGAAAATTTGTGGCGTTATCCCATTTTATGTGGACATACATTTGTAAAATCTACGGAAGAAATACGTTACTTGATTTCACAATAGGATTGTACAACTAATGAAAATATATCAGAATTTTACATCTTACGTGTGTAATAAGGTACAAACACGAGATGGCATTGTCCTCTTTACCACGTAATACCCTATGAAGTGAAGTACTATGTAAAGCCAGTCTACAAACTGATCGTAGAAGTGTCGCAAAGCTGTGCCACACACAAGGCACTTTTTTGTGCCATATAAAGTGTTTTCCTACTGTCCTCGTTTATGCGTATACCCAATGTCACAGACCCGATTACTCTTTAGGGATGCACTCCCTAGCTGTCACTCGGATCCCTATGCTTTGCGCGTGCTCTGACGTTAGTGCTTTTAAAAGCCCAACTAGCTCAAGTTGGTTTGTGTTTTCGGGTTAATTCATGTTGTATACATTGCAGTTTTTATATCATATGTAAACGTATCTCTCCTAAAGTCAATTTGCACCTATTGATGCAACTCCTTCCCGAAGAAATACTTTCTAAGGCAGTAAGAGTGCATTCCCTGCTAAGTGAAGATCACATTTCATGAATATAAGAACCCCTTTCTGGCATTTATTTCAAAGTTGGTCGTCCGCCTAATTTATGGCAAAAAGTGTAATTACTGGTTCCTTTCTGTACCAAAGTTTCATATTTAATTCACATAGTATTGCTGAGCGAGCGTTAGAGAGTAAATACGGGCTAGAGCCCCGCAAGGCACGTTGTTTTCTGTCTTTATTACAGCTAAATGAGGAGGTGGATCTCTGTCCTAGTACCGGTACCCTGCCGCTATGTTGGTTGTTACTTACCGTTACATTGAAAAGTATAATTTTCTCCACGTTTCTTTACAATTATTTGCTTACCGCATTTCCCACAAATTAAATCTTTAGATTTATTAAGCCATAACTTTTATTTACTTTTAATAGATTTTGCTCATTATCACCAGGCACGTTTACAAACAAATGCCCATTACATTCCCATAATCCTATCATAAAGTAACTTGCGCCAAGTAGTTCCCTCCGCTTACCAAATAGTTCCATGTTTAGAACCGTATATATAAGAAAATGAACACAATTTATGCTCTCCTTATACATTTTTAAGCACACAAACAAGCAAATTATTCATTTCTTCCTCATAAATTTTCAATTTTGCAAGAAACGGACGACCAACTTTGGAACTTAATCTGAACCCCTTGTGTGACAAATGTATACAGGAAATATATATTTTGAGATGCGTTTTGGAGCTTTTGATGTGCCATGGACATGTACTTGGTAAGGAGTTCTGTTCCCAATCCTCCCTTTAAAAGTTTATTTATATAACGCTAGTAGGATTTTCTTATGGTGTTGCTTGGAAACAGGGAAAGGTAAGGATTCATTGTTTTCGTTGTAGCTTGCAACACTTAACAGTTGAAAGATACTAATTCTGAGCAGTGATATAACATTATTAAGTATCTTTCGAAGGCACGGATTTCAATTCTGAAGATTCTATATCTAATGTTTGTGATGTTCTCGCTTATTTAAAAGCCAACATCCCAGTTCTTCGCCGAGTTCCTCGAGAAGCTAGATTGGTCGTAGCAGAATCACTTCAAGACGTACTATAAAAAATATTGAAAACTAACAATCTTGAATCTTGGACTGGCCTTTTCCTGTATTCTGTGTCTCACCAGACTCCGCAAAATGTCACCAACCTCATATCGTGGGTAAAGCACAGAGTCAGGACTTGGTCAGAATCTCATAGGAATCCTTTATTAACCCACTTTATGAATACATACAAACTTCGTTAACTTCCAACATCTAACTCATTTAATATCAAGACCATCGAACACAAATTGGCAGAGGGATTCGAGGAGCAGTGAGATTGTTATCTTCCGAAGATGTTTTAACTACTCTGGATACATTACTGATGGAATCCCTTAGAGAAGAACATCCTGCTCACTCTTATTCAATGAATTTTCCTGAACCTGCCGAGACATTCATTATTGTTACTAAAGTATCAGCAATTCTAAAAGATCTTATTATGATTTAAGATTCCGAGACGAAAGAGAACTTAATCAACTCAGTGTGCGAATTATTAAACCTGATAATTTTAAGAAAATTACCAGCCTTGATAAATCCGATTTTTTCGGTGCTTCACTCATTGCGCTCAAGAAGAAAAGTGGTGACATTCGAAGAGTAGCAGTAGGTAATGTGTGGAGACGACTCACAGCTAAAGTTATATGCTCGAGGATGCGAGAATCATTAATTGATATATTAAACCACACCAGCTAGGAGTCTGCGTGCCCTACGGAGCTGAAATAGCAGTCCATGCAGCACGTATGTTTTATTCCTCTCATCATCCTCAAACTAAAGCCTTACTCAAAATAGACTTCAAAAATGAATTCAATTAAATTAACCGAGATTCAAAGCTGCCTTCAGTTAAAAGCCACTTCCTTTCTTCTTTCCATACATACATCAGAGCTACTCACAATCTAGCTACCTCTTTATAGGAGATAATATTATCCTTTCACAACGTGGAGTTCAACAGGAAGATCCACTAAGTCCTGTTCACTCTATAATTAGAGATAATATTGAACTCAACATTTGGTATTTAGATTATGACATTATAGCCGGAGAAACTGAGTCAGTATTACATACTATAAATCATATACGCACACAAGCAACATCGATCGGATTGTCTCTCAATTACTCGAAATGTGAAATAGGCTTCCTAGGAGTAACAAATGCTGAAACTCAAACTCTATATGATAGATTCAACGAGGCGGCGCCTGGAATTAAATTATTAACTTCTTCTAACGCCGAACTGCTAGGAGCAGCTCTTACACCAGACACAAGGAGCAAGATATTACTGGAAAAGATTTCATCTTTAGATCATCTACTTTCGCGCCTTTTCAAACTTTCTGCACATTCAACGTTTTATCTCCTCAGAGCATCTTTTTCGATCCCAAGATTGTTGTATTTTCTACACTGTTCCCAATCCTGGAGAGACGATAATCTACTGGAGAAATTCGACAACAGGATTGGCGAATGTTCTAAATTGTACCTTCAGTGACGAAGCATTTCTACGAGCATCATTACCAGTCAAAAACGGAAGTGTAGGAATCCGTCGCGCCACAGACTTGGCTATCCCGTCTTTTCTAGCCTCTTTCTATAGTTCAAGAAGACTGATCGGAACTCTCCTTCAGAGAGAGGATGAAGTCACCTACCCCGATGTACTGGACTGTATAGCTAAATGGTCAAATTTAGTTGGGTCAGACCCCCCCCCCGGCTCCAGCAAGTCGAAATAAACAGTCGATCTGAGAGGAGCACATCGTGAATTACCGTTTAGCTTCATTATTGCAGTCTTCTAATAACTTCGAAGATAAGGCCATTCTTCTTGCTTCCATGTGCCCTGAAAACGGTGCATGGCATCAAGCTCTACCGTCACCTTCTCTCGGACTATACCTAGACAACGAAAGCTTCCGAGTATCCGTCGCTCTTCGTCTAGGAGCAAATATATGCTAGAAACAACCATTGTCCAAGTTGCAGCGCTCTCGAGGATAAAACAGGTTTACATGGTATTTCATGCACAAGTAGTGCTGCCAGATATTCACGCTATTGGAATGTGAATATCATTTTGAGAGCCTTAACATTCGCAGGGGTACCAGCTGTGAGAGAACCAATTGGCTGCAGCCGTTCAGACGGAAAAAGGTCAGATGGTATAACGTTAGTGCCATGGAAGCAAGGAAAGGCGTTGATTTGGGATTTCACTTGCTCAGGCACTTATGCAGCTTTAAACCTTCAATTTTCATCAACAAAAGCAGGACTTGTCGCTGCACGGAGAGGAAAAGAAAATAGAATTAAATATTAATCTCCTAAACAAGTATTGGTTTCTTGCAATAGCAATTGAGTCTAGTGGTTTCTGGGATCAAGAGGGCGCTAAATTTATTAACGAAATCGGCAAACGTATATCCATTAAATCAGGAAACACTCGAGCCAAATCTTTTCTAATTGAACGCATAATCATGGCCATTCAACGAGGGAAAATATCCAGTATTATGGGCACGTTACCCACTGGTAAAGAACTAGAAGAGATTTTTCTTTTATAATTTCTGACGGCGTCTAGCACACTAACAGCATTAAATTTTTGGAAAGAAAGTTAGAGATCTAGAATACATTTGTGTCCCAAATCCCTGGGAGTCAAAGCGTTAGATAATTCAATTGAACAGTACTAGTTAACCTTGAATAAAACTAATTCTGTTTTTCAATTCTTAGCAGAGAGCACAGTAGGTCAAATGCAATGTCCTAGGAGAAAGTAGCTGGGTTTGGAGATCTTGAAGGCAGAGAACGTTTCGAGGAAAGTGGAGTTGCTACCAACAGTTTAACTGATCTTGAAAGTAGTGTAATAGTGTTACTGTCATTGTTTATATTATGTAGTTATAAAAAAGCATTGTTTGTAGTTATTTCAAGGTGATAGGCAACTGAAGACAAATTTGGAATAAGAAAAAAATCTTAAATTATTGATGAAATAAAGTGATACCATATATATATTATATTTGTGATTAACAGTTAAAAGTGACCGATGGAAATTTAATATGGGTAATTGTAGGTATGGTATATTAAAATAACAACAAATAGTAATAGAACATTAAAAAAGGTTTTTGCGGGTCTAATCCGGGCCCCTCATCCAAGGTATATAAAATAACAACTAGCCCCAGTTCCCGATTAGCGTTCTGATTGGCTCACTGTCCGTGACGTCATGTGGAGGTATGGGTGAAGATTTTTTCGCTTGCCTGCTTGTTACACTTCGCGATTTATTCGTAAAACTGGATTCAAAACATAATTATGATATTCCTTGTCTTCCCAAATACAAATAATGAGTTATTTGTACTCATAGATGAGACAATATAATGTAATAAATATATAAATACCATCAATAATAATTAATTATCTATACAAATAAAAATGAATATAATATTTACTTGCTAATTCATTTTAGAGCTTTGGATCGATTTTTATAATTTTTAGTACCGTACATGAGTTGACCTGGTCCTTATTACTCTGATTAAAGGGCGAATACTAAGGGGTAGAAGGGGTTCAAAATTTGTACCTAAAATACAGTATCTCACGAACCTATCGTTAGAAAGATGAAATTCACTATATAAACTCCTCGTTAAGCTTAAACAAAAACATGTCCCATTGTTTTTGAAACTTTCCGTTTTAAGGGGTAGAGGGGGCATTTTTCTATTCATTGTAACAATGTTTGATTGCTAACTTCTCCTCGATCAACTTTAACGATTTTTGGTACTTTCATGCAACCAGGCCTAACTTAGGATCTTATTTTTTCGCTCGGGATGAGAGGAGATAGGAAGGAGGTGACAAATAATCAAAAACAATAGAAATTGGTGTCCAGTCCATAATTTTCAGGGTCACTGAATAGTGACCACTGATACCGTTTAAAACCAAATTCATCCTCTTTGGGCGTGGGGAAGGGGTGACATTTGGATTTTTGTCGTTGCTCTTTCATTGAAAAGTGAATTCTAAGGGTGGAAGGAGTTCAAATACTTTCCATAAACCAATCCTCTCAATAAGAACATTTCAGGTAGTAAAATACATAAAGCAAACATTATTCAAAATTTCAGAGATTCCGGGTATGTAGTAACAAATTAGGTTAGGTTGTGTTAGGATAGGTTAGGTTATGTTAGAAATCTAATCCACCCTAACCTAATATAACCGAATCTAACCTAACCTAATTTGATTAGGTTAGGTTAAGTTAGGTCAGGTTAGAAATCTAACCTAACCCGTTGTATTTACTGTGTGTTAACCAAATTGTCAAAAATCGTGACTGCAAAATATTTCCTTTACATTACTGATATTTGTTTATTACTCAATATAACACATTTTACATTATGTATTACAGGTTATAAGTTGCACAGATATCTATACAGTGGTATACATACATAAAAGAACCACCTTCACAGGGGAAAATTTGTAGTTACTTGTCCTACACTGTGCCCTTCGATTTATCGGAATTTAGTTTTTGTGGCTTAGCCCCCTCTCTCAGCCACTCCTTTAATTATAAGAATATGGTAAGAGTGCACTTTGATCAGAACAAATGATTTTGTCCCACGATGTGGCATTCGAGAAGGAATAAAATCAATGTGATTTGTACGTAACAGGTACGGTTCGGTTAAACAAGGTTAGATTCGGTTCGTAATAGGTTCCTATGAATGTTAGAATAATGTTTCAGATACTTAACAAAACTTATGAATATCATTTAAACTAAAGAATATATAAGAGTCTACATTTATATTCTCATTGGTACCCCCTTCCACTTCGCTTTACGTACATAAACTCCTTAATTTTCAGGCCCTCTGAAACAAATGTCATAAAAGTAAAATTAATTATTGTTGTCACACACCTGTTTTTCAACTTGACTAGTGTCTAGTTTATTTTTACCCATGCCAGTTTGGTATCAATAATGAAGGAAAAAGGTCAGATCTTAAACACTACTTTTGCAGGAAACTCAGAAGCTCGTTTTTTCAAACTCTTTGATAATCCTCTGGTGAAAAGTGAGCAGAACATATTCGTGCGTTATCCACATTAAAAGTGCTCTTTCGCTTACAGCGGGAAATCAATCTTCTTCGAAGTTCATCATTTTTAGGGAATCGATGGAACATTATTTCATTTGTATTGCTTCCTATGTTATTAGAATGAGCTGCTGCACAAGATAACTTTTCCCCATTTTGAAACAGTAGTAAAAATGAAATGAAATCTTCAAGTTTTACGTCCCACGGTTATGCCGGCTAGGCTAAAGGAGACGGTGATGATGAGAGATGAGTGAAATGGTGGAATGAAGAAAGTGGGAGGAAACGGGAGAACCCACGAGCACGGTGTTTGTCCACCACAAAGTTCACTTCGCGGGGGCTGGGATCGAACCCGGGACCCCAAGCACCAGAGGTGAACGCTCTACCACTGAGCCACCGCGCCCCCTTGAAACAGTAGTGTTATTGTTTATGCAGAATTTCAATTATTTTGAAAAATACCGCAAACCTCCACGTAACGTCACCGACCACAAAGTATCCTAGGAAAAATGAGAGCAGAAAAGCTATCCCGAGAGTCCCCTGCCCCCATCTGCGTAAGTTTATCCGAAAATGGTTGATACCCATGCACTGGTCAATCAACGAGAACAAAAGAAATACAAAGTCTACTATATTTAACAATATTAATCTTATGTAATTAGGACTTAATTTTAAGATAAAGCAACAATAAGTAAATTGATTTTTGTAAAAAAAAAAAAAAAAAATAGAAAAAAAGAATTATTTAGTTCTTATGTTTGAAATTGAATTTACTACTCTATAATACAAAAACTTACACTCTCCGTAAATACATCATACCGTACTGCAGTAGATAATAATACACATTATATGCTTAACTCGTCCACAAGCAAAATTTTCAGACTGTCTCTCTCTATCGAAATATTTTGTATAATTCACTTTACTTCACTGGGAAAGTATATCACCACTCTTTTTCTTCTTCCTTTCTTCATAACCACAGATCACATAGCCTAACGGCAAGATTGGTAACTACATGGAAAAACAAGTGTATCGTTTGTCGCGCTTGCAGCGACATCTACTCTCGCTGGCAGGATAATGTAACTACTCACCAGCAGTGTAACTATCCACCTAAAGAACTCACCAATATGAGCAGTAGATCCATAGGCATAGACTAGTTTCCAACATTAGCAGTGTATCCATACAGCACCTTGACGTAGTTTATAAATAATATTTGCCATTAAATTCAAAATGCAAATATGATGTCCTTCTAGTAGTCCTAATTTCCTATCTTTATTCATTCGATTATTTTAATCGAAGGTCATATTAATAAGAGTTAAAATGTGGTTATTGTGTACTATATTCGTATAATTTTATCTATTTAGAAATTGGAGACACTCTTTTTTCACTCTATGCTTTAAGTACGAATTCAATAAAATTCAAAGAGAAAAAATGCTAGACTTGTCTGGCAATCGAACCTTTCCTCTACTCTTATAATGCCGGTGAGCTATCATACACTTTCAGTTCCTCCCCCATTGGCTCTGCGCTGTCCTGAACATTGAATTAGGGTTAATCTCGACAGTATACCGATACAGTAAGCTATAGACCGGAATACGACCTCTTGTACTCTCACATTTTCATTGTTCTAATTTTGTTGATTTCGTACCTACAAAAGATACAGTAAAAGAAAAATCAAACCTTTCCCCCCAATTTCTTAATAAATAAAGTTATACATATACGCAATAAACACAATTAAAATATAATACTAACACGCTTTCGATCGGAATCATATAGTAAAGCTAAAAATTTCCAAATTAAGGCTGCTAGAAGGTAATTATAGCTATTTAACTTTAATTAATGTTAGGTAACTATTAATGCTATAGTTCTAAATATATACATTTATTAAAATTTCATTTGAAATTCTCTCATATAGCGGCGCAAATCTGTCTTCAAGATTGGGTGGGTAAGGCGGGAAAGGCCGTTCTCATATTTTTTTTTCTAAACGATGTCCAAAATATTATGAAGTTGAAAACAATGCTGTGGAGGATCAGGGGAGCAGAGTTGTCTTCAACATTGGGAGGCCGGCAGATTTGAGGCTTATTCTGGGGGGACATCAATTTCATTGCACTTGCCTTTGTGGCAAATGGACACAAATCATCACATTTCTCACCGAAAAACACATTTCAAATCAGATTATTCGGGGACAGTCCCCCCTCAGTTCCAAGATTGGAGGGGACATGTCCCCCTCATTCCCCCGGGATTTGCGCCAGTGGTCGTTGCATTCCCAGCTCGCAGGACCGTTTATTTACTTTAAATTTCTCTGTTTTCTTAAAAAGTAATCGTTGTAGATCTTTTCTTATCCTCTCTCTCCCTAAGTGAGAAATCAATAAATTTCCTAACAAAGCTTGGTAAAACATGTTAATTGTGTTGAAAACCTTACCGGGAAGCGTGATGGTAAAGCGTTCACATCTAGTGCATGGGTCTCTGGTTCGATTCCAGTTCGCGCCAAGTTAAATTTGTAGTGGGCAAACACCGCGTGCATGAATGTTCTCAGAGTTCTCCCGTTTCCTCACCATTATCACCCATCTCATCATGATTGCATGCCTTGACGCACAGTGGATGATTTAAAAAAAAAAAAACGTACCTGAATTTCAGTCTCACCTAAAACAGTCACTCCTTTCTTGCTGTTCCATAACTAAAAGGTTGACATTTCTGCCAGAATAAATTAAGATAACATTCAACTTGCGAAAATCTACATAGATGTAATAATTACTTTTGCGTTGCTTTGGAATTCGCAAATTCTGTGAACATTATTACGCACTGAAGCTCGTGAGCCCGTAGTGAGGAGAAATTGACGATTGTAAATAAGAATCATAATTGCTGCAGTTCCTTTTATTTAACATTAGTACTATGCACTTATTACATAATAACAATGCAACTTAAAAGAGCAGTCTTAATTTTACTATTTCCGCCTTATTCTTTCTTTTATTTTTCATTCTACAATTTACAGATACAAAAACTTTATAATATTGTCTACGTTTTCCACGACATCCAGTTAAGTACTGGTTTCAATGTGGAAATAAGATTGCAATACAAATACAAATCCCATTAAATAGGATACAAATCTGTACATTCCACAAACAAATGTGTATACTCAAATATTTATAAGACGTATAGCGTACAAAATATTACACACTTTTTAACTCAGTAAACGATAGAAAATCATGGAAATAAACATGAAGGAAAGCAAACCATCAATTTCCATTAGAGGCAACTGTAACAAAAATGTATAAACCAATAATTACTTTTTGTTCACAATTTTTTGTATAAGGATTAGTCATAAGTCTAGCAATATTCTGGTACACAGTCAGATTAACATTCAGAGTAGGCCTATAGCTTCTCGAGTTAACTATCTGGAGCTACCTTCTTGCTAGTTCCTGGTTTCCACGTCGATAGTCCGGAATAGCTAAATAAGAATATCATTCATATGAGGTAAAGCCCATTACGCTTAGTTTTGTGAGCAGTAACAAACAGAATACATGCACCTATCCACACAAACTTGTATAATGGTAGAAATAGTCTTGTAATCTAACGATAAATGATTAATATTTGTTACAGATATCAAACATAAAATAAATAATATTAATTTTTGTCAATAATGACCGCTTCTGTCCTACAGACCGTATAGATACTCACGTCTTCTATTTATGATTAAGGGACTGTGAAGTAGGTGGAGACAACCGATTTCATTCTATCTCACACATAGCGTAGTTGAATCGGAAACACTGGTTCAAATCCTGAAGAGTGTAGTGACTGCGAGCATTAATACTGACATTCACATTGTTGTCACTATATATGATACAAGGACGTGAAGACTTAAAAGCTTCTAGGAGTAACAACAGAACAGTTGTTCTTGTTTCCTTCACGTGAGGGAGAACCAAAAAATAAAGTATTTATGCCTCATCACATTCTCTCAAATGAAGAAATAAGAGCTATGACGTTTATTCCACCCCATTAATGTTCAGGTTTCTGTATAAGCTTAATGTTTTGGTTCACTTCTGATACCTGTCAAAATAAAGAGTTAATAAAAATAAATGAGATAAAAAAGAGAATGAGATATATATTTAAATTACTTCGAGGGATTCGATTATGGCAGCCGGTCTTATTTCTAATATCATTATAATCTTGAAATATAAGATTAGCCAATATTCGCTATTTTTATTTTCACACATCACACAAAGTAACTCTATTCGGGATTATGAGAGTGTTTAACCACTTTTGACTCATTCTATTGAACTTAGTATTGACAGAAAGTAATTAAGGACATTCATATCTACTTATGTATGTTATGAGGCGCGTCTCTTAATTATCCATACAGCCCAAACACATCTGTTATAGACTTTAATAACTAGTTCAAAGTGAACATACATCTGGTGTTGAAAGGTTCAAGTATCAGCAATTCACTCATTATGTCATTCAAATTACACTGGTTGGCATGAAAATCTTCCCACGAGGGTGAAAGAGCGTACCGGATAGATTTCAAGACGCTGATTACGAATATCTCATCGAGAAAGCTCCAGCACGTAAGTTTTTTTTTTTTTTTTTTTTTTTTGGCGGAGTGCTGTTTTTATAATTGACAGAAAAATCGTATTTTTCGCATTTAATATGTGTTTTCCGTGTTTGGAGTGCACAATTCTGAATTTTTACGAGGGTGAAAAGGTGTACAGGATAGATTTCGAGAAGCTGATTACGAATATTTCATCGAGAAAGTTCCAGCACGTAAGGTTTTTTTCTGGCGGGGTGCTGTTTCCATAATTGACAGAAAAATTGTATTTTTCGTATTTAATGTGTTTTCCGTGTTTGGAGTGCATAATTCTGAATTTTTATCTTAATCCAAGAACTGTTACTAGGCTATATCCCAGGTACATTCTTTTCTCTAGTTCACGACCCCCCGGAAACGTACCCCCTCCCCTTGGGATGTATAGATTTATTGTCGTTCCACACTGCATGCACTAAAACCTAGGCGTTATTGACGGAGAAAGGTTTCGTAATCAACTTGCGATCATTCGTCGGTTCCCTTTTGTCTAGACGACAGACAGATTGTTGGAAAAGGGCGCCAAGACATACACCACGTTGTCGCGTGAAACAAATATTTCAGTTTCGAGTTGATCGTCGTGTTAGCAGGTGGTGTTACGCTGTGTCTGTTTATACCGTTGACGAAAAATATTTCTGCGTGAAATTTTGACGTTTGTGTTAAACGAACATGCCGAGAACTTTCAACAATTCGACAGATTCATTCTGCTACACATGTGCGGAAGTGATTTTCAAGGGACAAAATAGGCCATTATCACCGTTCCTGAAGACAGCCGACCATTTGTACTTCGTGTGTATAATCGGCGATTAGGATCGCGTTTGGGTTCGGAAATAAAGTTGTAACTCGTGTGCGCGTACTCTCACAGGATGATTGAAAGGGTTTGGGTACAAAACCACGCGGACCAAAACCTCGCCTGGCCAAAACCTCGCGGTCCAAAATCTCGCCGGGCTGAAACCTCGCCTGGCTAAAACCTCGCCGCCCAAAACCTCGCGGGACAAAATCTCGCCTGGGCAAAACCTCGCGGAGACAACATCGCCACCCAAGACCTCGCCGGGCCAAAACTTCGTCTTCCAAAACCTCGTGCCCCAAAATATCGCTATACCCAAAATCTCGCCTGACCAAAACCTCGTTGTAATGATCTCGCGACACAGAATCTCGCCTGGTCTAAATTAAGCGAGACGTAGCGTCGCCTGGGAAGAAATGTCGTCAGGATAAAACCTCTTCACGACGATTTCTTCAATGTAGAATGTTCTATATATTACTATATGTATATATTTAGTAATAACACATAATTACATTAAAATAATGACAAGAAAAATTCTAATGCATGCTTTGAAAATCTATATATATAAAAATTAAATGACTATGTTTGTTACATTATACATCTTGAGCCATCCTACCGATCTCAATCAAATTTTCAACATAGATGAGGTTCGAGCCTAGGATGTCTTTCATAATTTCACTTTGTCGGCACAACAAAAGGGAGGGGGAGTGGGAGATATATATATACAGAGCCGTAGCTAGAGATTTCGGCGCCCGGAGCGAAGTTAGAATTCGGCGCCCCTACTCTCACCACACCAAGCTCTTCCTTCCTTTTTTTCTTTTTACTTATAAGAAAAGCAGCAGTTATTGTTATCTACACTGAATTTTTATTAAGCTGCAGGCGAGATTTTGGCTCACGAGATTTTGGCGGCGTAGTTTTGGCCCAGCGAGATTTTGTGGGAAAATATTCTCATTTGTGGGAATATTCAAGCCTAAGCTGAAGTGTAAAATCATAATCTTTTACATTTAAAACGATATTGTGTGATATGCAATATGGCGGAATTCAAGATGCCTTCCATGTTGACCACACTCCAAATCAGTGCAGTTTTTGCAATAATACTAATTGTATGTAACATTTAGTTTTCCTCCGTCCACGCATGTCGTTATTATTGTTCTGTCCCAATACTTTTCACTAACACTGTATATAGATTCACATATGTCTTCTCACAGCAAAATTAATCTAATCTTTTGCACAAAATATTTTTATACTATATTTTGATCCAGGGATAAAATTGGAATTTTAGAACTAAGTGGAAACTGGAAAGTCAACAATAAATAAAGTTTGATTGGGCTATGTCACGAGAAAACCAACTCCGAAATACAGGAGTGCAAGCAAACTTTTATGGAGAACGACTTAAGCGATAGCGATTGTTGCAGAACAATCCACAAGCAACAAAACTAATATCACCATTCAAATATCCTATTTGTTACTAATAACCACAGATATTTTTCCTTCTTTTCACAAACACTTCAACTTACTAAAAGGACACTATCCCCTTATGCATGGCTGATCTCCACTCTTGCTTTGATCTCAAGCTTTTTACCCGTGGAACCGTATTTACCGGCCCCTTTTGACCCGGGGCCTTTCTGACTTGTGCCTTTTTGATGCGGGGCCCTTTTGACTCTGGCCTTTTTGTCGCGGGACCCTTTCGACCAGGACCCAGTTGACACATGATCGTTCTTACTCGTGCCCTTTGGCAGCGGGGCACCTTTTGAGCCAGGCCAGTTTGACGCAGTTCCCTTTTGACCCGGGCTCTTTTGTCGCGGAACGCTTTTGACCTGGGCCCTTTTGACGCAGCGCCCTTATGACTCGGGCCCTTTCGTCGCAGAGACCTTTTTACCTGGGCCGTTTCGACGCGTGGCTGGTTTGACTCGCGCCCTTTTGTAGCAGGTCCCCTTTTGACACGGACACATTTGACACAGGACCCTTTTGAATCGGACCCTTTTGTCGTAGAACTCTTTGGACCCGGGTCCTTTTGATGAGGGACTTTTTGATTTGGCCACTTTTGACTCGGCCCTTTTGTTGCGGAGACCTTTTGAAAAGGGCACTTTTGACGCGGGGCCGTTTGACTCGGGCCTTTTGTAGTTGGGCCCCTTTTGACCGGGCCCATTTGACGCAATTCCCTTTTGACTAGGGCCCATTTGTCGCGGAACAATTTTGACTCGCGCCCTTTTGAGGAGTGGAGCGGTGTAAAGTAAAATATTTTTAAACAATTGATATTTGCATGAGATACCGTTATCACTACAATCGACAACTGGTACTTCAGTACAAAGAGAGCGTTACACAAACGTGCAGTCTTAAGATACTTTTTAACAGGTATATGAATTGTCCAATTCAAAATTGATTATCCTGAATTTAATTGTCCTGTTCTCAAACCAAAGGCCGTCTGGGGGGAGGACTGATTATATCAGACGTGAACTGATAGTTCTTGAATCCGAACAATTAGGAATCTGACCCAGAACTGCTAGCGGTGCAATAAAAGTGAGTTCGCTAGCTACTATTCCAGCTCGTGAGCTGAAGATCTTTTTCAGTTTAATGTTGCATAATTATCCATGAAGGATAAAAGAGACAGTGAATGATAGTGGAATGACAAAACGGGAGATCACCGAGAAAAGCCATAAGCATGATGTTTGTCCACTGCAAAGTCCATTTGGCTCGGCTGTATCGAGCCAAATACCCCATGCGCCACAGGTGCGAGATCTACTACTGAACCACCCATGCCCCGAAACAAGTTATTGTATATGATATTACAGAATCACATTTTAACATTACCGTCGCAAAGAAACTTTTACAAAATCAATTTAAATCAAAAATACCTACACGAACTCATGTGGATTTTGTTTTACGAAGCCTGATGAATACTGTGTTTTTTAAAAACAAAATTCGTTTCAAATTAATTAAGTAGTAGCTATATTTCTTCATTAAGTTGCTTGAACGAGTGGACTAGCTGGAAACATGCAAAGCGATCCCTAACAAATAACACGAAGATTTAGGACTCCTAAGTCAGAGAACGTGCGTTATTTTACTAAATATTGTTTAAAATACATACGTTTATCTAACCTAATTTGTAAGCATTACTTCTATCTGTACTTGTTTTTGGACACTTTTTTTTTTTCAAATCAACTTTTTGCATTTCACGTAACCTCCAATAGTACCAAGCTAATGAAACAATTCTCTCACTTCTTGAGAGTACTGTCATATAACCATTATAGGTACCGGTATTATATTCCATGTGGTCTTTCAGTTCTAGGTCACACTTTAAGATAAAAAAAACGCTCAAACAGAGAGAAACAGAACGCATTCTGTCGTAGGGAATGACTTTTGATTGCTGAAATTCTTCGGTTCCCCTTTACCTTACAGGTATGACATATGCGTAAACTATATATAAGGATGTTCAAAAAGAAATGAGCCGAAGGCTGTAATGTTCACGCCGGTGATAGAATGATAATATTGTTGCGTGTATAACAAATAGGTGTTCTGACAAAAGAGCGGAAGTTCACAATCCGCAGCTAGAATCACGTGTGCAAGCCACGCAGCGACGGAAATACGCTAGTTGTCGCCCGGGGCAAGAACTCGCCTTAGATCCTCCCTGACCAATCAAACCAAACCACTGCCCCAAATATTTGTCCAATTTTGCGACCTCCCAATCCGGAAAACGGGGCATATAAATAGTATATTGCCTCTAATTTCCATATGCTAAATTGCAACACTCCAGCAGTACGATTGCTTCTAGACAATATGAGTCATTTTGCCCAGAAAATGCATTTGCAGCAATAATAATTGTGCTGCTAATTCAAACTTGACGTTATAAAATGCAACTTCTCAAGGTAGAAACAGTACAGTTTAATCAAACGCAGGGTATATATGTAATTACTTTCTATAGGGTCTATGCCTTCTTCACTGGTCAAATGGCTCACATGCACACCTTTAGTGCAAATGTTCCTCGGTTTGACTTGCGGTAGATGTACATTAAATGAGTTGATTTTCTGCTTAACGTCCCGTGCAGCAGCGAGGCTACATGAGACATTGACATATTGATTAATGTAGATGCATATTGATTAATGTAGATCCGAACCCCATTAGCTCCCGCCGGAAATCTAATCCTAGTCTTCCAGGAAGTACATTGAAATATAAACGAATTACGATGGTTCAAATTCCACCTTAAATTGAAGGTCTGAACCTCATATAGTTTCAGTACTGAAAGGAATACTAAAGTCTAATTCAACTAAACGAAGATTTTAGATTGGTTCACCTATTCTTAATCTGTACATGAAGGTGTAACAGGACTCATTTTGTAGTTCCACAGCTTTCTTTGGTTAAATTTACACTTATCTTTCACTCTGCTCTTATACAAACATATTAAGTATTGCTAAATTTATGTATATATAACGAAAAAAGTTCAGTCAGCCACATATACGTGTATCTTTGCTACTCAGTTACTTTGTTAAACACACAGAACCTAAATCCAACAAAATTTGAATGTTAGATAAAAGTTAGTAAAACTGTTATTTGTGAATATTGATATTCGAACACTGAAACTTTTAACTATTTACGCTATAATGTCATAATATAATGTAACAAACCTATTTTCTGGAAAATATTGAAACATGTAGCAGCACTCCTTTCCAATGGGTAATGACACAGCCGCAATGAAGTCATCCTTAATTGCTTTAAATAATGTCATATACATATTAGAACAAGGGCAACATATTATAAAATAAGCGGATATTTAATTATGATTAGAAAGAAATTGTAAACACGTTGAAGCAAAACGGCTCAAGATATACAAATATTACTTCTGACCAAAAGTCGTATCTTGGAATCGGTTCTTATCAGAAAAAGATACACATTCTTAAACAAGTGAGTATTAGCACGCGAGACGGAGCGACACTATCGACAATCCGACGATCGCTCTCGCAGTGAAAATTATGAACTAAAACAGTGTACTTCCGGATTCCATTTGACTGACATGGGCCTGTTCATAACCACTATCAGTTTTTAAATTCAAAGAAGCAAGACTGACTTTCCAATGGTCTACATCCTGTAATCTGTTTTAAATATTCACTAGTTGTTTTCTAATCCCTTAATTTCCTTTCTTGCTGATGGGGAAATATTTCGAACTTCTTTTATACCTAAGTAGTTGCAGTCATCAGCGGAGATTGCCTTCAGTTCGAGCCTTATGTAAATTTGTTCGATTGTATTTTCTATTTAATTCCCGTTGCAGTAATAGTGGGAATTAAAATCATAATGATCTTAAGTAAGCTAAATACATGACTATCAGTCTTCAATGATTTCATAGTTTATATTATGCTGTTACATTGAATAAATGACTTAATAATTATTGAGAAAAGTTGAACGACCTTCACAATTTAATAACTGAGTTCAAACAGCGATGACGACCATTCAGTTATTAATGATAGTGAAGAAATTGCTTATATTTTCCTGAATATTTTTATACCAATACTGTGAAGAATTAATATGCAAAGCAGTAGGTTCAGAATCTCATATGACATTTAATTTTATTTATTTATTGTATTTTCGTCTATTTGTTGACCATTAGAGGAATTACTTTGGAAAAACAAGTCATTATTGGATGAAATTCTGTTTTGTTGTTTTCCTTTTATAATTTCCATCTAAATTATTTGCGATGCTTTCTCCTTTATTGATTGTAGTATAAAATTGGGATGAATATGTCTTGCTTTTTGAATTAGCCATATTAGGAGATTTTGAATCTGAATCAGTAGAAGTTTACGCATTTATATTCAGGATTTTTTTACTGAGTGAAAAATGATGTAATGTTATTAGAACTTTCTGTTGATTCAGAATTTCCTGTTAGGATAGTATCATAAGAAGACATTATTTGTCGATTTTGTATTTGAGATTCGTATTTTTTTTTTTATTGTTTTTCCTTTTGATTTAGGAAAATTGGTAAATCTTTCGCATATTAAATTTTGGCAACGCTGATCATTGCTTCACTTAATGATATTTTATGAGATTCCAGTAACTATTCCACAATATTTTTCCACCTTTTCCTCTCAGGGTGTCTCCTGAATGCACAATTGATTCACTATATTACCACTCAAGAGCAAATGACGGCATTCCACATTTTTCTTTTTCTTTTGTTAATTGCATAACCACAATTGAGGTCATATTTTCAGGTGCAGACCCACGTCCCAGAGCCTTATTCCGTATCAGCGTTCGCAAAAATTGTGTGGTATAACACAACACGAAACTAGCAAAAATCAATTATAACTGCTATATCTGTTATTCAGTCTTGGGAAGTAACGTAACGCAAGTAACGTGCTACTTTCTAAGTAACGATTCCTAATAGCCCGTTACATTTTTCAAAAGTAACTGTAACGGTAACGCTGTACAAATTTTTAAATAATGTACCTAGTTTGCGTTACTTTTTTTACGTTACATTTCAGATGAGTAACTATAATTTATAATTTATGTAAATATATATATAAACAAGTGATTCTTGCTGTAGTAAATTTCTCAGAATGGAGGATGTGCTGTCAGTGACCGACAGTCAGTCACCGACACACAGAGAAACATATATGATATTAGTATCACTTGCTGTTTTTAGAAGGTGAGTATCATCTCGGGGAAATCACCTGGCAAGCACCTGTAAGACTTTGTCTTAGATTTTCTTAGCTCCAAATCAATACATTCAGTGAGTGAACTGCGAGTGCAATTGTAGTCTAATTTACTTTGGTTGGTGTTGTTTTTATAAAGACGGAGAACGAAAATATTTTTTCCGTTCGAACATTTGAAAAAATACTTTTTCTTAAAAGCTGATGATGGTGATGAACAGAATTTAAAAGTAAAGTGTCTGAAGTGCAACAGCGGGAGATCGATTCAGCACACTCACAAACATTAGTGATCAAGCTATTGTCCAAACGTTAATAATTTGTTTGCGAATGCTCATACTTAATATTATTTTAATGCTATCTTCAATACATCATTCTTGGATAGTGATATTCTGTTTATACTTATGAAGATTTTGGAAGTTACAATTTCTTCGGGAAAATGTTTCAGTTGCAACAAAGTAAGAAAAAAGATTTTATTTCCTCAAGAGATTAAATAAAGGAATGTATATTGTATAATCCTATATACAGGGTGTCCCATTTTAATCTTTCCACGGAAATATCTCGAAAACAATTGAACGGAAATGAGCTGAACAAAAACTAAAATAGGAAATACCATGGGGCAAATCGGATGGTTGTGTCACGGTGCCCCTCAGGGCCGCTCTTCAAGGGAGCCAGTGGCCCAACTTTAAAATTTTAAATAGAAACATGAGACGAGTGACACCTCGTTCGATAGATCTTTAAAAAGTAAAAAGCAATGTGGCAAAAGATTTTTCATATCGATCACCGTATTCAAAATGGCGTATTTGTGGTATTTACGGTACAAATACCTTAATGTGAGCTTCACAGTGTTTGAACGTGTATGACGTACAAAAAATAACTCTTGTAACAGAAACACACTTTCTGCCGTAAAATTGTAAGGGGCGATCAACTTAAACCCGTTCACTGGTCATAATTCATGAAATAAATTTTATTTCGAGCGGAAACTTGTATACTATCTAGAAGCGTTTATGGTTAGCATGCAGTAAAAATATTGTTCAGAAAAAGTCACCTTGAGCGTTCAGACTTTTGTTCTATTGTGTCACTAACTTACAAATGCCGTCCATGTAAAATTTGGACGGCTGACTATCAAACCAATCACGCAACGCGTCCTGAATCTCAGCATCAGACAGAAATCTGTGACTTTTCAATGTCTTCTTTAGAGGCCCAAAAATGTGAAAGTCACAAGGTGCAAATTCAAGGCTGTGGGAATCGCAACATTTCCCACTTGAATCGTTGAAACAAATCCTGCAGTTGGTTTGTCCCGGACGGGAATAATCAGTGGTTTGTTTACGCCCTTCCGACACATTCTGGCCCAGTCCATCACTGTCGTTTTGGAGATGATGCATCACCATATACGTCTTTCATACGCCGGAACACTTCAGCTGGTTGACAACCTTTGGCACTCAGAAACTGGATGACGGCACGCTGGTCCTGTTTGGATGGATTGGGATCTTGAACGCCAGCGGAAACACGTATTAACAACATTCCTACACCCAACATACAAGAACATTAGCCATTACACACTATTAAACAAACAATATCCTCCTACACACTATACCAATAATGCATGGGACGAACGAGTTTCAGTTGATCGCCCCTTATAACTGTATGTGCTCAGAATTACCAAAAAATGTATGACTTTCCATGCTACTTTTAGTAGTTTCACCAAGCCCGTGCTGGCCCGCCGGGACACCGTGAAATGTCCCGGTGCGCCCTCCGAAACATCACATTATATATAAAGGTACATTTTTTAATAATAAATTCTTACAGTGGTTATTTGTAAATAACCCATGATAAGTAAAGTGTGATCTTTACACAAGACGTCCATGCGAAAACACATCAAAGATAAACGGTTTTATTTATTATTCTGTATAGCACAGTCCTGTACAATGAATACATAGTGTTACTGTTGGTAAAGAACCCATGAAGGGTACAGTGCGCCCTTTGCATAAGGCGCCCTTGCGAAATCACATCAAAGTTAAATGGTTTAATTCTTTGTATAGCACAGTTCTGTACAATGAATACATACTGTTGCTGTTCGTAAAGAACCCATGAAGGGTATAGTGCGCCCTTTACGCAAGCACCCTTGTCCTGTAATTATTTGTGTGTGTTTTAGAGCAGTATTGGTATAATCAGTGCCTATTGCATTTCTAAAATATAGCTATATTGATTTATTAGTATATATTTAGCTTCATTTTGTTTGACAAAAAGTTCTTACAACTAAAATTGTTTCTCTAGCAAGGAAATTTTCACAGTCTAGCTATTGATGCTATTAAAGAAATCTTGGGTTTTAATACATAAAATGGCGCCCGTATATATACAGGATGTAACTTAATTACCATATCAAACTCCAGGAGGTGACTCCTGACACGGATATAAAGCGAAAAGTATACACCAACCTAATTGAAAAAAATGCCTCCTTTCGGCGCCTTGATCACACGAAAATTTGTCGGAAAGAAAGTAAAAACAGCCATAACTCAAGAACAGAACGCCGGATCGAAATTGTGCAAAAGGGAATGTCCATTCTTTTTAGTCGCAGATTCCATCAGTTACAATCTGATGTAGTGCAATGGCGGTGCAAGGGTGACTTCCAAAGAAACTGGAGTATTCCTTCGCGTATTTTATCTAACGATTAATGAGGAAAACGAACAACAATCAAGTACAAGATTTCAACAATAAAAATAATAGTAAATCTTTCAAGTTAGAAGAACACTTTGAATTCGGAAGACAGAGAAATGTCCACATGTGATTGATCTATTTTGTCTCAGCACAGAATAAGCTCTCGAGAGATGAATTTAAATGAATTCTTTAACGCATCACAAATGTATCTTCTAGGCTAATGACAATGGATGGCAAAAGAATGGTTTTGTGTCCAAGTTACGAGTGTATGAAAATGGAAAAATAACTTTGACCCAAATTAGGTTTAAAACGACTGTATATTGGACACTCAAGCGACATGTAAAGAAACAACATGTAGTATGCAAAAATGCAAAGATCATATATGATGAATGAGTGTACAAGGGATTCTCCGTATGACACAGGGATTCCCATATATTGCGTGAAACATGCTATTTCGTGGAATTTTATACTTTTGTGCACAGAAGCTACAAAGATGGACGAAACACGAGATGTACATGTTGTATAACGAAACGAAGAAATCAGCTGGGACAATATACTTAATTTTTCCGTTAGGTAAATCATCCTCCAGGGATACTTTCGAGGGGATTTTCCCTTCTAATGGAGTTGGCAAACCACCCCTTAATCCTGAGCTACGAAAAACTACATTCCTAGTGTGAATATACAAAATAGTGTCGTAGTGTATCCCACTTATATTTTGATTTTTTCACTGCTGGAAAAATTTTCTAGAAGAAAACACATACATCAAATAGTGGAATATCTTTTTCGAAGTTTTCTATGCACTTTGGAGCTGGATGAAATACCTACACGGAGGAAAGCAAATGTGTCAGTTTTGCTTATGTAACCATCCGGGTGTCAAGTCGCTGTTTGGGCTGCCATTTATTATGTAACCAATTCGTGTTCGGATCGCTGTTCGTGGTTCGTTGTCCTACCAATAAGTATTCTGCTGAGACCTGAACTTACCAGGATAGGACGATGAAGGACATCTCCAAGAAGGGGTTACAAATTGTTTCCAAATCGCTCGTCGGTCTCAATGATCAGATGAGCTTAGGCACCGAGAGGTTCGGATGTCTCGTCCCGAAAACCTCACAGACGGTCAGTCGGTCATCCAGACCATAACACACACAAACAACGAAAACACACTGGATTAAATAACGCTATACTTATTTATTAGAATACTATTTAAAAAAAATAACGAAGCGAAGTGAACACAACACTTAACACAGAATATGTATAATAATCTTCATTACTAAAATCACACTTTGCCTTTTTAATGCACTGTAGCTCTCTTTATCACTTTTATATAGAAGATTATGATTCATATTTCACTGTAAATGTTTCTCTCACACCATTGAAGCACTTGGCGGATTAGCACTAGGTGAAAAGTTGCCGGGATAATCCCACGTAGAAATCCAGTTGCTGAAGCGTTATAATAATCCTGAAGCGTTAAGATGAGTCTTCAGCAAATAAAAAAAGTATCCAAAGTAGAATGCTAATGTTGGAGGGCGGGTTTATAACTGACATGTACGCACAAGGTATGTGAACCTGGGACTTCACTAGTTGGGGGCTAGCCGTAAGAAAACGTCCTTCGCCGGCTAATAGCTTGTGCCCCTTAACACAAAGTCAGACTTAATTCCCGACGCAACGTGCGTGGTGGCTGCACACAATTCCGGAGTTAAACTCCTCGAGCGCAAAAGTTCTAAATACGAGCTACAGTGGTTGACTGAAGCGTGTTGGCAGTCCATTCCAAAAACCACTCAGTTAACTCACCTGTATGCACATACAAACAGAATACGGAATATAATTTATGTTTATTTTAGTCCACTGGCCACGATGCACGAGACAATGTGATATTTCGGGCGTGAGAAAGTACAGATAAGGAACTGCAAGAACAATGTGACTGGCGTCACTCTGCTCACTCGAACAAATGGTCAGCTAGTATTTCCATAAATGATTAAAGAAAGCACTTAATTCAGTTCCAAATAACTGCAGAATATATACTGTGCATATTAATAAGTCAAGGAGAAACAGATTCGTCACTCACTGAAATGTTCTCACCAAAAGGCAATGTTTTTAATATATATATGAAAAAACAACGAGAGACTTCTTTGTCCAGTTGCGTGGGAAGGAAACAATTCCCACCGAAGAAAGAACTTATTTGCGTCGCAGAATATAGTATAAATCGAAAATAATAACCACTGCCTTTACGAAATATACAGAGTGTCCACAAAAAATACTTCTATAACCTGGTAGCAGTTAGACGTAGCAGCACTTACGGTATTATCATCCCTTGTGTACCACTTGTGGGTGGCTCGCAGAAGGCACAAATTAGCGTGGCCGCGTTGTAGTGGACATCTGACGCAGCTTGTGAGTGATATATACAGAGTCCGATGCTTTGGTATTACGTGTGGAATTTCTGTATAACAGGATACAAAGTGTTGCTTACAACGGTAGAGTGCTGTGTCCAGGTATTCACGGTCGTGTAAAATTGTAGGCATTGTTGTTGAAGTAAAGTTTATTATATTAATCTGTAAGTGCCTGTACAATGGTAGATTATCCTGTCCACGAGCAGGCAGAAATACCCCTCATTTATGGCGATGCAAGGAGAAATAGCCCAGAGGTGAGGCATTTACATCATGACCGTCGCCCTCAAAAGAGAGTAACTGTCCTGTTTTTTCCACGCCTCCATATCCGACTTCGGGAGATAGGGTCTCTTCCCCTACTTGAAATGGGAGAAATCGCACTATGTAGACAGTTGAATTTGAATACAGCGTGCTGGGAATGATCAGAGACCGTCCTGCAAATAGCAGTAGCCATGTGTAGGGGGTAAAAGTCCACATGCAACTCTAGTAGACGATCAGCAGAGTTATTTAGTGTGAACGCGCGGTGCGGTGTGGTGGATAATTTTGTGGTAGGACATCATTTATTACCGGCCTGCCTGTGTCGGAGTACGTATCTTTTATTTTTAAGTAATGTTCTCCCAAAATGGTCAGAACTAGTGCCCTTGAACTTAAGACAGCAATTGCGATCTAATCATGACAGTGCACCTGAACATTTTGACAGGAATATGGAAACCTACCTACATGAAACATTTCCAGATAGTTGGATTTTGAGAGATTGACCTGCGTTATGATAACCTCGTTCACCCTACCTCAGGTCCCTTGATTTCTTATTTGGGGGGTTATGAAACGCCACTTGTATGCAACACCAGCCACGAAAGCCGAAGAACTTGGTGCTCGATTTAATATAGCTGCGGCAATCATCTCCGAAATTCCAGGTATGTTTGACCACGCGCGGAAAAATTTGCTTCGCCAATGTCATCCTTTACAATGTCGTCAACGGTTGACAATATCAGACTGTGAACTGTTATTTTTTTACAGCTGTCTCGTGTACACATACTGCATTGCACAAATATTGTACAAGATACTTCTGACTTTTTCATAGTTATCCTATTTTGTACGAAACGATAAATCGGTGGTTCTGTATTTCTTTGTATCATTGTGCAACACGCGCAACAGCTTGTTTCGTCAAGTTTCATTGCTTTTGTGCTCGAAATCATAATCTTCCATGGAATTACGTCTTACAAGGAGGAAGCCTTTTTATGCAGCTTACTTTTGCACAAATTGTATTCACATAATTTGTGGAAATCACTGTTATCATGTCAAGAGTCACTTGTACTCTCGTTCATCATACATGATCTTTGCCGCCTCACTGTCGTTATAAACCTAATCTGGTTCAAATTATTTTTCCCATTTTCACACACTCGTAACTCGTACAGAAAGCCGTTCATTTGACATCACTTACCATTAGCCTAGCAGATATAACTGTGATACGTTAAAAACTTCATTTAAATTCTTCTCCCGAGAGTTTATTCTGTGCTGAGATAAAATAGATAAATCACACATGTGTATCTCTCTTTCTTTCGAATTTGAAGTGTTCTTCTAACTTGTACCATGTCAGTGACGACGCCAGCTTTAAGTTCTTAGGGGGGCAAAGGAGGGGCAGATACATTTTCGGGGGGGCAGCTATTTGCCATACCAAAAATGACATATTTATTACGTTTGACTTATTTTACATTACATTGCGTATTTCGTTGCTGTTTTCATATTAGACCTATATGATTATAAATTAAACTTATTTCAAGTAAAATTTGTAACTAACAAATAAGTAACGTCTGAACATGGAATATTTTTTTAATGAAACTTTTGAAGCCTAAACATAAATTGAATTACTTTCGCGTATGCTACAAGTAACACATTCGTCTAGTACTATATGCTACGTATCTCTCTCTCTCTCTCTCTCTCTCTCTCTCTCTATATATATATATATATATATATATATATATATATATATATATATATATATATATATATATATATATATATATATATATATATAAAGAGAAGAGAGAGAGAGATAATTTACGACAAGCTGCTGAAAATGTCGTAGTTCAATACAGAAGAAGTGTAGGTACTAGGTAGAAAAATGAAACCGTAGTTTAGAAAAACATATCTCTGTATGTACAAATACAAATTTTCATATTAATAATGAAATTCTTATTGTTTCTCAGGCCTCTGAAGTGATTATTTGTGCCCAAACAGATAATTTCACAAACATCCAGATCCTGTTATAACATTTTTGTTCCGCCAAGGAAAGTCATCGAAATAAATTAATTAGGAAATCAGTGAAACACCACGGGACTCTCCTCCATTATACAGTGGTGAAGAAGTAAGTGGCTTAGTATAAACGTGGCGATTTCTCAACAAATTATGCTTTACATCCAGGATGATTAAAAGCAATGACTCTTCCCGAAATCATGGATGCAATTTGTGACATTATTCTTGAAACTTGCATTATTTCAGCCAGTGGTGGATATAGCCCGGGGCCGGAGGGCGTAGGCTACCCCAGTTTTTGAGTGACAAAAATAATTTAAACTATTATTTGTATAGTTTTTAAAGTGTATAGTAAACTCACGATATACTTATTATAGTCTGAGGTCTGGCTTCACCCCGCTTTCTCAGTTTTTACCTTCTCAGCAAAACTTGTGTCAGAGATTCTGGGCATTTCTTTGGAACTCGTCGGTAGCATAATTCAGAATGGCTTGGGTATGCGTAAGTTCTCGGCATAATGGGTTCCCAAAATATCTGTCAGGAGAATGAAAGAGTGACGGCATTAAGAGAAGTCTTCTTCCAATTTGACCGTAATGCTGATCAATTTCGCTTACGAATAGTAACCATAGATGAAATATGGTTGTACCACTATGATCCTGAATCGAAACAACAGTCAATGGAGTAGTAGCACTCATTTCTCCATTGCCCCAAGAAGTTCAAGACACAAAAGTTGGTTAAGAAACTGTTTGCAACATTCTTCTGGGATAAGTATGGAGTCTTACTCATAGACTACCTCCGCAATGGTCAGATATTTAATCCAGAATCTCTACATTACTTACAAAACTGAAAGAAAAAATCAAAGTTCAACGCCGCGGAAAGTGAAAAGAAAGGAATTCTGTTCCTTCAGAAGAATACACCTGTCCATCAAGCCCCTGCGAACACAACTAACATTGCATAATCTAGGATTTCAATGTCTAGATCAGCGATTCCCAATCTTTTTCAACTTGCGGCACACTACGGGTGTTACTTGGATTTTCGCGGCACACTTATATATATTATTATTTGTAAATATAAAACACAGTGGTATTTTTTTCTGTGATCACTGATCTTCTCACAGAGAAGAAAGCTCTATCACTGGTTTTTCTCCGTGGTAAATCATTGTACTTATTTTTCATTCTAATTTAAAAATAGAAAACAATTGCAATGAAATATTGGATTCAGGTTTTTAAAAATACGCTTTCGTTTTAAAAACTGTATCCAACCTTTTACTAAGAAGGAAGATCACTAAATAACGAACGAACAAACAAATCTCTTTTACTTTTAAAACTCAAATGTAGGTAATTTGTCGAAAGGATTGAATGTTATTTTAAATTTTCAAGTTATAAAATAGTCTGCAACAATAAAGAAGCAATAATGGTCATAACAATGATAACAAATACTTTTTTCAACATTAGAAATGTACAGAATAGTAACCCGGTATGAAACAAAATTGTAGATTCATAGTAGAGTTCCATAGTAATGTGAAATACAAATATACATTTTTCCCTACGTTTTGCAATTTGATTGCTATAAAATTAATAATTTTGTTTCGATCCCTTGCGGCACACCAGTGGCCTATTCACGGCACACCGGTTGGGAAACTCTGGTCTAGATCATCATTCTTATTCAGCAGATTTATCTCCGTCTAACTATTACGTGTACTTATTTTCCAAACTTAAATAACACGTCAAAGAATGCCATTTTAGATCTGATAGAGGTAGTGCTACGAACAGTGGTGCGAGGAAATCTTCAGATTTTTAAACTTTTCTGCAAAAACTGGAGCACTGCACAAGGTTGTATATTGACTCTCGGGGGAAGTGTAGAAGAAGTAAAACTTCACCATTCCACGTTCACTCCTTCTGGGTTGGGCTACGATTGTTCAGCAGTTCCTAGTCAATATGGTAGACGTCACGTCAGTACTTTCAAACAAAATAAGTAAAAGAGCACTAGTATAAACCAATTACTAACTAAAGATCAGCACTCTGACAGTACGTTTTATTGGGAATCAATTTAATTCCATAAATTTATTATTATCATTTGCAGGAAGGGAAAACACAGCTCTTTTTATCCTCTTCAAAAAATTAAGCCCTGGTAGTTGCAAACAAACGTATAAGCTGTTATAAGCACATCCTCTGAATATTGAAAGCTGAGAATAATGTTTTAGAAAAAAGAAGTTTTAAATAAAACGAAATATGAAACTGAAAACTTCAAACCTGGATAAATGCAAACAGTTACGTAACTGGTTTTACCTTTCTTTTGTTTCCAATTGAAGTTGATCCAATGAGAAGAAAACAAGTCCACCAAATCTACTATGCTTCGCTAGGTACAATAATTAAAAATTATAAGAAAGAAGTATAACTAAAATTTACCTCAAAAGGCGCTAAATTAGAAAACAGAAATATGCGAGCATACTGAGACGCTCAAAGAAGAAAGCTTGAGGACTAATCTGCCACATAGTAAATGCATGGAAAGTAGACTACAATTTGTCAATGAGATTGGTTATGATACTGATATAAAATACTACATGTAGAATGTTTAAAGACTGTAGGAGTCTGGGGGGACAGTCTAGGTGACAGTCAGGGGGGCAGAAGTAGCTACTAGAGGGGCGCTCGCCCCCCTTGCCCCCCCGCTGGCGTCGTCACTGTACCATGTACTACTACTACTTTAGATTGTTGAAATCTCGTACTTGATTGTTGTTCATTTTCCTCATTCAACGTTTGACAAAATACTCGAAGAAATACTCCAGTTTCTCTGGGACTCAACCTTGCACCGCCATTGCAGTACATCTGATTGTACACTGATGGAATCTACGACTAAAAATAATGGACATTCCTTTTGCACAATTTTGATCCAACATTTTGTTCTCGACTATGGCTGCTGTTGCATTTTCTCGAAAATTTTCGGGTGGTCATAGCCCACAGGCACTTCTACACTCAGGTTGGTTTACACTTTTTGTTTTATCTCGGTACCAGGAATCACCTCCTGACGTTTCGTATATTAATTAAGTTACGATATATATGGCCACCGCCATATATATCGTAACTTAATTAACGGTAGATGTAGTGCGAACATATATATATATATATATATATATATATATATATATATATATATATATATATATATATATGTATTCACCTTTCTATGGGCGCCCTTTTGGTAGACTTGTCCACCGCCCTCCTTAATATCCCAGCGCGGGCCTGAGTTTCACCCGGGTGTACCCAGCAAAATTTTCTTTGGGAGTTATGAAGTTTTCAGGTGGGAGACTTGTACACTCATATCCAAATGATTGTCGCATATCTATATATATCTTGTTGTGGCAATATAATTTGATAATGATTTTGCAGAGCACTTTTAATACTGATACTATGTGTATAATCCGGAAATGTATATTTGTGGTAAAATTCATAGGAAAAGAATTATAATTACGAATATTACATTAAGTAAAATAAAATGTTGTTAAATGGACAAGAAAGTTTTTATTTCCATTTTATTGTTCTTATTTACTGCTCTTTTGACATGAAATTTGCCACATACATGTCTTTACCGATTATACACATAATAACATTGTAACAAATACCGGGCAAATTCGTTATCAAATTATATTCCTACAACAACATAATTTTATAGACATGCGACAATAATTTTGGACATGAGTGTACATACTAAAAGCAAAGCATTAATAATTCGCCATGTATAGACTACAAATACATATTGCACATATTAAAGTTGGAACATGTGCTTGGTACTTCAAAATTAAAATCACAGGTTGTAGAATAACAGGAATTACAGGTTGTTCAAAAATAGAAAAATGAAACTATTCATAAGAAAAGAAAAGATTGTTTTAGGAAGTCTATGTATTTGACTTCGCTTTTACGTATCATAAAAATGGTAAGAAATGGAGAAAACTCTAAAAAAAAAAAAATAATAAGACCGCTCTCAAATACTGTTATGCAATAGAATAGTAGGCTAATAAAATAGTAACTGTGTGCATCAAGTTAGAAAAATGCGAGTAACAAAGTTTCTGATTAATCAATATCAATGGTGTAGGTAAGGCGTTCCCTCAACTCAAGTCATGTCACCTTCAGTACAGTGATATTGAAATGGATTCTGCTTTCATATATTACGTTCCACTTGTCACCCCATTAATGGATTTTTTATATAAATGTAGTTTGTCATGTAAAACAAGCATTACACAGACATTTCAAAGAAAAAATTTCCTCCATAAAGGCTATCTTAAGATTTTAGCAGTTTTGTTATACACTGTATTTTTCATCTTTTTAATTTCTTTTCGTAACTATAGGCCTATTCATCAACATTAAAACGAGTTTAATATCAAAATAGTAATATCAATGATTGGCTAAAATAAAATCAATCTAAAGTATCAGCGTTATATCGAAAGCATAAAAACAGCTACATAACATAGAGCTAAACCAAGGTATTTTAAATAACAGGTACCCGAGTTCCCGTTTAACGTTTTGATTGGTCCATTTAAGTGACGTCTTGTGGAGGAACTTTTACCACAGACTAGAATACATACAGACGAGTAACTTCCTATATGCGCTATTGAAATCAGTTTGAATCGTCTACACAGCGAAAGAACCAATCAACGCTCTCAGTGGGAGGGATCAGTGTCCTCGTGTGTGGATGGCGCTGTCATCGGTTTTGGAAAGTGACGTCAAGGGTCGTCATAGTAACGGCGGATTGTTTTCGTCTGCTTTGCATTTCAGTGTTAGATGTAGTGCAGAAAGATCAGATAAGCTAATGGTCACTTTTTCGTGTACTGTCTCTGGACTAGACTAGGGATGGCCAGAACCGGTTCCTGGTGGAACCGGTTTTCGGGTCTGAACGGATCCGGTTCTAGAAGATCCGGTTCCGGAACCGGTTTTTCGGATGCAGGTCTGAAACCAGTTCTTCGGATCCAGGTCTAGAACCGGTTCTTCGGATCCAGGTCTGGAACCGGATCTCCAAGAACCGGTTCCTTGTGGAACCGGTTCCTCTGGAACCGAAACTTTGTTACCATCCCTACACTAAACCAGAGCTGCTGGCAGGCTGTGAACAGGTGGAAAATGGTGGAAGCGATAAGCAGGCGCCCAGGAGGCGGCATCTTGTCTCATTTGGCTAAATAAACTGGGTAACTAGCAAACTCATTGGCTAAACAGGCAAACTGGCCTACTCATTAGGCTAAACACCCACTAGTGAACCAAAATTTTTTCTGGGGGCACAAGCGGGTCTGGGTGAGGAAGGCACAAGCGCATGGTCCTCTTTGCATTTTTTTGAAGGTGAACTTTGTGCCTCCTTTACTGGTCTTTGGGGGCTTTCGGATCCGGTTCCTAAGATCCAGTTCTGGAACCGGGTTTTCAGATCCAGATCTGGAACCGGTTCTTAAGATCCGGTTCTGGAACCGGGTTTTCGGATCCAGGTCTGGAACCGGCCCCTAAGATCCGGTTCTGGAACCGGGTTTTCGGATCCACGTCCGAACCGGTTCCAGAACCAGTTCTGAAAACCGGATCTCCGAGAACCGGTTCTTCGTGGAACCGGTTCCGCCGGAACCGAAACTTTGTGGCCATCCCTAGACTAGACGTTCCATTCCAGCTTTCTTTTATATATTAGTAGATTTTTCTTACTTTTTAATAGTTCAGTTTAAAAATATCTAAGTTCCGCGAAGTACGTCAACAGAAAAAGCTGTTCCCCAAATGAAACTAAAGGAATGAAAAATCTAGTATGTGATCTAGGCGTCACATCGATTGATTAGTTCCGTCGTCGCGTGTTAGATATCGCTACTGTCGCCAAGTTTCCAGTTTTTTCATGATGCACTGCTTGCCAAATATCCTCCAGTGTTTCGTAGCGATTTCCTCGCATCTGTTCCTTCACAAAACCGAAAAGAGGGTAGCCGGAGGGTGCTATGTCGGGGCTGTAGGGAAGATGTGGAGGTTTTTTTCATCCAAATCTCCTGCTCTGCACCATAGTGGCACATGCAGTATGCGAACGCGCATTATCCTGTTGAAGGATGATCTTTCCAGGACATTTCTCACGACGAAGGATGATCTTTCCAGGCACGACGAAGCTTCAAAAGAGTCTCGATGTAGCAGGCAGAATTTAGGGTTTAAGTCAACCAGAATGCAACCAGGTGCATCCTAGAAGACTCTCCCCATAACTTTCCCTACTGATTGCACTGTCTTCGCTTTCTTCTTCGGTGGCGAATTCAAATGGTGCCATTTCATACGCCGTCGTTTTGTTTCAGGTTCATAATGGTGGAACCATTACAATACTCTTCAAAAAGTCATCACCTTCATGTCGAAATCTCTGAAGAAAGGTTTGAGCAATGGTTAATAAACGTGGAACCCAACGGGCATAAACCTTCCGATAGCTTAAGCTGTGCACCATTTCTTGCACCGCACTATGTCCAACACCAAGTTTTGCAGCGATTTCATTCACAGTGATACGCCTATCTCCCCTAATGTGCTCATCAACCCTTACCTTGTTGTTCCGTAGAGGCAGTTCAAGGGCGCCCGCTCCGCGGCTCATCTTCGATATATGTGTTTCCATCCTTAAAATGTTTCACCCACCTCCTAATACTACTGGTATCCATGCACATATCTCCATAGGCACACGCTGCAGTCTGCGGTGAATTTCAGAAGCAGATTGTTCATCTTTAATAAGAAATTCAATCACAGCAGAACGTCGAAACGAAACATCGCTGCCCGCCAGTGTGGAAATCCTGCCTGTGGTCACGTGCTAGCAACTAATAGCATCAACGTCTGGAAAGAAAGAAAGAAAGAGAGAAAGTTCTGTAGATTGAGATGATGTACTTGGTTTCACTTACAACTAAAGATTACGGTTGTGAAAACATGTTGCTCTCGACTTTCAGAATGACATTCGTACATTTCCAATTTCTTTTAGGTTTTCATTTTTCTCAAGCAATTTTACGGCCAGTGCTTTACCTTTCCTGTACACAGGTGAGGTGCTGTTGAACCCACTGAGTCCGTGGTGGAAGATAATACTTTTTAACAATCCAAGTATTTGTTATTCCAAGGAGAAATATGTTTTTCTCTCCACTTTCCTCTTCTCTGGATTGGGCAAGAATATATTAGTTTATAGTGGAGACAATACTATTAACAAGATTAGTAAACCAATTTATTCGCCTACAACTGCCGTTATCCTTAGATGCTGCTTTGTTCATTCCACATCCCACAATAAAAGTATCAGCATCACCCACAGTTTTTCCTGTTTCAATACCCTTCCTGTCCATTTTCTGAGACAGTATATTTATGAAACTTTGTTTCTCTCATGAACAAGGAAGTTTTCTTGCTGAACGGTCACCGTACCTTCACTATATCTATGTCCACTGAAGTGTTTACTTCTGCGTTTTTGTTCAGCACGTTTTGTGCTGTTTATGGTGTCTGTGCAGCCATCAAATACAACAGTACAATGATGACGATAGTGTTTTAGTTAGTATGTAATCAGCACACTGGTTGAATATGAAGGTGAAAGTTGAGCCTGCACTCCATTTAACGCGATGCAGGAGAAAACAACCACCAATCACATTTACACTGAGCTTTTGATCTATTGCTGTCTCATCTACTGGGAAAGTATCATACAAAGCTGACTTCTTCGTCTTTCTCATTCCAGTTTCAACGAAAATATTTAATGGAGAAAATGTCAGTTCGTACTTCAGAAGGTCCTGAAGATCTTTCTCATTCTTGGAACTTGTTATTCTTTGGAATATGGGTAGAGGATCCACAACCTCCATTACGTTATTGATTCTGAGAGCGTTATGCATGAAGGCCAAGGACAGCATTTTATCTTTTCGGGCCTATTTCATTTCTCCAACGTTTTGCCCTATCATTTTTGTAATTGTGGATTTTCCTACTTCCAGGGCTTGGTCGCAATTCACATTGCAGTTTCCAACAATATCTGTTGCAAGTGATATCAGTGATGGGCATTTTGAAAATGGAGGATGCTGAGTTAACCATTCTAACAGCTTCTTCATGTCTTTTTCATTTCGAGTTTGCCGTAATGTACTGTAATCTAAATGCTATTATCTTGTTAAGAGATACAGCCCAGGAAAGTTCACCAAAAGATCATTCAACCTGTTCACCAACACGGAATAGGTTATCCATCTACCACTTGTTGGTCATCCATGTGTCTTAATGCCATGCATTAGAAAAATGAAATGAAATCATTAAGTTTCACGTCCCACAGTTATGCCGGTTAGGCTAAAGGAAACGGTGATGATGAGAGATGAGTGAAATGGTGGAATGAAGAAAATGGGAGGAAACGGGAGAACCCCGATAAAAACCACGAGCACGGTGTTTGTCCACTACTAAGTCCACACGGCGCGAGCTGGGATCGAACCAGGGACCCCAAGCACAGGAGGTAAACGCTTCACCATTGAGCCACCCAACCCCCTGCCATGCATTAGAGTGAGCTCTATTGTCATACTAGACCAGTTTCCTGATTCAGGAGAATTTGATCTAGCTATTGCGAAGTACTTTTTTGAGCAAAATGTTGAAATTCAAAGGGATAAGTAGTCAGAAGAGTACGCAGATGCTGCAGATATACATGATAACACTTGCCATATTGTAAGTAGCAACTTTCATGAGAAAATGGAAGAAACAGAGCAGAGATGTAACTCCCAATCAGCAGAACGTTCTACAGCAATGAACTGTTGATGATAGATATTATGTGAAAATACTAAACCCACAGGACTGCAGTGGGTCTATTTCTCATCAAGAAGTTTAGTTCATTTTTTCAGTTTTTCGTGTAGGAGGGCCATTTGAGCATTTTGCTTGAATAAATCTTCAGTCTGCGTCTCACCTTTCATATTCGGCAATAATTGGCTAATTTCATTCTTCTCTTTATCTGAGACCTCGAGACGGTTTAAAATAATTTCGGCTAACACACGATCTGAACAAGCAGGTGTCTTCGTGCAACTCTACTAAAGATATGGCCAGTGAGGAATTTATCTGCTAAGTTAGCAGTAAATACAGTGGTCGAATTTTCTTTAAGACCACTACAGTTTTTATATTGCCAATGTACCCAAGAAACGACTAGGTGGCAGCTACATAATCTACCTAACCTTACTATGACGGATCTTAGTAATGGATCTCATGACATGAAGTTACAATTTCTCTGCCTTTAATGTGCAACGGCTGATCTAAAGTCACGTAGCACACATTCCCCGCTGGTCGCACAGTGTGGCTGTATACTTTATAGCTGTATAAATTGTATTATAGTCACTATCAGATGCATTTATGAATAGTAATGTCACTACAGCACTTCTGTCTGGAGAGTTTTGCTTGATACGCACCCCATAGTTGCATCACTCTTGTCTTGTCTTCTTTCACCAACTATCGGTGTTTTAAATATAAGCATCAGCATTATTTGCCTAGTATGCTAAAAATGTATGAAAATTGAAATGTTTTTCTTGAAATTGTAACTATTTTTGCAAATGGCGTAAGCCGCCATTTGCATTTTTTCTGGTCGACTTCAAAGTCGTTTTTCCTGTTATATATAGTATTAAAATGTTTTTAAGTATAAAATGTTCGTCAGTTACGTTATAATATATATAGAAGCAATAAGTCAAATCCAGGTAATAATTGTATAGTCTTAATTAGGTATATAATGTCATAATCGGGAAGGAGTTCCAACGGGAAGAAGAGGGCCAGTTACCCAGTTGTTCGGGGTGAAAATATTGGAAAAAGTGAAATATAGATGAAATGATTGTGTGTAAAATGTTTGAAAGTGTGTATAGATGTTTTCGTGTTTAGATGTAATGAGTGTAAATGATATATAATGAATGGCTTTCACTTTAACCACTTCCTCTTCGGCAGCTCACTTTCTGCGATGTTCACTCTATCACTATCACCGCGGAACTCTTGCATCACTCAGTCAGCCGCTAACATTCAGCCAAGGATAACTGACAATCACCAGTTAGGCTGACCCAGCTGTGATAAATGTGTGCGCACAATTTCAGTAACACTTCTTGGCCAATCTCCAACAATGTCGAGGCAGTTACTAACAAACTATAAAACATCTGAGAGGTTCTGAAAAGGAACATCTGGAAGGGAGTCACAATTGTTCAAATCCTCAACTTTAATAGTCTTCAGCACGATATTACTCATGATTTAATAGGTCTCCAGCTTTAGCACCCGTAATTTTCCTACGGTTTTAGTAGAGGGGAGCCATTGTCGAGTTTTGTATTGGCTGTGCAGGAGGAAGCTTTCGCGCTGGAGTAAGGCATTTAATACCACCATGATATGAAATGTTTTTGAACCATCCAAAGTGGCAACATTATAATCATCGTTATCAAACACATAGTGGTTAAATATCCTTGATAGTATGTATTGTTGAGGATAGTAAACGATTGATAAATCAAATATTTAAGCTTCATTATACGAAGCACTGAACCCTATATTTTAGAGCAAGTTTATCATGCTCTTAACCAGTAGCGGCTAATGTTAGTGTTGCAGCGTTGCGCAACGACCAAGGTATTTCAAGAAAAAACATATTATTATCAATAGTAGTAAAGAACAGAAAAAATACTTTTTAATACTCGCATATATACACTTTAAATAACATATTTTTTTACTTCTGCAACTGTCCGTTCCGTTAATCCGTTTTAAAAAGCGAAAAATAATCCGTCACAGAGTCTCTAATTTATATTGTGTTGCAGTGAGCATACAACGACCAGATTCCTTCAGCGCGGCAATTGGAGCAAATGTTAAGTCTCCTTTCCCCTATCTCGGAAGTTAAAGGGACTGGTCATTGCAATGCTTCTGCAACATAGCACAGTTTCCAATGAACGAGAAAAATTTTCTCGCTAAATAAGAGTTCTGAATTTTCTTTTACTAGCAATTAACAAATGGAATTTGTTTTTATGCATTCATGTTTTTAAATTACGGGACTATACTGAAGCAAATCAATATAATGACAATTTAAAAAAGTGATTGCAGAATTACAAAATAAGAAAGAAAATATCTAGCAGAGAAGAAAACAAATGAAAGTAGACCCGCATTTGCAAGTTAATTCTTAGCTTATATTGATAACGAAGGCTTCCTCTACAGTAATTTGTGAATCAAATATTAATAAGTCAGTATATAGAATCGCTCTCCCTTCCCCTCTGGGGATAGTATTTTAGTATAAACATATTTCTTTTATAAAATAAGTATATTTTATAATCTGGATAACTTTCCACATAAAATTGTTTGATGGGAAACGCCAGATTGAATTTGGGACTAGTTAGAAATTCCCAGGGGCGTTGCCACGAGGGAGGTCCACCGGGTCCGGACCTCCTAAAAATTTCGAAACTCGACTAACATTTGTAGACTTTCTTAACGAACTATACTTGTTTAACAGAGAAATGATTGATGTAGGCTAAATATTTTATTTTACACCTCATCATGTACTCTTTCTTTTCTTATGAAAATAATCATACTATCATTTTTTCTAAAAAATATAGGTGACAGTAAGTAAGAATTACTTATCGTCTTTTCGGGTACAGTATAAGACAGGTTCCATATTATGTAGACGTATTGGACCTCCCTCAAATACTTTGGACCCCTCCCAGTTAACATTTCTGGGTGTAGAATTGGCAGTGCTGTTTGTTTTGATGTTCTTTGATTTTTGGCTTCTGTTACATGCTGATCCTTCATCTGGCGCGTTTCGAGGTTTCCTTTCCAGAACATATCACATTGGTAAGCATTGTTTCGCCTCATATGGAAGTATATTGTGTTCATCGTGCATTGCGTTACAACCAAGACGGATGATTTGGAATGTAGCTTTTTTCTTTTACGCACATGTGTGTGTGTGTGTGTTGATGTATGAATATGTGACATTCGGAATTCATATACCAGTACCTCTTTTGTATCTGCTGTTTTGGTATTTAATTATTAGGCTTAATTTTATTGTGTATGCTTTAATTCTGTAAATAACCTACAAGTTCTGAATGAATTGTATACCATGACTTCTGTAAATAACTTACAAAAAACATTGACCAGCTTTCAACTGAGGAAAAATTTGCAATTAAGGTTAAGGCTTAGACAAAACAAGCAAAGAACAATTGAGGAGAGTGTTCGAAAAAAAAATCCAGTTTAAACTTACAGGATATTTTATGGCAGTAGTGTTGTTTGCACCAGATACATTTCCTCAATTTATTTTAAATTTTCCTGGATAAACTGTGAATAAAGTGTGTTCAATGTACAATTTTTATAACACTAATCTCTGCTACGAACTCTCTTCAGTCAACGCTGAAGAGGAATTCGGATCACTGTCAGGGACTGAGTTTGCTAGAATGAATCGTTCGCAATAATCTAGAAAAAATATTTAGTGAATCTATAAAGCTTCTGAAATTAATATTAACTGTACCTATGGCGTCAGCAAAAGACGAAAAGTTTTTTTTCCACATGAGAAAGAATTGACACGTTCAAGAAATTGAATGTCCTAAGAAATGTTATCACCATTGGTTATGCTTTCCATCGAAACGACCTGACAATAAGAATACCAGAGTTCAACCAGCATGTATTAAACAGATTTACTCCAATCAAAGAGAGAAGAATGAACTTACTAATTAATTAAGGTGCTTAATCGGATAAAATGTTCTGCATTTTTATTTTTTAAAAGCAGAAGTTTATTTAATTTAATATGTCACATAGCATTTGCATCTAAAGTTATGCTGACTAGTCAATGAGTCAACTTTATATCTTCTGTCTCTTATCGTTCGTTCTGCAACACCCGAAACCACAATCCACCGGTCGCCACTGCTCTTAACCTCATATTTTCTGTAAAGAAGTAAGGCAATACATGCAGGAGTGGAAAAAGAAATGAATGAGAGCGAACAACACTAATGATGGCATGGGAAAATAGAACTAGCTTTTTCTTTGCTTTCCCTTTATCTCCTTTCTTTGAATTAGGAAGTGTGTCCAAGAAAATAAAGAGAGTTGATGGAACCATCTGTTCTTACCTCATCAAGAAAACCACCACTTGCCAGGTAGTACTTTGTTTCGTAAGCCTGAGACAGTATGTCTGTTGTTATTGTAGCAGCAGCAGTTTGAACCACTCTTAAGCGCACATCTTCTTTATTATCACATCTCGAACTTGAGTCATACCATGATTCGATAAGAATTTTGAGATTCATATCTCAAAACTAATTTACATTTTTCTGCTGTGCAATTGGGTGACTACTATACGGTCATCATACATTTCCAGAAGCTTTGCTTTGACTATTCGTGTGAAGACCTTTCCCATAAAATTATCCAAGGAATACTGACAATAGTTATTCTCATTGAGAAAACTGTTGACCTCTTCCTTAGCAATCGAGATATAATCATCAACTGGACATTGTCTTTTTCTATCGGTTGCACCTTTCGTTGAAGAAACTTATTGCAGCAATTGGCATGGTAAATTACATCAACTACTACTAAATCGCCGAGAAGAATGATATGTCTTGATACTTCTTTGCCACAGTTGTCTCCCCGCTCAGACACATGATCCAAAACTTTTTCTTTATTTCTTTGCTGCGTACTTCATATAGTTTCTGACGTAGTTTTGGGTCATTTTTACTTTCTGATATTGGCAACACTGGTTGATTTTGTCTGTATTATGAACACTGGCTCGTCGTTCATAATACCTTCCTGTCTCTTCCGCCCCTATCACCACGCAGAATATCACAAAACAATGCTGCTCCCCAGGTTGAATGTGTGCCTGATGATCGATTTCAGAAAAGGAAAACATGTGAGAAGTGCCCACTAGGAAGTGATAGAAAAAGCATCAAGATAGCACAAATGCATCAAGTGCAACCTAGGAATATGTGGATAATGTCAAAGAGGAGGATGTACAGACTGTGCTGAAGAATGTGTGTGAGTGGGCAAAGAAATTGAGAGAATTTGTGAACTTTACCTTACACCAGTATATAATATATCAATGTTTGGTAATTTTCAGTATCAACAAGCTTCTGCTTTTGTTAAAGTTTCAAAATTGTAATATATTTATTATCAGTCATGTCTAATAATCTTTGTTTGTTAATTTAAATCTTCTTTAATATTTTTATTGCTTTACGATGTTTTTAAATAGTAAAATAGGTAAAAAAAATATTAAAAATGCATACACGGTAAAAAATGACCGGATGTTTACCTTTACGTTATAATGAACATGTGTTCCTATAGGTGTTAAAGAAAAACAATATAATTACACAAATCATAATTTATTGCAAGTTACAGAAAATGTATATATCTAGTAATTGTTCACAAATAGCAAGAGAGACGTTTCTCTTTTTTCTTTCTTTCTTTTTTTCCACATCAGATTCTATATTAATTACTTTTAATTTGAAACCAAGACAAAACAGATACACTTATATTTTGACTTTTAAGAACGTTTACACACAATTGGCGTATAACAATACATATACTTTGTATTTTAATTGCATTGGTCTTTTTCTCTGGCTCCTTGTAATGGAATATAACTATTAAAAATTTGTAAGATGTACATTCTTTGGAAAATATTCTCAGAAACCACTTCAAGAAGTCCATTTTCCAATTCATACAGTGTTAATTGTTAGATACAATTTTCAAAAGAATTTCTAATCTGTCAAGTATTTATGTTGTTTTAATACAGAAAAGTACTCTCTGAAAATATTTATTAAATCAAGCAAATGATGATATATATTTAACTAAAAGTCAGTTGATGTCATTTGTTAATGGCTTCCAATAATGTCTTCAATGTGGACACCATTAGCTTGCTTTATTGTTGCTTTAATTTCAGAATCAGCAACTCAATCTTATCTTATTCATGTTACTGCCTTGACGATATTGAATTTGTTGAAGTATACAAAAATATCACTAGGCATAGTGTCATAAAGATTTAAATAAACATTGTTTCGAAAAACTTGAAACCTAGTAACAGAATATCTTATTATGTTATACAAGGAATTCCTACAATATACAGGATGTAACAAACACGAACGGCAAAATTTCAGGGTGGATTCCTTATGGGTAGACAAACAAAAAAGTGCATCTGACCATATGTCGGGAATGCATCGCTACAGAGTTATGGCTATTGAGCCGCCTGATGGTGTGAAATAGTCGCATTCTGGTCACCCCTCAATGTAACTCAATTTAAACCCAAATAACGAAGCCCCTAATTAAGCTAGGAAGATAATTTTGATTGCATTGTGTTCCTGAAGGATGAAGCATTCCGTCAATATGCATTTTATGAGCGTATCCCCAAGGGGGATGGAATGCCATCCCCAAAATCCTGATGCAAATAAAACCAGAAAAACACGTAATTACCCTCTCACGTCCGCCGTGGTACCCCCCACATACAGAAAATACATATCGGCGCAAAGCGTCGTCCTTCAGGAACACATAGATACCAAAATTATCTTCCTAGTTTATTTAGGGGCTGAGTTCTTGAGGTTTAAATTGAATCACATCAAGTAGAGACCAGAATGTGACTATTTTACACTGTCAGGCCGTAACTGTAACGGTGCATTTTCCGACATATGGTCATATGAATGTTTTTGCTTGTCTACTCATAAGGGATTCATCCCTGAAATTGTGCCGTACCTTTTTTTACACCCTGTATATTTTTCTATTATCAATTAATGAACTCTATAAAAAGTAGCTGTAACTTCCAATTTTTTCATGTTAATTTGGGAATATTCTGAGTCTCCAACATCCAGATTTTACAAAATTTAAAATTGTAATTATTTCATTTAACACTTTTCCTAATTGGTCTAAAAGTTTCTTCATTAGTACAACAGATATTGTATTTTACACAAAATACCATTCTATTCCCTCAAACATGAGTCCAATGTTTAATGTATTGGCACTAACACAATCAATTGTAAAATTTAAAACATCTTCGGGGCCTTTGTAAATCACACTTTGTTGTAGTATGAGTTTACTTGAAAATAAAACAAGTCATTTATAATTTTCATTTCCCGTAGAAACAATATAAAAACCAACATTATTTTGTAATATCAGTGTTTCGTCAATTTTTAACGATAACAAACTATCTTTTGGATTCTTGTAATGAGGTTTTCTGTTAGAGTAGCTTCTATAATTTTCTCTTTACTGTACTGTTTGAAAAATATATTTTGTTAATTTCTCTAAAAGCTAATACTCTTTTACAAATAGCAATGTAAGTGGAAAGAATGACCTCCTGAAATTTAATATTACCCATTCTTGTTATAACAATGATTTTTATAGCGTCGTAACGAAACAAGATTGCATTATCTTTAGCACTTACACCAAGCGTTATTTTTCCAATCGTTTGAAATTTATTTATTTCGGTTTCATCTTTAAAATTTTATTAACTTACATGTAGTGCCAACATTTTTACACAGAATATTATCTAAGATTAGTAGAATTATACAAAATTAGTAACATGCACAGACTTCTTCCAGAATTTTCCCCGTGAATAAAATCAAAAAATGAGGGACCTGCACTAGGACATTATTTGTTAAAGAATGTATCTGTTCGACACCGACATGAAACTGCAATTTAACAATTTAATTTATCGTAGTTCCTGCGGGTGCTTTGCATGCCTTTAAAAACACTGAACCCAAGTGTAATAGAAACGAACATTGGTCTTTGCTACAAAGAAAATGATTCTCCCCAAGTATCAGTAAATTCATTGTAAATTCATGGTTCTTATATGTTGTGAGTTTTTTACTTTTCTGTTCTTGAGGAACAGTCAAAGGAGATCCTCTGGAATTAGGACAATAACTAAAAGACACACACTTATATGAGATGAAACATGTTGATAATTGTCTGTTTCTGACTCAAATAACTTCGTTTCTCGATTATTTAGTTCATGCTTATACTGTACAAGTTGAAGCTTAATAAGAAGTGCAAACTAATGTTTGTGGCACAATACTTATTGAAACATTATTTAGTTAAAGATATACTGCTGGAAGTTTTCACATTTAATTTCAAATAGGAAAGTTGATCCTAGAATGAACATTTCTTTCATGACCAAAGGTTGTAATTTAAAGACACCATCGTGTAGATACCACATACCAAAAATCTCAGAAAAATATTTCTTCGTTGCGGAAACACACCGCTTCAAACAGTGCAAACATCAGCTGCTTACGTCACGGCAAGGAAAATAGGGGTTTTGGCGTGATGTCATACATCAGTATGTGTCTGTAAGTAGCATTAGAAGCTTCAGGGAATCTTTTGATATTATCACTATAAACATCGGCGCAAATCTGTGTTCAACATCGGGGGGGACGGGTAAGACCGTTCCCATATTTTATATATATAAGCGATGTTGAAAATATTTATGAGGTTGAAAAACAATGCTGTGAAGGATCAGGGGAGCACAATTATCTTCAGTGGCGTATTTAGGGGGCTATCGGGCTGGGCTGAAGCTCCCCCCGAAATAAATTTGTTAATTTTTCGCATTCCAAGCACAACAATAATCCTACTTACCACTTCTAAGAATGTCATTGACTTTCCATTTTTTTATGCTCTTTGTTCAGAAATAATTTTGTATTTGTCAAATTTCATTCCATGTAAGAACTGCGTCCTTTTGTTCTTTCTTTCGTCCTTTCTACTTTTCTGTTTCTTTTTCTTGATGTTACTTTCTTTCATTTTGTCTATAATACTTTATCGACCGTTGTCAGTTGTGATTCAAGTCGGCCGTGTTCAGTAACACCAAAACTAATAGGAGTTCATGAGCGAAACTGGTGTCCTACACCAACTTGCGCGGATATCAACATTACAGGACATTGGTTATTATAACAAAGGAAAAATTATATCGTTTAGTTATTTTTAAAAGAAGGAAATGTTTGAATTAAAGAAAATCAAAACGGGGGAATAATTAGCCGGGGAAATTAGGAAGGCCAAGAGGATGCTTTCTTTTTCTTTTATGAATAGAATAAAGGGTTAGATTCACTCCTAAATTTTTGTATCATATCATATAGTATTTATCGGTCTGCAATTCTTGCCATTATAACTTCAATTTATGAATAAATTAAAATATATTTAATTCTCAAACTCAGGTGGGCAATTGCCCACTTTCTTCCTTGTGTTGGACATAGCCCCTCGAAACAAAATCCTAAATATGCCATTGGTTGTCTTCAGAATTGTGTGGTGGGCAGATTTGAGGCTTATTCTAGAGAAGGAAGATGGAACTCATATTACGGTAGATGAATCTGATTTCTGAGGTGAACCTGTTGTAGAGTATATTAGGTGATGTAAATGAAGTAGTAGTACATATCAGTATTACATATCACTGCCGTGAACACATTCTGAAATCTGAATACATGCATATTTATAATTGGTATGTTTCTAATTAGGCATCCACAAAGATCAACGTTAAAATTGTTTTATAATAATATAATAATATAAATAATGACTTCCCCAAAACTTTGAAGAAAGAATATCAATTATGTATGACGCAACAATACTCGTATCTGAGCAAAATGATGATAATCTCAATAATATTACAGAAATCGTTACAGAAAACTTACGCAAGTCATATACTCTTTAGTAAACAGATGTAACCTTAAGATTATGGAGAAAAATATTCCAGCAATTGAATTCTTTTCTTTACTTACGAAGCATCCTCTCTCAAAAGAAAAATTGGGACACGCGGAAATACGTAGGAACAAACCATGGTTCGAACTAGCAAAGAAGAGAAAACAGGGAAAATTATGTTTGCTACAAAATCCGAATGAAATAACTACACAAATTTTCATAGACATCAGGCGGGAAACTTCCAAAACTTTTAGAACAAAGAAACACGATTTTTTTGAAAGCTAAAATTAAGAAACTTGAAGATAATAGTAAAAATAAAAACACTAGGGACATGTAAAAAGGGATCAACGAATTTAAGAAAGGCTATCAACCTCGTGCTTATATTAAAGAAAGCTGATGGAACAGTTCTCACTGATACAGATAGCATTTTAAATAGATGGAAAGATTCCTTTGACAATTTGCATAACACGCAGCCAAAAATTAATGTGCGTGGAGAAAGGGAGATAACACACCGCAGAACCGAATATTCCAGAACCCAACCGAATAGAAGTAGAAATCGCTATAAAGAAATTAAAGAAACAAAAAATCATGAAATTCCGGCTGAGTTAATTTTACCTGGAGGCGAAAAATTGTGGAACAAGATACACAAACTCATCCTCCTTATCTACACAAAGGAAGAATTGCCACAAGAGTGGAAAGAATCAATCATTGTTCCAATCCACAGGAAAGACGACAAAACTGACTGTAATAATTATCGAGGCATCTCTATTGTCAACATCCTATAAAATCCTTTCAAACATTCCATTAGCAAGATTGACTCCATACGCAGATGAAATTATTGGAGATTATCAGTGCGGATTTAGACAAAATCGATCAACTATCGACCAAATATTTACCATTTGCCAAATACTCGAAAAGAAGTGGGAATACAGTAGCCCGGTACATCAACTATTTATTGATTTTAGAAAGGCTTACGACTCGGTTAGGAGAGAAATATTGTACAACGTTCTTACAGAATTTGGAATACCGAAATAGCTAATTAGATTAATTAAGGCATGTTTAAATGAATCCCATAGTAAAGTCCGGGTAGGAAAATTTTTGTCCACGAGCTTTCACGTCGAGAATGGCCTGAAACAAGGAGATGCGTTGTTGCCATTATTATTCAACTTTGCCCTGGAATACGCTATATGGAAAATAAAAGATAGCAACCAGGGCCTAGAGTTGAACGGTATTCACCAGGTTATGCGTCGCTGATTATGTAAATTTAATAGAGGATGATATGAGAACAATAGAAAGAAATGCAAAGAAAACTAAATACATGGAAGTGCGTCGGGACCGTCGTTAAAATATTAAATAATACTTTTGATAAAGTGGATACTTTCAAAAATCTAGGATCAATATTAACAGACGAAAACCATATTCACGAAGAAATTAAATATCGACTAAAAACAGGGAATTCGTGTTATTATTCAGTTCAAAATCTCTTGTCGTCGCGAATTCTGTCGAGGAATTTGAAGCTTAAAATATATAAAACGATAGCCATGCCTGTTGTTCTGTATGGTTTCGAAACATGGTAGCTTACTCTGAGGGAAGAGCATAGACTGAAAGTATTTGAGAACAAAATCCTCAGACGAATATTCGGATCCAAGATGAACGGGAATGGGAAATGGCGAAAACTTCATAACGAGGAACTACATAAATTATACGGCTTACCAAACATTGTTAGGGTCATCAAGTCTAGGAGGCTTAGGTGGGCAGGACATATAGCCAGGATGGAAGAAAGTATGAACGCTTTCAAAGTGTTAGCGGTAAGACCAATCGGAAAATGATCATTAGGAAGACGTAGGCGCAGATGGGAAGACAATATTAAGATGAATCTCGCAAATCATCACACAAATCATCACACTTATCTGCAAAAAGCACTTTTCAAATCGGATTATTGGGAGAGCCTCCAGTTCCAATGTTGGGGGGACATGTCTACTCATTTCCCCGGAATTTGCACCCGTACCTACAGCTGAGATAACTTTCCAGCATGAGGAGAGGGGTATTTCCTCCTCTGGCATTTAATGCAATTTGTGCCTAAGTAGCGGGAGTGGAATTAATACATATTGATGAGACTACTAAACGCACTACAGCTCGAAGTTCAGTTTGAAATACTACAGAATACGATTCTTTTTAAAAGAAATGGAAAAGCCAAGAGAAATCAATTTCATTTCACATTCCTTTGTGGCAGTCGGACACAAATCATCACACTTATCCAAAAAAGCACTTTTTAAGTCAGATTATTGTGGGAGACAGTCCCCCCAGGTCCAAGATTGGGGGACATGTTCCCCCTCGTCTCCTCCGGAATTTGCGCCAGTGACTATAAACTACAAATAAATTTAGTTGAATAGTGAAAGTGAAAGTGGCAAAATAAGTAATACACTTACTGTATATAAATGTAACGTGTTAATAAGACCTATTATCGTAGTTTAAAATACATTAAAGATCACCTATAATGTTCTAACATTACAAATATTTTAGATACTTGTACACTTACGCAAGATTACTTTATTATTGTTTCACACCAAAAACATTAAGTACTACATTAGTTCTAATTGAGTCACGTACAGATTGAGAATATCTAGGCCACCATATTATAGCTTTTCTTTATTTTGAAGATTGGTCGTTAGTCTCGATGCTATTATACTACGACTACAAATAAGCGCACCAAAAAGCTCTTAATTTCTTTTTTTAAAAATCATGTCCTATTGCATCCTTACATTTTTCTACTAGTTACTGTACATATTGTCAACTAGTCATCCCACACCATTGTTACAACTATTCTTAATGCTATAAGAATCGTATTCTATAGCGCTATACTTTTCTACTATATTTCTACAAGGGAAATGCTTTTGTGGTCACCGGTGGTTTGAAGCTGAAGAAAGCTGTAGCGAATAGGGGCAGACAGATGATTAGACTGCCGAAACAGCATCATAAACAAGATAAGTTTCGAAGTTTTTTCTTGTGACCTACGTGCTGGTTTTCAAACCTAAGCTCCATAATAATACAATCTCATACATGGGCCTACATAATTTTATTTTGAATTTGACTTATTTAGGAGCCAGACTCGTATTTCCAGTTGCTTTGACTACCTAGCACCTAGGATTGTTCGAGCATAAATAAGAGGAATATTGACAAAAATTCGTTGTCTATTAGTTCTGCCGTATTGTTACTTTGAAATTTAAGTTTTTCTTTTCAATAACCTCCCACGAAATAATGTTCTAAGTATACGAACATAAGTTTATTTATATTCTCTATTTTCGTCAGCCCTGAAGTGATTAATGTTTTGTATATGATGGTACATTTGCAAAAGATTATATTGTGAAAGTATTGCGTTTTGTGTTCTGAGGTCCACAAGTAAAGAAAATGTTTCCTCCCACATGACATATTAAACCGATTCTTTTATGATCATTCACTCTCATTAATCATCCGTCTCCCTTTGTCTACAGGGCATATTCGTGGAACATAAAAGTAGAAATTTCATTTTATTTTATTCAGTAATAAGCCAAGTGTAACTACCTGGTTATCATTACTGTTTTGTATCTTTTTTATTAATTTAAATGTTAACTAGTGTGTTCAAAACATTTCAATCGATCTATAAATGTTCACATGAACTAGTATAAACAATTTACGAATATGATCCATTGGATAAAGTAAAAGACAGTAAGTGCGAAGATATTATGGTGAAATATTGCTAAAGTGTAATGCAGTTCGGTAATAGCACTGGTGAATTCTCAGATTGCTTATAAACATGATTATAATCTTCAGTTTCTGCGTCCTTGTGTTGAACTCAGTAAAGAATTTAGGTTGCTTTTACTTGGGAAATGTTTTTTCATGTATTAATTTTCTTGGGCTTCCTACTGAACGCATAACTATCGAATCCACGACAAACTTGCATACAAGAAATTAACACTCTACTATCAAATAACTATGCTTTTATATTGTTGATTTTTCTTAAGAATGAATAAAATTCACTTCGTAAGGTCGGTCGATGACGTAAACGTGAGAACAATTATTAATTTATCACCTCAGGCTGCAAACAATATCAATAATATCGCAAATCACTATATCGCAATACACTAAAACTTTGTCCTAAGATATTCAAGTATATTCAAATAATTGATAATAAATAAGGGGGCTAAATAGACAAATAGCTTTCTCTTAAAAGAAGCCTTAAATTCTGTTACTTTTCTTATTCTTTGTGTTATTAGCAACGTCGTACACATTTGAAAAACATGCATCATAGGGTGGTCCAAATTTATATGGGGAACAATAAATTTAGGAATTTCTTTGGACTCACCCCCTAAAATGGTTCCATGTGGAACCAAATTAAGCCGGGAGAAAAATTAGATCCATCTAATAATTTTAAATGGTGCCCCAAACGACCTAATATTTTGAATGCATTTACAATACATAGTGTATGGGGAAAAGCTGGAATAAACTCTCGTAATTTAGAAACGGCTCAAGAGAATGAAAAGATATCTTGGATAATGGAACTAGAGGAAGAGACCAACCTAATCTTGTATATGTTATCATGGCGGCCGTCTTGAAGTCCGCCATCTTGAATTCAGGTAAAAATTTTTAAATAGGAAGAGGGTCAGGTGACATATCTTTTTGAGGTAGCATTTCACCAGATGCACAAATCTGGTATTATTTTCAAGTTACCTGTATTCATGTAAGAGTTATTACGTATGAAAAACAAAATGCTTCATGTAATGCTATTTTATTGCAGTTATGGAACATAGATATGTAAGAATTTTGGAAGTCTTGTACATAAACTGAAACAAACTGCTTGTTTCGCTCTGAACTACAAATAAGTTTTTTTTTTTCATCAAGATGATTCATAAACCATTATGAGGAAAAAGAAAAAATATAACTTGGAAGAAATTGAAATATCCCTTATTTATGTAGTATCTTTTTGGTAAGTTATGAATCTTATTTGCTACATAGTTCACTCTGTCGCACAGTGGCGGCGATTGGACGTTAAAAGTGGGGGGGCAAGACATGATCTGAATATTTGTATATCAATGTTAATATACGAATTTCCCTGGTTGAAACTATATACATTAATAGGCCATTTCAGAAAAGTGGAGGGGCAACTGCCCCCCTTTGCCGCCCTAATCGCCGCCCATGCTATCGCATATAGGAAAAGATTGTCTGTGGGCCTTTATTATCTGCAAAAGAAACTGTTTGTGCTCCTCATTTTTCGTAAGAACGTTGTTGTAATCTTCTATTAGTTACACTTCCCTCTCTGCACACCGTTTCTTAGGTGGATGAATTAAACTATTGTCTCTCCTTGAAGATAGTCATTATTATTTGGCCATGAAGTCAGATCACACTCAAGAAACCCTTTGGGTATTTTAAATCTCTCGAGGAAATTTTGTTTGTTGTAACAAAATCACTGATTTCTCTTTTCACAGAATGGTTATGGTATCATTTCTTGCGTCAAGCCTCTTTACTGCTTCACGGTTTCCCCTTATAGTTTTATTTCTTTCAACCATTTTTTGCTTTTCCATTATGGTGACTCCATCACAAAAGAAAGAAAGAAAGAAAGAAAGAAAGCTACGTGTTCCTCCGTAAAGTACCAGTGTCGGCGCGAAAATTTAGAAAGAGCTACTTGAGATAATTCAGCATCTATTTGTCTTTAACTGTACAAATCTTTCAAAAAGTGTAGATCTTGTAATGGTGAATGGGATGTTTGATCACATTTAAGCCAACTGTGAACATATAGTCGGATCAGAAAGTGCATACTCTCCGAAGACCCGTTTCTATTTGCTTCGTTAAACGAAATTGTTGGCGAAAGAGAAATATTTTAAATAGTAGCTTGCTTTTCCCATCCACCTTACATGGTGAATTGCTCCAGGCAAACGAAAGAAGACTCCTCAAGGAGGTATGCCACCCAAGAATATGATGGTCAATTGTAAAAATTCCCTGTAATCTTCTCTGTAGTGTCCTGCTTCTACAAGTTTGATAGCAAAATTCAACACTTCATTTCTTACATCGGAAATATTGTTTGTTACATCATCATCATCAATTTCTGGAATAAAATTAGTGCAATCTATTTTAGACCACTCGTTCTGAAAACACTTCAATAGGACAACGTCCGGTCCAGATGCAAACGAAACACAACAGTTATCAAATACACATTTTAAAACTAATTCATAAATTTGGTGTCTACAAGGAAGGTATAGAAGGTTACTTTGGAGCTACTGCTCTAGCAGAATGCAAGCACCGTTGACAAGATCCATAGTGCAAGGAGTAATGTCACAATAAACTGCCTGCACGAACTTTACCAAGTTCCATTCTTCAAGCGAATGTACTATAGTAGAATCAATATGTTCTTCTCTTGATGACGACAAAATCGGAACACCAATTAGCCTCTCATGACCATCTCCTGTAATAATTATTGATAACCTGCCGGCAGTCTCTCTGCCAGTCAAATTATGCAGTAGTTTTCCGTTCCAATGCACAACTAACGCACTTGATGCACTCTGAAATTGTTTCTTGTAGTTCTGTGCAACTTCACTACAGGTTTTCTCTCAGCATTGGTGAATGGAAGACCCATTTATTGCTAGTTCCTCTATATTATGGCCTAATGCCTCTGCTGTCGCTGTCAGAATATGTATTACTGCTCTATGAGTGATCGATTAAGAGCAACACTAGCCTTTGAGTAATAAAATTGGTTTTCCCCCTTTTACATCTCTTGGACGGTCCGCGCACACACGCATTCGTATTTACATTTTCTCTAACATTCTCAACTGGGTTTTCCTCTTCACTACTTGAACTGCTCCATGTCTTTTGGCGTATAAAGTTCAAACAAATTATTTTCAGAAGTGCATTTACTTTCGCGTTCCTCTTTCGTTTGAAGCCGTGCATATCCCTTTCGTTCTTTTCACGCCAAACTCATGTCTTTACTTTTAGTCGTGTAAGAATTATTAATCTGAAAAGGAGAAATCTTTTCACAGGTAATAATTCTTACATTACTAAAGCTATCTTTAAAATAGTACCAGATTTGTGCTTCTGGTAAAACGATACCTCAAAACGATATGTCACATGACCCTCTTTCTATTTAAAAATTTTGATCTGAATTCAAGATGGCGGATTTCAAGATGGCCGCAATGGCAGTGCTATACAAAATTAGATATGTTTCTTTCTCTATTTCTATTATCCAGGCTATCTTTGCATTACATTTAGCGTTTCTAAATTACATGAGTTTATTTCAGATTTTTCCCATATACTATGTACTGTAATTGGATTCAAAATTTTTGGTCGCTTGGGGCACCATTTAATATTATTCAATGAGGCTAATCTCCTGACTTAATTTAGTCCCATATGGAACCATTTTAGGGGGTGAGACCAGCCCGATCTGAAAATTGATATTTATGGACCACCCTAATGCATCATATCTTTCACTAGGCTATTTCCCTAGCGAGCGGAGCAACCATTTTTCCCTGTACCGACGTATGACGTACAAATATGGTGGTCATTGTTTTAAGCGCACGAGTAGCAGACCGGAATTCAGTCGCAAATTTCAACCGGTTAGAATCATCACATGAGCGAAAGGAATTGTTCTCCGTAATCAGCTGGTTCTGAAGTTTTTTTTTTTTTTTTTTAGAGAGAAATAAAAAAATCAGTGCAAATGTCCGTGGATCGTAATCATTAAAATCCGAGACAATTTCAGTTGTTTACCATTTAAGTACGAAAGAATTCGAGAATTAGGGAGGTTTCCGCAACCATTCCCTTCATCAACATACGTGAGTATTCCCAGAAGATGAACATCACAGTGGCAGACCAAATGAGGTGGCAACAAATATGATAAAGAAAATCCACAATATGGTATTTAATGACCATCGACTGAAAGTGTGCGAGATAGCAGACATGGTAGTTATTTCAGAAAGTTCCATACATTGCATATTGACTGAAAGTTTGGACATGAAATTATTTTTTTTTTTTAGTTACGTCCCACGGTTATGCCGGCGAGGCTAAAGAAGATGGTGATGATAAGAAATTCTTTCGCTCACAATGGAAGGAAAACAACGTCGTGAGAATGTTTCAATCGCGTGTTTGGCGATATTTCACACCAATAAAACTGAGCTTTTGCTTCAATGCAGAACCATGGGTGACACAAGTGTCCATCACCTACCTGAGACAAAGGAATAGCAAAACAATGGACTGAAAGAAGAGATTTGGCTCCAAAGAAGGTAAAGAATTTCATTTGCTGGCAAAGGATGCGCGTGGGATAATTGTGATTGACTATCTTCAAAAAGGGAAAACAACCAACAACGAGTATTACACAAATTTATTGCAGCATTTGAGTGAAGAAATCAAGACACAATGGCCGCATGTAGCGAAAAATAGTTCTTTATAAAGACAATGCGTCAGGTCACACATCCGTTACCGCGGTCTCCAAAATCAAGGTTCGAATTGCTTCCTCGCGCACTCTATTCAAACGATTTAGCACTTCTGGATTGTTTTATCATTCCAAACTTGAAAAAATGGACAGGTAGTAAAAGATTTGCCAACAATGAAGAAGTGGAGTCTGCAGTTAATGCATATTTTGAGCCTCGATTATTCACATTATAAAAATGTTATTGAAGCTATTGAATGTTTCTGGAAGAAGTGTATCGATCTAAAAAGAGACTATATGAGAAATAAAGATAGATTTTTCCATTATTTTCGTTTTCTTTGTTAGGTCGGAGCTTTGGGACTACCATCGTAATATGAAATTACTAGTTATCTTTTGCATTCAATGACATTATAAATATTGGTATTGTAATAATAGAAATTAACAAACTAGTATATACTGTAGATATAGACTTTGTAAAACGTTCAATTATTACTTGAGCATTCAGCTAATAATTTAACATTAAGCTTCAGATTATATTTTATCGTTAGATTTTCATCCTTTAAGAAATTTAAGAGAGAAAAAATTTAAAATACAATTACATTTACCTACCTACATAAATTATAATGGTATGTGGAAATAGCAGTAACTTACTACAGATTATTGGAATTTTGTGCAAACAAAATCAATAGTGATTTTTCTGCTTTATTTTTGCTTCCAATTTAAAATAAACCAATTCCCCAATAAAAGATACAACACTGAAACCTAGACAAAGCAGAAGAAGGAAAAATGCTCCAAATAAGTGATGTAAAGTCATAACGATTACTCTTTGTACATTCTCAATTTTAATCTTCTCTGATCGAAGACGAGATTCAAACGTTAGATCTTTTATCCATTTACCCAAGAAACCTGATTCCTGAAGTTTAGCAATTTTAGCGTAGAATTTATCTTTAAAAGGAGACCCTCGAGGCAAAAGATACCATCTCATTGATGTTATGATTCTTTCTTTAGCAATGTGAACCATTGGATTTCCATATCGATCTATGTAATTAGAATTTATTCTAACGTGTGATAATGTTATATCAGCTACGAATGCTAAGTCATGTCTCTTGGCTGTTCGTTCAAACATATGGTTGTAATCCCAATCAGATGTCCATCTGCTATAAATTAGATTAGCATCTTCATCAGTTAAACTACTGAATATGGCTTTAAATGCAGTCGAACCTCCAATTGGTAATTCAGAAAGAATTAATTCTTTAAGCGTGTTGATAGGGTTCATGTAGGATGGCTTAGTAAGAAAACCAACCAGTGATCCACAATAACAACTAGTGATTACTAATGAGAAGTACAACCAAGATATGAAACAAAACCTAATCCAATCTCGTTTTGGATGATGACAGACAGAACCATTTACAAGTACACAAAAGGTATCAAAGAAATCCATGTTAGAACTATTCGTTTCAGAAACTAGTTGAAATTTCTTTAGGACAAACACAAAAGTGCATACCACTAAGTATGTGTTTATTATGCTAGTCCACAAAATGGTTGGAAATGGTAAATAAATGTTTTTCCACATAGGAATTGCTTCAGGAGAAGGAACAACCCATACTAATTCGCACGGATGAAATGCATCTACAGCATCATAGTACTTTAAAAGACTAATTTGTATATATAAGGGGACAAACGACACGTGTTTGCGGTAGTAAAATATGTCACCAAACATACCTTCCACTACTCCAGTCTCTTCGTCATGTCTTCCCCATTCATTTCCCTCTGCCATTTCAACTTTTGGCGTGAAATTCATGTTCTTTGCAAGGGAGTATAATGTCATACCACCAATACCAGCAATGAATTTACTGTCATTTTTTCCCTCTAGTATGAAGTTTGGTGGAAGATTAAATGCAGTTACTTCCAGAGGACATTCGTGTAAGTCTTGCAATTTGTCGGGAAATAAATTATTTGACATTTGGTATGACAAATCTTTGCATTCACCTAAAAATATTTTCTCAGTATTGTAACAGTTTCCTTTTATAAATGGCGAGTACGTATAGAGCGTGATAGTTTTCGTATGCTGTGTCAGAAGTTTATTTTTATTAGATTCTTCTTTTCTTTTTGAATGTTTCTGAACTAGTAAGACTACATTTAAAACCTGCAAGTCAGACAGTATTTTAAATAGGCCCAACAGTATTGAATCATCAAAATTTTTGTTCAGTAAATATACCATAAAAGTTCCTCTAGGATTCCATAGAAATGTTGACATAATTCTGTTCAATGTAGTGTTTAGTAATATTGGATCATGAAGTAGTATCAAGTAACCCAGATCAATTCTTGTAAAATGAGTGTAATTCAGAGCAATTATGTTAGTTATAAACGAGTCACCTCTCAACTGAACAATTGGAACGTATTGGTTTAATGGATCAGGTATCATCGACTCTTGAGTAGAAACTGTAACAATGTGCTTATCTTGCAAGTACAATGATACTATTCCTTGTAAGCATTTAACGCATTCTAGATCCGTTTCAAGATTGTTTCTGAGGTGTATATAGGATTCCGTTGCTACTGCCAGAGTTCCAACCACGAAGAGTATTTTTGTCCACTTACTTTCTTTCATCGTTGGCAATTAATTTGTCAATCTGGAAATATACAAAAATACATATAAAATTTAGGATCAAATTCAACTTTATATCTAGAGTTCGATAGTTCTATCTTGACCCATGTACTGCCAAAGAAATTGAATAATTTGCAATTCAAACTTTGCTCTAACCCACGTGTACATGCTAATTTAATAAATATTCGGTGTTATCTTTAGATGACGTCAATAGAGAAACAGCGATTCAAATTATATCACTGTCTTTTTGTACGGAGTAACAATACTTAGTTAACATTCATGTTCCGGGAGACAGAATGATCAGTGAATGAATGGGCTGTTCTGTAGTTCATCACATTTGTAACCTTCTTATTTGCACAATAATGAGATTTTCCAAACTTATACAATAATTGCGTGATAGGTATTAGTTGCCCAAGTGCTACCAACTAGTAAATATTTACCATAACATATTTCTATAAATGACACAAATAATTTTAGTTTTTCTTTTCATTTTTTTTTTTTTTTTTTTTTTTTGTTTATATAGGTTCAACGTCCCTTTTCAGCACCGGGGATATAAAAATCCTAGATCTATAGCCTAACATAGCCTAACATAGCGTAGCTCCAAGCAACAGTAACGCATCCAAATTCGGAATGTGGGGAGCCCGTACCCCAAGGAATCGAACATAGTAATATTCAGAAACAATATATGTCAAATTACCAAAACAGTGATCGGAATACAACACATTATTATAATTAATTTGACCTGATATACATAACATAATATCACATTATCTGTGCATATTACTAACACTCTGGCGGTGTCAAAGAAAACGAGATTACCAACAAACTTAATCATATTTAGCATTTCGATTGTAATATTGCATATATATTGCTGATACATTTTCTTATGTTTTGCCTACTATAATTAGGGAATAGTATTGATTACTATATTCAGCTTCAGCTAACAGTATTGCTTATGCATTATCTTTGCTTTCATAGACTTTTATCATTATTTTCATTATTTCAGTATTTCAGTATTCAGTATTTATTTCAAATTTATTTTCCTTATATCTATAAAATTATTATTTATTGTTGGCATGCAACATTCATTAACCTTCGTAACATAATATTTAGGCATGCAACATTCATTAACCTTCGTAACATAATAATCATCCTTTTTTATCAACACGATTTTAAGGTGCAGAATTAGATTTTGTTCACCAATGCCTCAAATTAGTATTGAATTATTAAACATTATAGAAGGCTATAACAAAATCGACAACAAATTGTCAACATACAATAGAAAAAACCATTAACAAGAAATTCTTCTCTTCTTGTTGTTCACATCAACCACAGGCTGTTAAGCAACATGGAAATTTTAAAACTTTTCTCTCGCTTGGGAGAGCTGTTTTACACTTTGATAAGGCCTCTTCTTCGTAACTGCATCTAGATATTTTACCCTTGCTCTTGCTCTTCCTGGTTTTCCTTCTGTCCTTCCCTCTATCAGCATGGTGATCCAATCGGAGTGCCGAATAAGGTGGCCAAGCATGCTGTTCCTTCTTTTTCCTATTATTATCATGATCTGTCGTCCTTCATTAGCTTTCTTTAGAACGCCTTCATTCCTTTTCCATTCAGTTCATGATGTGCACAGCATTCTGCGCCAACACCACATTTCAAATGCTTCCAGCTTGGATATTTAAGCTTTTCTCGATATCCACGTCTCTCATCCGTAAAGCTCTACGCTCCATCCAAAGCTCTTAATAAATTGTTTACGAACTTCCAGTGACACATTTCTTGATGTTAGTAGTCCTCTTTCCCTATTGAATGCTTGTTTAGCCTGCGCTATTCTGGAACTTACGTCTTCTTCACTTCTTTCGTCCGAGGATGTTAGACTTCCTAAATAGGGGAACGTTTTAACGTTTTCAATTTTCTCTTCCTCTAGCCATACGTTTGCCTCTTCCTGTCCTGCTCTTGTGCACTTTTTCACTTTGGTTTTCTTCTTATTTATCTTCATTTTGCATATTTTTTTTTCAGTTGGTCGTTTAGGTTTGAAAGTGCTTCCTCCAAGTCCTTTTCGTTCTCCGCTATCAATGCTGTATCATCAGCAAACCTTATTCTGTTGTAAACCTGGTCATTTACTTTTACGCCTTTCTCGTGTTTTTCAAGCAATTTTTCATAGCTTCTTCTATATAGACGTTGAACAGGAGAGGTGAAAGTCCACATTCTTGCTTCACTCCTTTACTTATTTTTGCTTCCTTTTGATCTCTTCCTATGACAGCTGTTTGGTTCGTATAAAGTTGGTATATTATTCTTCTGTCTCTATAATCCACTTTCAGATTCTTCAACGTTTTGAACATGACACTCCAATTTATGTTATCAAAAGCTTTCTCTATATCTACAAATGCTATCACAATTGGTTTGTTTATTCTGATGTGTTGTTCCATGATCAACTCAGTATTGCTGCCTTGTTCTTTTCCTCCTGAATCCAAACTGGTCCTCCGATATCCGTTCTTCGATTTTCCCTTCTATTCGTTGTGCGATAATTTTTGCACAGTATTTTTGATGCATGGGAAAGCAAACTTAACGTTCTGTATTCTTCGCATTTCCGTGCGCCTTTTCTCTTCGGGATAGGTACCAATATGGTTTTCTCGAAGCCTCTTGGTATTTTTCTCGAGATATACATTTCATTAATAAGATTAAATAGTTTCTTCTTTGTTGCTATTCAGAGATTCTTAATCACTTCCGTTGGTATTTGATCTATTCCTGGGGCTTTACCATCTCGCATTTTCTCCAAAGCATTGTCAAATTCGCACTGTAGAATTGATGTTCCTAATTCATTTTCATCGACGTTTGCTTCCTTCTCTATCTCTTCTTCGTTCACTATCTTCTTTGTAGAGTTCTTCAATGTATTCCATCTTTTTGTTATCTGCTCTTCTTCTATTAGCGGTGTCACGTCCTTGTCTATGTTAATGTCTGTGCGTTTCTTTTTTCTCACCGAATTGTTTTCTAACCTTTCTGTATGCCGTTTCTGTATTGCCTTTGACTAATTTTTTTCAATTTCTTTGCTCAAGTCGTTTATCCAGTTTTCTCTGGCCTTCTTTACTTCTCTGTTGAGGTGATTTCTGCACCTTCTGTATTCTTCTTCTTTGTGTGTTATCTTGTACTGTCTTCTTTGCTCCATTATTTCCAATATTTGTGCTGTTATCCAAGGTTTATATTGGGTTCTCGTTTCTCTTCTTATATGCTCGTCGGCAGCTTTTGTAATCCCTGGTTTCATGGCTTCCCATTTCGAGTCGATGTCATCACCTGCTAAAGCTACCTTAGACGTCTCTTTGTCTGTCGCACTTACAAATTCCCTTTTCATGTTTTCGTCTCTTCTTAGCTTGATTGTGTTCCATCTTTTGTTTGGTGCTACCACTTTTTTCGTCTTTACCCTGAATTCGCTCTCCATCAAAACTAAATTATGGTCTGAGTCAACGTCTGCTCCTGGGTAACTCTTACTGTTCTTCACTTGATTTCTAAATGCTTGTCGGACTAGTATATAGTCTATTTGGTATCTTTCTTTGTCTACTGGTCTTGCCCATGTGCATCTTCTTCTTAGTGGTTGTTCAAAGAGAGTGTTTGTTACAGTGAGATATGGCTTTTGCAGAACTCAACTAATCGTGCACTTCTCGCATTTCTTTCTCCTAGGCCGAAATTACCAGTTACATTCTTTTCTTTCCCTTCGCCGACTACTGCGTTCCAGTCACCTATGATGAATTAACTCTTATAATGTCCACGCGGAAGCGGGCATTACAAACTAAAATATGTTTTATCTACTCAAGTGTTGTTTTAGGTATTAATTCAACAACATTTGTACTATACTAGGATGTTAGTTTCCAAACATTGTAACATTTCCAGCGTAGTAAAGTTGCCGTCGTATTTCTCTAAAGATAATTTTCCCAATTATTCGTTGTTTGTATCCCAATTAAAATATGAGAAATGAGCAGTTTGAGCACTATGTATAAAGGGAAGTATAAATCAAATCCAGTGTTATACCTACAAAGCTTTATATTGAGAGGAAGTATGTGTTTCGGCAACTTTTTAACAATTTCTACGCTAACATGAAAAGAAATTACAAATCTGTCTAGCCAAGCTCGTATATGCACGAGCATAGGGGCTGAGCTTAGGGCGGCTTTTAACAAAATATCGAGACGAAAGTATGATGTGCAAAATAAAGAAGCTGTTCGTCCACAAGACAAAATTTAAGGGAAATTTATACTGAAAACAATGTTGTTACCACAATGTGACCGAGTTTTCTGGGTACGATGCGGTTAAAAACACACTACAATGTTGGTATTTTGTCATTTTTGTATTGTTTTCACTTTCACATGCCTGAATACGAACAAATAAGGTGGAAGGTGCAAAATTTTCATGAGTCTAGGGGCGGAAAATACGTAAATACGGGCATGTGTCCAAATGCTTCCTAAGTACTATGCATACGTTCATATTTAGATATTTTCTCAAGTACCTTTCTAAGTATGAACTAAGAAGGAATTTGCATATATTTAGAGAAATTCTAATTGTGTAACGAGTTTGCAGTTATTATATTATGGAATAAAAGATTAAATAAAGTGGGAATAAATAATATTTTTTTTTTAAAAAAATGTCCTTTTTTCCTACGATACAATAATACGAATCAAAGTTTTCACATTTCCACTTATTTTACTAGTTGTTTAATCTCCGAAGTTTTGATATGCATAAAAGTAATAAGTCTTATAGAACGATCCTGTTCATTTGTCTGGTGACAGTAGAGTTTCCTACGAGACAAGAGGAGACGTGGCAGAATTTTCGTGGCGAAAGAAAGCTTTATGAAATAGTCCGTCCCTCTGTATAATGTAGGGTAAAGGCACCGAATATGGAATACTTTTTGTTTCTTCTTTATTTCTCAGAAATGCGTATTCCAGAATAAAAATATTATACACCATAATACTTGCGGTACCTTTGCAAAACAAAATACAAGTATGAAAGTTTGTTCCAAATTATTGAGTTTTTTTACAATATTACAAAATTGAAGGAAACTCAATTTCCCATATTAGGCACACCCCGCTCCTAATATGGAACACTACCTGTTCTTAAAATGGAATACAAGAACAAATATTGTATGCGTTTCTGCCTACAATGCTACATTTGGATAATTCGAACATGGGCAATGCATTCGAGCAATTTATTTGTTTATTTAAGGAATAAATTTATGTATTAGTTCAAGAAAAGAAGCAAAATGAAGTGTCCGAGCTTCAGACTCCGAAGTCACATCGGTCCTTAAGATAAGTCTACGAATTGGAAGGGACTCGGAGCCCTGGCCTCAGGAAAAGTACCATCCCGGCATACGCCTGATGGGTCTGAGGAAAACCAGGGAAAACCTCACTCAATATGGGATGTCTGAGCAGGGATCGTGCCCATGCTCCAATCCAAATGTCGCATTGTAGGCATTGTGGCCTATATATCACATTTGGTAAGTCTATAAGACAAATAAACAAAAATTACATAACTTTCTTAAGATAATTAGAGCATAAAACAGCAGAAATACCAGAATTTTACGTAGTACAAAGGTAATTATCGAACTTGACTGGACTTATTCTTATTAGTTCTATGTTTGTAAATTGCTGTAATAGGCTGTAATAGCTACTTATTTTAAGTTTTGGAATAGCTATAATATCTTTTACCTTGGAATAAGCATGTTTACTACATAAAACTAATAATAAAAATAATAAAACGAAATATTCGGGGAAGCATACTCTGTACGACAAATAAAGTAAAAAGTACCCTATATAAAAGAGAAAGTTCGAACATACTGGATTAGCGTGTCTTAAGGCGTTCGAATTCTGAGTCTAGTTTTACTTTGCAAAACAATAACTAGAAACATACTTTTCTCCACCTTTTCTGGGGCACACTTCGTGAGACCATCTTTTACAAACTGGGCATTTTAATCAATCCCCTTCCCCTACACTGAGCGACCACAATTTCCAAATTCTTTATCATCGTCATCATCAGTAGGATCACTTAAACTGTCACTGTCTTCGTTCAAGTCACTCACTGACTTTTCGGATTAACTTCGTAATTTGTAGTCGTGTGATGTCTTTTTTTGGTTCTTTCGATAGGATTTTCTTGAACAGGGTATGGAAATTAAAAGATTTTTAACTACTTGCAATGATGAGCTAAAGGCTCGTTGTAATGTAGTAGAGGTAGAGTCTAAATCGTTTTTGTGTGGAGTGCTCGTAACTACTTTCGCCTCGCCCGGCTTTCGACCACGTGTGTTGTGATTAGTGCTCTCAAACGGTCGGGTCGGGTTGAAGACCGACCCGACCCGACCCGACCCGTGATCCAAATTGACTGACCCGATCCGATGACCCGACCCGACCCGACTGACCCGAACCGTGATCCGACCTGATTGACCTGACCCGACAACCCGACCCGAGGTGACCCGGTTGACCCGACCCGACAACTCGACCCGAGCTGACCCGACTGACCCGACCCGACAACCCGACCCGAGCTGACCCGACCCGACCCGTTTGAGAGCACTATAATCACGACACTGGGTGAACGCCAAAATGCACTCCCATTGGGAGTTAAACCCGGACCACGTGTACCAAGGTCTTACACGTTAACCACTAGCTAGATCAAGCAGGGGATTTGTATATGCATCTTAATGAATATTTGGCAATTTTGAGGTTTGGTTATTTCTTTTTATAACTGATACCAATGTCCGACGTGGGAGAATTTTTTTTCTTGCTTTAGTTCTATGTGACGAAATTTTTCTTCAAGGTCAGTGTTCTCACCTGCTCGGACGGCAGGGGGTTTTCTCGGAAGGCAGTAGCAAGAGTCTCTTGGCGGAGACAAAAGGAAATCGTTTAACTACAATGATGAGGGTTGAGGAAACAGGACTACACCTGTGATTTTTTCCAACCCTTCAACTTTCATTCCAAAATAGGTTCTTATGATTCCGGGACCCGTGCCACTTTGATTTTTCTTTCTCGGTAATTAAAACGTATTTTACAGTATATATAGTTGCACGTAAGAAGATACATAATATGAATTTTGTAATTTAAAATTTAAAAATACAGTATGATATTTAATTATAAAGTACTAATTTTATTTCATCACTTTCAGCCCAACAAATGAAATTCAAACAATTCGCTCCCTGGGTCTTTGCCATCAATACTGCGTCTTATTCTTTGTCTTGCAGTCAAGTCTTGGTCCTGCATTTCGTAGTCTTGGTGGTCTTTCATGCTATACAAGAGCCTAGAATGCTCGCCTCATCGGTACAAATGAAGACCAAGTGTGATTTTGATTATGGTCTTTCATACTATATGGAAAGCAAGAAAATACGCTCATCGCTACTTGATGATAACCAAAACAAGACCAAGAGCAAGATTACTATGCAATTCGTCTTGCATATAAAATTTTTATCTTGTTCTTGTATCGATGTCCTTGGGCTTTGTGAAATAAAATGAAATATTCAGTTTAAGGTCCCTTGATTCTGCACCGAGGCTAAGGGTTATGGTGACCATGAGAAATGAATGAAATGGTGGAATGAAGAAAGTGGGAGGAAACAGGAGAACCCCGAGAAAACCCACTACACGGCGTTTCTTCACCACAAAGCCTACTTAGCACCATCTGGGATCGAACCATGGACACCTTGCACCAGAGATGAATTCTCTACCACTGAGCCACCGCAGCCCTGCTTGGGCTTGGTCGTCCATATCCAATCTTTCTTTTGGCCTTACTTAAACAACTTCTAGTTTTGTTCTAAATCCAGACTCCATATTGGCGTAGATATTAATATTACAGTCGATTGGTAAAATCAATCTTCCACATTAAAAAAATTAAAGTACACATAATTACAAAAATAAGCATTTACCATAAAAGCACTAGCTGCAAGTGTTCAAAATATATTTATGGTTTCTACAAAATCAATTGAAAATTGTTATTTTTAATTAGGCAGCTAGTGAAAAACAGCAGTTTTCGACTCCAGCCGAGTTTAAGCTCAACCTAAACTCAGTTGACCAAAGTGAACTGACCCGACTGACCCGACCCGACAACCCGACCCGAGCTGACCTGACTGACCCGACCCGATAACCCGACCCGAGCTGACCCGATTGACCCGACCCGAATAACCCGATCCGACAACCCGACTCGAGCTGACCCGACAGCCCGACCCGAGTAGTCTAATCCGACCCGAGCTCACCAAACTGACCCGACCCGAGTTGACCTGACTCGACCTGACCCGTTTGAGAGCACTAGTTGCGATGCTGTGGCTGTAGTTGTGGTAGCGGACTCACTACTTCAATCTGTACTGTTGTGCTGGTCTCCGCACCTTGCACTATAGACGACACGACAGTTGGAACATTTGAACCAATAAAAGTCTGTATGTTTCATTCGAATCGGTTCACGCGTTCAGGAGTTATCGCGAGACACACTGACAGACAACACAAATGCGAAACGTCTCGACTAGGAGACATTCGCTGATGCTTGGTCTAAAATAATATGTAAGGTCTAATATAACTTACAATTCAGTTATTATTCTTCACTTCTAGTTCGGATATGTATGAACCTATTTAGGAATATTTCATATTAGGATCTTGGTAGTGTTCCATATTAGGAAAATCGCCATTTTGGATAGTTCTCTTCGTACACACGTATACGTGATTCTCTGTGTACTGAATCTTTATGCTCTTATGGTATACTATATATGTAATCTAAATATCACGAACTCAACAATAATGCATGTCTCTTTGCGTACACTCAGCAGCCTGAAAATACACGCCAGAAAAACTCAAGTTCTTCAAAAAGCTATTCTGAAGCAAAAGAAAATGTTATGTTATCGTTCGGCAGCAAATCACTCACGCACAGACTGAGGGCGTCACTGTGTACAAGTTTACGTAAAGTCTTTTCGGTAGTAGTATATAGTAGACAAAATAGTCTGGTATTTCATATTAAGAACGTATTCCATATATGGCGACCCACCCTACCAATTTCGGCAGAGTCAAAAACAAATACAAATTTGTTTTTCGAGACTGAGTACGGTGAGTGCGAGGTTACTTCAAACAAAGCCTATTATTATTATTATTATTATTATTATTATTATTATTATTATTATTATTATTATTATTATTATTATTATTATTATTGATATTCTTGAGACTGACACGCTCACATTTTCATTCATATATATATAACGACGATATTAATGAACTTATGTAAACTGCACCGAGTACGTAAAAAATGTATACAGACTTTAAACTGTCGTAGAAATTAATTTTCCAATCTACAAGGTTAAATTTCTGGGAGAGTAAAGTAATTTATCCCTTAATAAATGGCAGCAGAATCGTTAGTCTAGCTGTACAAATCAATTAGTGGCAAGAGAGTAACATCTATATGGCGGACGGAGATTTGAGCTTTGAAAAGCGAAAGCAGGTTGTTTAGTAGCATTGGAAGTTTCAAAATGTTGCTACTGTTGTAAGACAGAGAAGACGTGTGTATGGAACTGATCCACCTTCAAGAATAAGAATTACACATCTGTGAAACCAATTCGAGATTAATAGAACAGTATGTGATGTCCAGAAAAATCGATCAGGGGATTTCGCTCGGCTACAAGTGCTGAATACTCAGTTACGGTGCTGGAACTACTTTAGCGTTCACCACAAAAAATTTCCAGAAAAGAGTCAAGTGGGGATGATCTAGGTGTAGAAAGCATACTGAAGAAAGGTAAGTTGAATGTTTACATTGATCGCATGAAACACAATTGAAACTTAATGGAATTTTAAATACACTGGGTGCTCACTGAATTGCAACCATCTACCTAATACTTTGTTGGTCCACCTTTTGCTTAGAAGACGGCCTTGACACGGCGTGACATGGATTCTGGCAGTTGTTGATATGTTTCCACGGGGATCTAACACCGTATATTCCTGATATCATTCCACAGATATTGATATAGGAGTCATAATTTAAAGAGTTCCTCCGCAACATCCCATAAATATTTTATAGGATTAAAATCCGGTGACTAAGGGGTCAATTCATACGCTGCAGCTCCGTGGAATGTTCCTTAAGCCAACCAAATAGAGTCCTAGCTTGGTGGCACCATGCATTGTTCTCCTGGAAAATGTCATCTTCTTGTGAGTATAAGTGGTAGGGTGTACGTAATTCTCTAACACCTGCAGGTACACAATGAATGTCTCGCTGTGGTCTATACACAAACGGTCCCAGTTCAAGCCAACAGAAGCATCCCCAAACCATACAGCCGCCCTCATATATCTGTATAGTACACACCATATACGAGGGATCCATAGTTTCGTGCTGCTGGCACCACATATGCACGCGCCTGCCCGAGAGGAGTAGCACAAACCGTGATTTATCGGACCAACACACCCTTTTCCAATCATCCATATTCCAACTACCGTATCCCTATACTCAAGTGAGACAACGTCGGCGGCGACAAGTCGTAAGGAATGGGTGACAAACGTGTTGTCTGCTGTGCACTTGAAGTTCGAATTTTATTTACGGCCTTTAGCCATCTGCGGCAACAGGCCCCTAGTTTTCATTAAAAGCATTTGTTCTGTAGATTAAAATCACTCTATACTCTTACTTACTGTTGTCAATATATATATATATATATATATATATATATATATATATATATATATATATATATATATATATATATATATATAGATAGATAGATAGATAGATAGATAGATAGAGAGAGAGAGAGAGAGAGAGAGAGAGAGAGACGTATATAAAAATCGGATTAATGGGGGTTAAAAAGAGTGATTTCGTAACTGCGAAATGGGTCTTCAAGACGGTGATCGCACCACTACTGACATCTGGTAGCGGTATTACGTAACACGCTCATTAGAAATAAAGCTTCGAAACGACAAGTTGCACGTTGTGGTCGCTGAAATCAATAATGAAGCTTCTCTCACAATAAACTTCCAAATTCACGCTATTCGGCTCCTTGCCAGGGGTCACCGGGGGGGGGGGAAGCTGAAATATCGAAACATATAAAAGTAATCCAAAATGACCAATATTAGTGTCAAATACATAGTTTTCGCGGTCGCTAAGATCAATTGTGACACTTTTATTAACGATGACTTGCAAATTCAGCTACCATTGTATGCGGACCAAGGGTCACATGTGTGTGTGTGGGGGGGGGGTTACCAAGATGTAAAAATAATCCAAAATGACATATATGAGTATCAAATCCATAGTTTTCGCGGTCGCTGAGATCAATGGTGACACTTTCGTTAGCGATGACTTGCAAATTCAAGTGAAATTGTATGCGGGCCCAGGTCACATGTGGGTGGGTGGGTTACCGAGACATGTAACAATTATCTAAAATGACCGATATAAGTGTCAAATCCATAGATTTCGTGGTCGCTGAGCTCAATGGTGAAACTCCGAGCGCATTCACCCCATTCGGCTAAGGGCCGGAAGTCACGGTGGGGGGGCGACACCGAGACACGTAAAAGTATACCAAAATGACCGATATTAGTGTCAAATCCATAGTTTTCACGGTCGCTGAAATCAATGGTGACATTTCCATTAGCGATTACTCAAAATCAGCTACCATTGTATGCGGTCCGGAGTCACCGGGGGATACCGAATCATGTAAACATAATCCAAAATGACCCATATTAGTGTCAAATCCTTAGTTTTCACGGTCGCTGAGATGAATGGTGATTCTTCCAGAGGCGTTGACTTCTAAATACAACTCCCATCGCCTGGGGACCAGAGACGTTCTTTTTAAATTTCAAACCGGGATGTCTCAGGGCGCGTTTACAGTGATATGTAAAAGTAGTAGAAAATTACCGATATTTTATCGTTTCGTTGTTCAGTTTGTTTACAGAGATATTTTATCTGACCCTTGCGAAAAGTGGGTATTTCAGCTAGTTATTAATAAATGCAAGATATAAATTATTAATAATATACAGGGTGGACCAAAAATAGGTATACAGTACCGTACTGATCAGCTCATTGCACTTTATATAATTTCTTATTGTTATCCATCAGGTAGACTTAGTTTCTATATTATTTGTTTTAATGTGTTTTACCTTACATCTTGAGCTCAGAAGAGTCAAAGCTAGTAAACTCATAAACTAGAATGTTATAGTTGATCAATGCAGAGGTGTATGCCTACTTTTGGACTACGTAAACAGATAGGAATGTATCTTAAAAGGAAGAGACGAAAGTGTAAACATACATAACCGTACTTGACCTTATATAATCTATCTTAAACCGCTGTCTCTAATCTAAGATAATGTAGGAAAAATTGCAAGAAAGAAAGTAATAATAATAAATATGACCAATTGCAAATATGGTCAATTGCCTGAAGTTCTTTCTTCAATAGAAACAAATGAAAAAAGAAGAAAAAGGAAGGCCCTGAAAGTAAAACGTAGAAAATTTCATCATTCCTCAGAAGAATTTGTCTACAATGCACTGAGCAGAATGGGTCGGTGAGTCAGAGTGGATCGACGGGTTTTGAAGATTTATTTATATTGAGTGTGTTGCGACGACTTTCTTCAAGATCCGTTTCGTAAATTTCGGAAATAACTCTTTTAATCCTCATTGAATCCGATATATATATATATATATATATATATATATATATAATATGTTGACAACAGTAAGTAAGAGTATAGATTAAGCTATTCTTGATTTTAATCTACAGAACAAGAACAAATGCTTTTAATGAAAACATGGGGCCTGTTGCCGTAGATGGCTAAAGGTCGTAAGTAAAATTCAAACTTGAAGTGTAACTGGGGTAACTCACGAGGGAAACAATCACGAGATAAATCTGTAGAAATTCCATTCATTTTAAGTTCTAAGAGATAGGAATTAATGCAAAGAAAACGAAAATAACAATACGCATCATGCAGAGATCGAAAAAGTATGTAAAGCTAAACAAAATGAGAAAAGAAGGAAAGAGGGAAAGGAAAGAGCAAAAGACATCGGAATAAATCAAATTTTAACATTTAAGGATAAACAGTGTCCGTCTTTCCCCTTTTTTGTCTTGGTTTTAATTCCTTCATAGGATAAGTCTCTTTCAGTATCAAACGCGATCATTTATAGTGTTTAATTCCTTGAAAAAAAATGTAACAGTCTGGTCGGAGACTCGAACTGAGGACCCACAGAATGACAGTTACACATGCTGTCCACTTAGCTACAGAGGCCATATCAAGTAGGCTTTTTAATCAGGCATTACACCCGCCATAATCAAACGTGTTGTTAAATTAGCCACTGTCTGCGATCCACCCCAGTTCCGTTTGAAATTTAAATTTTATTTATGGCATTTAGCCATCTATGGGTAGCAGTCCCCTTGCTTTCATAAAAAGCATTTGTTCTGTAGATTAAAATGAAGAATGAATTAATCTGTACTCTTGGGAGCTTACTAGTGCACCAACATACCTATATATATATATATATATATATATATATATATATATATATATATATATATATATATATATATATATATATATATATATATATATATATATATATATATATTCTAGGCTGATCCAAGGGGGGCTATAGGGAATATAGTCCCCTCTTGACGCTCAGGTATACACGGGATAAAATGGGCTTCAATCCAACTTTACACTGGATAAAGCCGCAAACTACGGTTTATCCAATCCCTTTGATCATGCCCTAAATAATAATCTGACACACACACACACACACACACACACACATATATATATATATATATATATATATATATATATATATAGTGCTTGTCAAAAGTTCCAGAACGAATAAATATCTCGGATAGAATGCGTTTTTTGAAAATATGAAAGATACAAAAGTTGCAGGATATTAACAGAACTATCGGAAGCTCGTGCTTGTCAAAATATGTGCGACCATGTGTGGGCCTCACGGGGCCGAACTTTGATTTTTCAAATGCGAATAGAGACCAAAATAAGTATATTTATAGAAAGCATAAGTAGTATATGATTTCGAAGAATCTATTTATTGACTGAGGATGACATTTTCTGAATAAGATATACTATGATATTAGTATTAATTAATTAATTAATTAAAGTAGAAGTTTAAAATTATTCAATGCAGCATTTACACAAACTAGATAATTTATTTGGTATATTCACTAGTCCAATATACATTTGCGAGATTTTGCTTTAGGAAATGAAGTATATCCAACATTGAATAGTAAATATGTTACAAAAAATATATTAATACCGATATTGATTAAGTAATTCGCGATAAATATGCCTTTCCGGTAAGGTTTTTTATTGGGAACTTACTTTAAAGTGAAATACAAACGAATATTCAAGGTTTATTCCGACTAGAAATCTATAACTTATACGATAATGTTTCCTTCATTAGTACTATAATTCTTTATGCCTTTACGTATTATAATTCTCTTTAAGTTATGATTTTGCCATTTTAAAATCTGGAACGAGAAATAAATGTAACATTCAATTTGTTAAGAAAACCTTTCAAACAATGATGATTTAATGGGGTGACTTGAGGAAGAATTTGAGACCCTCTCGAGCTAACGAAATTCCCCCTTCTGGGTGTTATTCGATCATGCTGAAAGTGGACTATCCGTTAGGGTGGGCCGAAAATGTCCGAAATTTTTTTTTAGAAAATTAAGATTCAGTACCGTGCAAAAGTTGTAAAATGTTATATTATGTTTCCCCACCAAAATAGAGCCGGATTAAAATATATTTAACCGGGCCCCAGGGGCCCGAACGAACAATAATTTTGAAAAAAAAGTAGCGATCAATGAAAATATTATTAAAATATATTTTTAGAAAGTTAAGTTTCAGTACCGTGCAAAAGTTGTATAATGTTATGTTTCCTCGCAAAAACAGAGCCGGATAAAAATATATTTAACCGGGCCCCGGGAGCCCGAAAGAACGTTAATGCTGAAAAATATGGTTGTGAGTAGTGAAAATATTAATGAAATATTTGTTTTCAGAAAATTATGTTTGAGTACCGTGCAAAAGTTGTATAATGCTATGTTTCTTCCCCAAAACAGGGGCAGATAAAAATATTTCACCAGGACCTGCGGGTCCGAAAAGTGTTATTTTGTTTTTTCTTTTTCTTTTTTTTAAAATATATACCATTATTTTAAGTATGTATAGAAAATTGGTTAAGATTCCTAATACTTTAACTTGACCCCAGGATTTTAAATGTTCTGATCTGATGTGCAGCTCTTCGTCTGATTGATGTTTAGTAGATATAATAGTACGGACACAAATACATAAGGTAAGATTGAAAAATTGACCAACAAACACCAAACCAGCCCAGAACTCACCACGTGGAGATGGCTACACAGCGAATTCCTCCCACCCACCTTCCTCTTACTTAAAGCTCCTTAGTTGAATCTTGGAACAAAATATTGAGATTTATGTTCGAAGCTTGGTAGATACTTTCGTGCTTCCAGTTTTGCGACAATATAACCGTCTCGTGCTACACTACCGCATATTTCTGAAGAAGATTCTATTACTACCTTTAGACACTTCTCCAAAGCCTGGGTGTGGAAGGGGAACGTGACAAACCGTGAAACCTCCCTTTTCCACAATCATTTCGATTAATTCTTCTGTTGATACGTTAGCCAAAATTGGAGGTTTCGTTCCTATTACTTCTGACCAATCGGTCAAATCGATATAATCCGCATATTCTTCAGTGCTTTGCCTACTGCAACTGTCAATTAGAACTATAGTTTGGTATTTTCGGCCATCAAAATAGACCCTTAAAATTAGTAGCTTTACACTGTAGACGGTTTCTTTTTTCTCGTTCTTTTTCTTCTTTGCTAGTTTCCTATGGATTCTGGTTTTATCTACTACCTTGTCTTGGTTAGTTTTGTTCAGTAAATTAATATCTTCTAAAACAGCGGATACAATTTTAGCAGCCGACTTATTCGAGACACCTGTTAAATCTTTGGCGGTACTCATTTGTTTAGGGCTCAGTATTGTTTATTTAGGTTTACTTTAAATTTTATTCTCTAAACGATAGCTCCATGCGAGTTCTTCATCGTTTGAATTCGGGGTGGAAGCACTTAATGTATGTTCCAAGTGCGTGATTGAGGCTAACGATTGTAACCCTCTTGTATTTGGTACCGCAGCATCATAATCGATCTGTGTGTCATGCTTTCTTTTGAGCCTATGGGTTTCTGCTTTATCTACATTGCAACTCGTCATTTGTCTCTGATTTCTCTGATCTAATGTGAGATCCCACGGCGGTATTTAATTTGAGAAGAGAAAATATCAAATAACTTCTGAGCACCGTTCTTAAATTTCTTTAATTTTGCTCTTAATGGAGGTATCTTATTTCTTAATGGGGTTAGTGACCGTTTTGCATTTTGACTTGTAATTCAAAATCATATCCTTAATTCGAAGGCAAGACAATACAAACAGAGAGACTCGCAGCCATATCGTTTCTAGTTTATTTGAATTCAGCAATGTAAGCGCCGCCTTCGGAAAGCCAGTGTTGTGCATTTTGCATCCAGATGCGAAAAATTGATATTCTTTTAAAGTTTGAGAGTTCTGAGCTGGGCTCAACACGAAGGTTTTTCGTGGTTAATATGGTAGTTATGAAAGTTAGTTAAGGTCTCAATAGCTACTTGCGTATATTAGAACCATGTATTGTAATATGCCATTACAGTCTAATGATATTATGTTTTTAATAGGAGGGTGCCCGAAATTTTTTGCACCGACTGTACTTGATGTTTAACAAAAAATTTCTGGCTGTTCATATAATTCGTAATATTGTTCATTATTCTATTTCAAATTAACATGGAAAACTGTAAAAAAAAAATTTTATTGGGAATTATAGTTTTGGAAATCAATATCTTTATTTATATTTTAAATTAGTTATAAGTCTTGTATATGGATGTGTATATGGATTATTACAATTCTTACGGTGTCAGTGCTATCCGAAAATATAGATCCACTATTGGACGGAACTTTCCAGATCAAATAACCAATCTAAAATTCGACAGAATTTTCAGGACCACCCTTCACCTCTCTTTTAGATACCTAGGTCCTTCTAAAATCTAGTTTAATCCAGATTTTACCAAATTTTATTCGTTTCAAAGCCCCACCGCCAAAATGCTTAGTTTTGATTGGCTGATAAACCCACGCTATGATATTAGGGCGCAATTATTCCATTCCACGCCGGAAAGTGCTACTGAAGACACTGGTTTTGTTCGTCTAGCTTAAAAAAGTCGAGAGGAGTGAGAGAAACTACAAATAAAAGTAATATTGTGATGTTATTAACATCTAAAATCACTGGAAGCTATGGAGCCATAAATTTGCCAATTTTTTATAGTAAAAAACCGGACTGTAGAGCAGAAATAGGAAGTCAACTCGGTAACGCCATGTTTTGCTGATATAATCAGTGGTGGACAGGTTCTGTGAAGTGCATCAGTTTGCTAGTTGTTCTTAGAAAGAAAAAATCTATAAACAGTTTCGGAAGAGTAGTGTTTCTCCCTTAAAATATTCTCATCCTGAAAATTACTCCTTTTAGAGTTACGTTAGGCCTGCCCCACTGCCGATTGTGTTCGTGTATGTAGTAAATGTGATTTCTTTTGTACTTATTTAGTAATAACATGGCGGTATTTAATTTCTTTGTAGTTAGGATAGTGATCACAATGCACGTGTGAATTATCAGTAAGGGCTCCTATCTGACTCCCAAATTGGGAGTACGGCTTCCAGCGGGATGAGTTGAACATTTAGTTTGTTTCCGGGTTCCTGCCCCTTCAGGGCAGGGGTCCTATTGTTAGCTAATACTTCGATATGTCCCCTCAGGGCGTTGATTAAACACTTAAGAATGTGATTCAGTGAATACAAGGGCCAGATGGCCCTGTCCCTTTCTTTCCTTTTCCTTTCGAGCCGATTTAAAATGGTAAAATATGAATGTTTTCTGTGTGTATTTATCAGTACAACATGTATTAATGATAGTGATAATTGGTGTGTATTGGCATGATGTGTCTTGTAGTTTAAGTAGTATGTGTATATTTGTAATGTAGTATCAGTGGTAGTGGTAGTTAAGTGATGAAAGAGTGTGTGAGATAATTAAATACGGACAGTGTAGTATTTACTATGCGATAAATTTTTATTACTCCGTCATTAAGTGAACGTAATATAGTATAATAATTCCGTGTACAAGGTCACATTCCGTTGTTCAAGGGTTGATTATATCGTCGCTAGCCCTAGTGTCAAAAGTCAGTACTAACCGCCATTCTTCCGTCGAGGTGCTTAGTGATTTAGTTTTCATGAAATTGACCTTTCTTTCCGAAATAAAACCTAGAAGGTATAATTCACAGCCCATATGAATGTACAGTTAGGTCAAGTGACCCCAAATTAATATATTCTGAAAGTTTCAACATTCTGCATAGTCTAGAAATCGAGATATTTAAATAAATAAACAATACGTAAATTTTTAACAGAAGTCGGGCGATATGATGCTAGTTCTTCGCTTTGGAATTATATTAGATGTTCATTTTTCTTCGTGGCTGCAGAAGTCAATTGTTGCTGCAGAAATTTCGTAAACATTAAATATTATCGCGGATAATTCTATTTTCAGTGAACATACGTAGGATTTTTTTTCTTTCTTCTTAATAAAGCTACCAGGTATTACATAGTATTGTGTGTGTGTGAAGGAGTCTTGGGTTCGAGTGAGGTCGTACGGTGATCGGAGCGGGAAATGTTTGTAGTGATTATAGATTTTAAAGTATTATGATGAAATGTGTAAATAGGCTGGGCGTAGATAGAGGAAACAGGGTGTTTGTAGAATATAGCGTCGTGGCAAATGAATATTAATGTGAATATGAATATAAAGTGTATGAATATTGTAATAAATGAATATAGAATATAGGACACCCATATAGTTAAATATATATAGTAGCCCAGTGAATACTTCACCGCGTGTTGATATATAGATATTGAATAGATACGGGTAACTACAAACATCTCAGGTTCTGACCCCTGCACCATAATATCACGCGGACCGGAGGGCGATATATAGTCGGACTATGGTAATACTTTGTAGTTTAATGTGTTATAATAATAATCAACCATAGTAATACCATCTGATAGAATGGGTAGCATCATATAATCGCTGACTAGACATATTGAATAATAAATTATGAAAAGACAGTAGCAGTTATACAACAGGGCTGTAGTGAATTATATTTTCTGGTCGTTTTTTTTTTAAATAGAATATCCTGCTCCGTGAGATTTTTTTTCCTTCACGTTACCTACTCAGGCTAGCTTACAATGTTCATGGAGGCGACGGCTCTGATAGGGTTACAGAATCAAAACAATTAGTTATTGAAATTTATTTTCGCGTACCCGGATGTCGACCCCTAGTCCCTTTAAGTATTTTCATTTCTTTTCTTAGTTTAATTAGACGAGGGAAATTAACGACATCCCAGACCGTGGCGTGTCTGCGCAGGGTAGCTATCGGTGAGGTTTGGCATAGAAATCACCGATCCAAAATTCAGTTTATTTAAATTTTTTTTATTTCGGCAAATCATTAGTTAGGGATATCTTAGATAATACTTCTATTCTAGTTTCATTACTGTCCTCGAACCTTCTTAGTTTTTTTCTAAGGGGTCGAATATTTTTTTTTACTTAGAGATTTCAAAATTGGGGACGCAGTTACCTGGTCCCTTTCCCCCTCTCCTTTTTCCTGCTGGTCTGGGCCGGATACGGGGATCGGATTTCAATCTTACAAGCAAACTCTTGTGGGATTGGGATCTGATGGACACAGAACTTGCATCCTTGGCAGCAGGGCGCCCCTTGAGTCTACGTATTTGAATAGACCACCCTTTTTGGCATGTTAAGAATATTTTGGCTATGGATTTTGTTGAGAGCGAAATTCGACTTCTAACTTTGTAGCGTTAGTTATTTCTCACTTAAGTCTTTGGCGCCTCTATTCTTCGTCTTCCTTCTTCTCTATCTCTCTCTCTGTCTTCATTTCTTCAAGTTTTTTTTAATTTTTTCAACCTCCCCCCCCCCCAAGATTTTGAACTTGTTACTTACGATTTATTTAACGTACAACTCTGATCTGAAATTACCAGCTGAGACGTTGCAAGACACGATTCATGAATGGAGTAGATAATGATTGGGTCCTCCATCACATTTTGACCTATCGCCGAAATGAACAAAGACTTCGTAGTTGACGACACTTCGATTACGTTCTCTCACCGTCGTCCCTCTTAAGTTTTTTTTAATCCGTTGGTCACTTTCCTTTCTGTTTTGGTTTTCGATTACTCTGTAGTTAATCTGGGCCCAGAAATTGTATTTTGATTTACCTAGTTATATCTAGAAATGCTCTGTGTTACGTGCCTGCCTCACAAAGTTTTTTTTTTCCTTCATGATTTAAACACGAATTGATTATATAAAAGTTAAAAATTTATAGACGCGCGGTATCAGATAAAATTTGTTTCCAAATGTAATGTTGGAAGTCATTTGTTTTCTTGGACAATGTTGCAACCTTCTTAGAATTTATTGTAGGGGTGATTAATTGAAATGTGTGCGCATTTATTATAAATATATATATAGAGAGAGAGAAATAAATACTTCGAAATGTATGTGTAATTAGTATGTGAATATGATGTTAAAGTAAAAGTATGATATTAAATGTATTATGAATATATGTAAGAGCGCTCGTGTCTGTCCCCCTAGACGTGTATTGGTTGCTATAGTTTACCAGAAGTCTTCCGACGAATTTAAGAATGTAGATTTTGTTAAGAATACCGCCGTGCACTTAAGTAATTTTCCTTTTCTTCTGAATCAATGTAAGTGATAACCGCTGTAATTATATAATGGCATGCATTGAAAAAATATCGGCAGGTCTAAACGTAACCCACATCATAACAAATATTATCCCTGAGCAATTAACCTAAAACCATTGTGGAAAGTGTACCTTGAATCCGTCTCACCTTCATATGTATCCTGTGACTTGACCAGTTTTTTTTTATCCTCAATTTGAACCATCATACTCCGTACACCTGTGGAAGATCATTTTTTTTTAAATCCGAACCATGTATAAACATATACGAAAGTGATCCTAATGAAAGGTCTCGTGAAGTGTCCCAGTGTTGGATAAATAACTTGAAATTATTCGATTAATAAATTTGGAAATAGACCGTCTAAGAGGAGAAACTTCCTCTAGTGAAAGTGATTTTCTCGAAATCCCTAGATGGATATAAACGTAGCAGTGTGCGATTGCAGATACAATCTGTTAAGAGTTATAAACCAAATATAGTCGATGAATGTTTTTTTTTTTTTCGTAAACCACTAGATATATATATATAGATATATATATATGTATAAACACAAATTAAGTTAAATGGAGCGAAACGTTTTGGACACTACGACTAGTGCGTGAGTTGTGATTTGGACGCTCGAAATTATTAATATTTTAATATCTCGACGTGAGGTAGAGACTCATATAAGTTCTAATACACCAAAAGGTTTTTTTTCTTTCCTCTTTGTCAATTTTTTTTAAAGTGAAATAAGTGTCTTATTTGCGTATGTCGCAAATCATCATTTTGCTTTAGCATGCCTAAGATATGATACATGTAATTATTTTTTTTCTTTCTTTTTCATTCGTCAATATGATTGAATATATAAAAAATTACTAAAATATAATACTATGTACTCTATTAATATATAACCAAGAACTTGTGCTTTTAATATTTTCTTCATAATTATATGTTTGTCTTTCTTTTTTCACTATGAATGTAATAAACTATTTGTACCCTTGTAGTTAGTTGGTTTCCTTTAACCATATATACACTGTCCTGAGTGAGTGAGCGAGTGAATGCATGATAGATTTAATATAAGCAATTCTAGTGATATCATTTGTCATATTAACATCTGTAATATATGTGTCATGTTTTAATATATGTGTTAAGGTAAATAACCTAGGTCATGAAGGACCGTCACTAACGGTTTAAATCGGCTCGAGGAGTGAAGCAAAATTAGCAGGATAAGCCTAAATACGACATCTTTCTTCCAGGAAGTTGAGACTTTTATTGATGCGATACATAAATTTATATTGAGTTGATAAGTTTGATTTTTTTTTTTCTCTTGGCTAATTCATATGTGTGGTCGATCCTAGAGAACAAAGTTCAGGTGCTGGATGGTTATCACTCACCGGTTGGAATAACAGTACAAAGAATTAAATTTCACTTTTCTCATTTCCAGGTCTAGGTCTGGGCAACCCCATGATCGTGGTGCCTGGAGCTAGGTCTGGGTGGTATGAGGGAACATGTGTCTATTCCGAAGCATTCCAAAATTGATTAGTTGTTAATAACATTTAGAATGATTCATCTTTCAACGACTTTCCCGACCTTTTACTATATTTCCGGAATTATCCAGTAATCTGTTTCTCATTAAAATACCCTATTTCTTTTCTTTCTTCTTTACCTACCTCCTTCTTTTACCCTTCTACTTTCTTCTCTTTCTTTCCTATTTCTAAATGAAAGAAAACGGAGTCATGATTGAGAGTAGTCGCTATGGGCACGGTCAATAAGTTGTTTCGATGAGTTTTCTTCGGGAATCCGATATGGAATAATTAACAATAACAAAAGGTTTATTGGAAGTTACTCTATTGGAAAATAATCTGGATTTCAATCAGTAAGTGATCTTTCGTAATCGTCCTCGTTAAAGAGAATTAATTTGTAGCGACTCCTCTCCAGTACTTTGCGCTTATCTTTTCGTTTATTTTTGTTTTCTTTCAATATTGGCTAACCGTGACAGGATCTGTTGCCCTGGAAACGGCGGTTTCTATGGCAACGGAAAACGTTTTCTTTCAGTATTTCATGTTTTATGTATTAATAGTATTGTCTGGAAAAATGTTCTTAGTACCTAAAATCATTTTATTTCAACAAAAAATGAGGAACTTTAGGGCCTCGGGGGCCCGGTTAAATATTATTTTAAAATCAACATATTTGACATGGCTTCATTTCATACCAATACACAACTTTTGATAACTACTCAATCCTGAATATCTGAAATTTTTTTTCGGCCCACCCTACAATCCGTGCTTAAGCTGTTTTTCCTCCTTCATGTATTGACAATCTCCGGGGAGAATCTTCTGAAATCACCACTATTTATAAATATTTTTTCGTTACAAATCAGAGGATAATAATGGAATATTGAGTATAATCACTCTTTTGTTTTAAGCCATGGATATTACATTTGCAATTTATATAATGTCCATTCTAATCGAATTTGAAGGAAAAGGAATTGCTAAGAGCTGTTTAAACAAAGGTTATCAGTCTCTGGATGAAAGTAGGAACATACTTCGAAAAAAATATAACTTCCTACTAGGTGTGAACACACCAAAACCTGGTTGCTAGATTATTGACCCAAACCGCTTGGTCATTTCGTATGCCTTCGTAGATCGTCTTTTGACTTTGGTGTTAAATAGTTTTCTGTTCCACACTAGCTTTTGTATCTTTCGGTACGACTATGAGTTTACGATGAATGCTTGGACGTTACAGCTCTTGCAATGCATAAAAGTATTTTTCGAATAAAGTCTTCGATTTTAAGTCTTAAAAATTTATATAAAACAGGTAATATCTTTGAAATGATTGGGGTTGGAGTTATCGTAAATGTTTTCATAGTTAGGAGTAGGACATGCAAACGAAACTGGCTTAATGTGGGTACCAACGTGGGTACCAAGAAGTACTGTATTCAAAACATCACTTCATCTTCTACCTAGAAGAGGAGCGAAAGGAAATTCATTGCTGCTACCAGGTAAAAATATTTATTCTCCATTTTTTGTCATAAAATGATAGTTGTTTGCAAATCCATAAACATATTAATATTATTACGTTCATGTGTAAATTAAAGAAGCATCTCACATATACAGGTATCTCTTATATTCCTATCAATAGCTACGGTATGAGTTTTTCTTTCCATCTTTCGTAATTATCAAAATAAAACAATACTGTTTTTGTGGAAAACTGAATTTGTGACTTGTAACGTAGCCTGAGTGGAAGATAAAATATTTCCACAAAAACTAACGCTATGGGACAAGTACTGGTAAAGTACATACACAATTGGTTTTAAATAACTAAAGAAATATATAGTATAGTTATTATAATATATAAAGAAATATATAGTTAAAGAAATAATTCAAATAGCCTATTGAGCGATTTACTCAGTTGATAGTATTAATGCTTCTGTTTCAGCTTATTTATTACACACACACAAACACACACACACACACACATATATATATATATATATATATATATATATATATATATATATATATATATATATATATATATATATATATATATATATATATATATATATATATATGTAAATTTCATTAAGGAAACAAAACATAAAATTTGACTTAAATAATTTTGTAAACAATTTGATCACTCCAAAATAGATCCTACAACAATTATAAAAAATTAATAACTGTGTTCATTGATTATCAGCACAAATATATTCAATATTCTATTAAAGTTATTTTATTTGATAATATTCAATAATCTTCAATCAACTTAATAGGATAACTTTGGGATAAAAGAATATTCAATTAGGAAAGTTAACATTTACCAATATTTTTCGCATATCACTACAACATCTTTCATAGCGAATATTACACTTTATACAATAAATATATGGTTTTGTTCCAAAACAAGCTAATAAGGAACCTTCAAAACAACTTTAAACACCATTCATTTATACTCAAAACTCACAAAAATTTGACTAATACATACACTATAGCCGTATTCACAAAATTCATGAAAAGCAAAATAGCATTTGCCACTAATAAACTTCAACATATTTTCGGATCAATCACAGAATATAGAATAAGTCTTGAGATATTGGAAGAAATTGCTGTATAACTCTACTATCCATATAGCAATAACTTGAACGTTGTATCACAAAATTTCATACAAAACTTAACTTCCCGTAATAACATACAGATTCTTGCCTTTCATGTTTCTCTTCCAGTTTCGGAATGAAATTGTTACAGAAAACATTTCGTCGATATTTGATAAATAATACCTTACTCATGAATTTGTATACATTTCCATGTTTTCACTTCTGACTATCTATAACTTGTAGAAAACTAAAATGAAGACCCAGGGTCAGATACTGAACCTTGAGATTTTGACTGTCCACTTCTCTATCGTAGTCGTAATTATGAACATACGGACGGCTACGGAAAACTCACAGCCTAGCGCACGAGTTCCAGTTCTATCCACTATCACATGAGTAGTGCTATTTATACTATAAATTGACTGCCGATTTCCTCACCTTTTTAACTTCAATGAAATCGTTACACACATCCAGCAGTATATTTACAAACAAATGCAATGTATATTTTTTCCTAATTATGAATGTAAAAGTACAATAGTCATCTGTCAAAACAAAAATTAATAATTTAATTATTTATACCCAAGTAATAATAATATTCTAACTACAAAATAAAAATCCCCAAAACTAAAAATTCCCAAACTAAACTACCTAAATACAAACGAGAAGTCCCAAGTCTAAATGTCAAAACGTAATCTATAGTCTTAAAAGTCCAAATACTAAATACATTCATAAACAAACATATTAATAACTAGAATCCTGAAATAACTATAGAAATCAAATTTTCCATAGATATGTATAAATAAAGGTACCAAAATACACAAAAGTAAATCCCCACGTTAAGCGGGTTTGCATATCCAGACTCCTAACTATGAAAACATTTACGGTCACTCCAACCCCAATAATTTCACAGATTCAACCTGTTGTATATAAGTTATTAGGACGTAAAATTGAATGTAGTTTATACGAAAAAGACTTTTATGCATTGCAAGACCTGTAACGCCCAAATATTCACCACAAAATTATAGTCGTATCGAAATAAACAAAAAAAGATGTGGAGCAGGAAACTACTTTACACAAAAGTCTAAAGAAGCTCAGTGAAAACGTACTAACTGGTCGAGCGGTTTGGGTGAATAGTCTATCAATCATAAGTGTATGTGTTCAAACCCTGTAGGTATTATCCAATTTCTTTTTTTTTCTTAAAAGTTGGTTCCTATTTTCATCAGAGGACTGAGAACATTTCTTTGAATAAATCTTTGGTAACTACTTTTCTCTCAAATTCGATTAGAAAGGAACATTATATGTATTGCAAATCTAAAATCCAAAGCTGAAAACAAAATATTAAGTATGTTCAATATTTCATTATTATCCTTTGATTTGTAATGAAAAACTAATTATAAGCATTGATGATTTCCGAAGATTATCCCCGGGTAATGGTCAAGATATGAATAAGAGAAAACTGATAAAACATTATTAGTCCACTTTTAGCATGATCGAAAATATGGTCACGAAGGGAGAAATTTATGTCGACAAGGTCTCAAATTCTCGAACAGGTAATGCCCTGAAATCATCACTGTTTGAAAGGTTTCCTTAACAAATACCTAGGTAGAATCAGGGGAGGATCCAGGGGGAATCGTGGCGATCGCCCCCCCTAGAAGAGGAAACTTTATTACTTTATATGTATAAATAAAATCTATCCCAGAGTTTGGAGCCCTTAAAAGTTGCATTATGAAAACCCACCGCCTCCAAGTCGGTCCTGGATCCGCCCCTGGGTAGAATAATACATTTATTTCTCGTTCTACGTTTTGAAATGACAAAATCATAATTTTAAAGAGAATTATAATACGATAAGCATAAATATTTATAGAACTAATGAAGTAAATAATATTGTGTAAGTTATCGATTTCTAATCGGATTAAAACTAGAATATTCGTATACATGCACTATAAAGTAAATCCTCTCTATATATAATTCTTACTGGAAAGCTTGTTTAACTCCAATTACTTAATCAATATTTTTAATAATATATTTTTATTGTAATATTTTTACTATTCAATGTCGTATACACTTCATTTCCCAAAGCAAAACCTCGCAAATGTATACTGGGCTAGTGAATATTATCAAATAAATTATCATTTTGTTTACGTAAATACTGCATCGCCTGATTTAAAACTTCGTACTTTAACTAATAATAATAATAATAATAATAATAATAATAATAATAATAATAATAATAATAATAATAATAATAAAATCATAGCCATGTTTTGTAAGAATGTCAGGCTTACTCAATAAATGAATTCAACGCGGTGTCTATTCGAAGTTCTATTTGTTCGAATCCGATAAAAATACAAAGAGAAACTTCGAGAACAGGTAAAAGAATAATGTTACTTAGGTGGGACTGGAACTAACGTTTAAGAGTTCCTTTCAATTTACAGACAAATGCCTTAGACACTTTGTTTATTTTCTTTAAGTTAACTGATTCACTGAACGTATCTGAATAAGTTGTCCCTATTTTCTACTCGGTTATAAAGTTTTACAATCATTTCCTTTAAGCTTGAACGACAGGAACACGAATTCAAAAACGTATAGAACAATTAGAATTCCAAAGTTCCCCCACCGGGAATCGAACCCGGTACCCCGTACACGAAAGGCGCACGTGCTAGCCACTTTTTTTAAAATCACTTTTTATTTTTACTAATTGACGTTACATATTGTATCAAAATACAAAACTAAAGTTACATATTGGTACACACTGTGCACATTGGTACAAAGTCAATATATAGTAGGGGAAATTAAAAAAAAATTACATGTCAATTATAGCGGGCGTCCATACAATAAGTAGTTGAGGTAATGTGCAAAGAGTTTGTTCTTTCTTGGTGGTGGGAATTTACCATATCGTGAACAAAGGAAATCCTTGTATGTGTGATGTGCTTGAGGTAACCTAGGCGACAGAATAAATTCTATAGTATTAGCAGATAGCCAAATAACAGAATTTTGCTTCTCTGTAGGAAAAAATCTAAAATCAGGAAACAAGATCATTTGAACAGTAATGCAATCCATGCTTATTTTACACAAGTACTGAACCATTTCACGATAAGTTTTCCAAACGGAGAGCGATTCGTTGCAGGTAGTGAGACGATGTTCCAAAGTATCAACTTTCCCACAAAGATGACATTGGTTGTCATCTGTAATTTGAAGATGATGCCGTTTAGCCTTAGTATCTATTATGTTATTAACAGATCTGTACCATAACGAACGAGCTGAGGTGGACACAAAATTACATGAAATGTTCCTCCAAATACGTTGCCAATTCGCAGATGTGAATTTGGAAATTATATGATGACGTTCGCTGGGTTGTTCATGTAGAAACAATTTATAGAGAAGTTTTACTGTTTGAGGTAAGTTTTGCAGGCCACTCACAGACAAATAGAAATAATTACATATGACATCTTTAAAATACCAGAAATCGGTAGGAATCATAGATAAGTTCACTGGTAGTAATCCATCATTAGTAGCTACGAGAGACGAAAGGAGCGTAGTACTGAGGTGATCTCCAATACCTTGAATGTTTTGGAACCCCCGGTGAGAAAATAAGGCTTTCGTTTTGCTGGCAACATGTAGAAGGTTTAGTCCCCCGGCACTATATGATAGACATGGAATTGGATAGCGTACTCGAAAAATCATACCTGTCCACACAAACCAGTTAGCAATGCTGGTGAACTTCTGAATGTAAGGTGTAGGCATAGGCAGAATTTGACAGATGTACCACAACTTGGAAAAGGCATATGTATTTACAAAGTAGACCCTAGATATCAACGAGAGGTTACGAGATCTATGCTGATGTAAAACAGATCTTATCTTCAGAAAAACATCGTCAAAATTTTTGGCTATACTCTCATGCAAGTTACAGGAAAAATAAATGCCAAGTACTTTCATATTCTTCACTACTTGAGGAAAATTTATAAATGCAGTTGTAGAACCATTTCCTAACGGCAGGAAGTTCGTTTTCAGTCTATTAAGAAGTGCTCCTGACTGTTCAGAGTACTCTTGAACGCAGTCTTCAACTATTGCTAAATCCTGTGGATCACGAAGGAAAACATGCACATCATCAGCAAAACTATACACCTTGACAGGAACATTACAAATATTAAGGCCTTGGATACGCTCGGCAATTCTGTATAGTAGGGGACAGATAGAAATGACAAAAAGAGTCATGCTTAATGGACATCCTTGCCTGACGCTGCGTTTGAGTTGAAAAGGTGTAGTAAGGAACCCATTGATTTTTAATTTTGATTGCGCATCATCATACAGGACGCGAATCCAACGAACAAATAAGTCTCCAACGTTCATATGCTTCATTAGTGACCACAAATAATTGTGATCTACACGATCAAAGGCTTGGTTAAAATCTAAGGCAAGCAAGGCATGACTAGTAGTGTGAGTCTGAAAATTTGCGATAACATCTAGAATAGTTTGAAGTACGTGGTATATTTTCTTCACACCTACTCTTGCATATTGAAATGGTCCAGCGAGAATATCTATATAGAGTCTGAGTCCATTGTTCAAACAACGGGCAAGTAACTTGTAATCACAATTGAGGAGAGTGATAGGGCGATAATGATTAACACTTGTGGGATGTGCTTGCTTAAGTATAAATACTGTAACACCTGGGCTACGATACAGTCGCTGTGGGTTAGTACTGAAATACTCGTTAACGATACAGGTCAGTATTTCACCAATGAGAGGGAAAAACTTGACATACCATTCTGCAGAGATTCCATTGAGCCATGGAGATGCAAGGACAGCGTGCTGTACCTCTTCAATACTAAAAGGGCGAACAAGAGATTGCTGTGCAGCATCATCAAGAAGAGCAGAGGGTGGTGTAGAAAATTCCTCAGACGTTGGAGTAATGTTAGCCATACCATAAAGTTTGGAGTAGTGCAACCAAAACACATGTTTAATGGCAGCAGCATCCTGATGAAGATGTCCTTCGTCATCTGTGATTCGATGGATCCATTTTCCTTGGCCTCGTTTGATTTCTTTGAGAATATGATGTAATGATGGCTCTTCATCAGCATCTATTATTGGAACCTTGCTTCTGACCTTGATACCTGCTATACGGCGGCGATGCAAATTGAGAAGCAAGGCTTGATAACGCTTAACCTGAGAGAACATAGTGAAGTCAGAAACAGCAGCACATCGAGCTTCGCGCAAACACCTGGTATAAAAGTAAAGCAGATTACGAAGATCTCTGAACTTTTCAGCTGAGTACCACCGACAGAAACTTGCAAACCGTGGTTTGAATTAAGCATGCCACCAATCACTAACAGTAGGAAAGTATTGACGTTGTCTAAGCCAGTAATGCCATTTGGATTGAAACTCAGCACAAAATTGATCGTCTTCCAATAACGATACGTTGAATTGCCAATAACCGCGACCTCGTTCAACAGTTAGAGCAGGAACGGTAAAGTATACAATATAAGCTGAGTGATCAGAAAAGGAGGTGGGGGCAATTTCAACTTGCTTAATGCAGGCACCAATACGGGAGATACATATATGCGGTCAAGGCGTGACGCACTCTGGTGTGATAAGTAGGTGTAATCCCGTGCTTGCGGCTTCAGACAGATCCATGTGTCTCGTAAATGAAGTCCAGTCACTAATTCCTGGAGAGCATGGCAGTAGTTAAATCCCGGCGTTTGATCTTCAGGCCTTAAAACGCAATTGTAATCTCCCGCCAAAATTAAGCTTTCAACATTGGATCCAAGCGACAGAGCAACGTCCTGGGAAAAGAAGGTATTTCGCCTGGTTCGAGCTTGTGAACCACTCGGAGAATAAAGATTGACAAGATTGATATCACCTAGGTTACCACGTATGATTCGAGCGGACGGATGGAACACAGGAGAAGAGAAACTTGTTGAATCACGAAAAACAATCGCTGTACCTGTGCCACTATTGTCAAAATTATTTTCTACAGTATAGGTTGGATCGAGATTCAGTTCAAAAAGGCCAACTTCTTGTAAAAGAGCAACATCAATACCCTCTACATGCAAAAAGTCACGTAGTGCAGATTGTTTGGCAGAACTTTGCAAGTTATTAATGTTAATCGTAGCAATTTTAAGCATCATCACTCTAGAAAGCACATAACACCACCAATACAAAAGAAATAGCGAAGAAAATAAAGATAAGAGCATAATTAAAAACAAGTAAAACTGTGAAGGGAAGCGTAGAACATCGGAATGACATACAAGTCAATCTAACGCAGTATAGGAGATACTAACTGATCGTAACACAATTGATCTGGAGCCATTGACACATAACGCATGCACCAACCATGATATCATGACATAGTATCAATATTTGTAGATACAATAGATGTGGTCGGGTCATTTTCACACTTCTTAAACAGTTTTTGACTCAGTTCATTACCTTTGGAACGCTTGCGGCGATTTCGATTAGTGGGCATCAGATGTAATTGGTAACTGCTGTGGGGCTTCTGTTTTTTCAGTGGAAGAATTAGGACACGCACGTACAGGCAATTCTGAAGAGACACTAGTAGCATTGTTCGGCTCACAGGAAACATTCCTAGTTGGTAGTTCTGGAAAATGAGTTGCATCTACTGTAGGCACACTTGGGTCAGATGAGCATGATACACTGATGGTGGGTTTGTTCGAAGGGCGGGAAGTAATGGGCAAACTGTCAAATTTAGGCATGAGACGATCTGCAGAATTATTAGTGCGAAGTGTAGGGGCAACCTTAGCTGCATAACTGTTGGGATCACTGGGAACTCTAAGGGGGCAATTAGAATACATATGTGCCCCATTGCACCTGAGGCATGTACGGGTCTGATTGGGGTACGTAACACAAAACTTTTGTCCTTGGATTACAACAAACGATGGAACAGGTCGTTTCACTTCCATTCGTATCAATTTTCGCCCGGTTCGTATAGGGTAAACATGATCAGCAGAATAAAGTTCATCTGAAATTTTAGAAATAACACCATAGTCCCCAAGAACTCTTCTAATTTCAGCATCATCAAGTTCCATTGGCATACAAAGCAACTTAACGGTTACAATTTGCACATCGGCCCACAAAACTGGTACTGGATGGTTCCCATCTGTATCACTATAGTACACAGTTCCGTCAGAAGTACGCAAAACTGATTCACAAAGCTCTTCGGTACGAAGTTTCACATATAACAATTTGCGATAAACATCCATTTCGATACTCAATACATCATCAACAGTAAACTTGAAGTTATCACTGAGCCACTGATGCAAACTCAAGGTGCTTGGTCGCTGCGAAACACCACCAAAATCATATTTAAGAGTATTTACCCTTTTTAACGACATGGTTCATTCAACTAATTTACTCACAAAAAGAACACAGAAAAAAAGAAAAGAAAAACAACAACAGCAAACCTGATTGCTAAGGAAGGCAGCGTTGAAAGTAAACACGTCAGAGCTTGTTGCACAGAGCGAAGACACGTCTACTCACTTCAACAAGCAAACACAGTATGCCACTAGACCAGCTGTAAGAGCGAATGAAATCTGTTTTGTAGTATCTGACGTTTATACGCATTTCACCCTGATATAATTTGTCTATTGACTTTTTAATGCTTATCGTAGTTGTTATTTTGAGGAATGATAAATGTTGTTCATATGGATTCTATTACGTATTCGTCTATAAATAATATATAAATTATCAGAATTATTCATGATCTTTCATGGAAATTCACTGGTGCATGCGCAGTAGAAACAGAAGAATGCAGTTTATTGATATTAGTCCGAATGCAAATTTCTAACAGGCTGTCAGAATTCCTTAATGAAAGCAGTGGTTCCCAACCTGAGGACGCGCAGCTTCCTCCTGGTTAAGCATGAAGGGGGCGAAAGCTACTGGCAGAAATGAATTGTGAAATATATATGAATAAAGCACCACTTATAATGACTATAATTTAGATTGACAATTTTATAATGACCGTTTAAAAAATAATACTGAACTAGGAGGGTATGCTAAAGACTTGCTAGAAATAAATATAAATACCTGAGATGATGATGGTGATTATTATTATTATTATTATTATTATTATTATTATTATTATTATTATTATTATTATTATTATTATTATTATTATTATTGGTCTCCCACTTCTTGGCTGAGATGTGAAATATTCACCACTTTCTTCATACCACTAAATCAATTTCTTCACTGTTTTCTCGTCATGGCCAATACCCCTAGCTATCTGAATGGCAGTTTTTTCCATAGTTAGACGACCTATGATTTCCCCTCGCATAGTAATAGATAGTTCTCTACAGCCTTTAGAGCAAGGCATTTTGACAGCCTGTAGAAATTTGCATTGTGATTCGCATTAGTAATGACAGTAAAGTGGATTTTTCTGTTTCTACTGTGCATCATCAGCATCATTATATCAGAAGTATTCCGCCATTACCAGCGGGTCACTTACCGCGACTGAGAAACTGTCATGCTCTACGATCTTCTGTTAACCTTTCCATCTTCACATACGATTTTTCTGTTTTCATATCGCCAATAGCCAGTTGTTTCTATATAGTCTAATTCGTCCCCTCCCTCTCTTTCCTGACACCATACAGTCTAGCACATCCCTCATGATACAGTTCCTTCTTAACCAATATCCCAACCAGTTTCTCTTCCTCTTCTTAATTATATTTTTCTCCCTCCATTTCTAACACCCTCTGATTCGTTTTCCTCTCGACCCAGCTATTTCTCTCCACTCTTCTCCACGCACTTATTTCGAAAGCTTTCAATAATTTCTCATCATTTTTGCATAATGTTCATGATTCTGTCTTATAAATACAGTAAAATACAGTACACGAAGCATTTTATGAGGTGTTTTTTTCAATTCTATTCAAGGTTCCAAAACATAGTATTTTCTTCATCCTAAAGGCGTCTTTCGCCAGTTCTATCCTTGCTTTTATTTCACGTTTGCATGTCATATCATCACTAATAATACTACTCAGATATCGGAAACTAGTCATTTGTTGTTTTCTTCCGCTCCTACTTCCATATTTGACACCGATCGCTTCGTTTCAATCACCATGGATTTTGCCTTTCTAACACTTATTTTCATCCCATATTCTTCAGAAGCTTTTCTCAAGTTTTCTACATCTTATTAATTTTCTTTTTACATTCTGCAACAACAATCATATCAATCCCAAACCGTATACACCTCATCATTTTATCTCCTACCGAAATTCCATCTTTATTAGGTAGACTCCTTTTCGCTATCTCTTGTATATAGCTATTAAATAATGTCGGCGAAAATCTCTGCTGACTCTGTTGAATTACACTGTCCGTCTACTGTGCATGCACCAGCGAATTTCCATGAAAGATCATGAATAATTCTGTATATTTATATAATATTTATAGACGAATACGTAATAGAACCTATATGAATAACATATCATTCCGCAAAGTAACAAATACGGTAAACATAAAAACATCAATACATATTACATCTGGGTGAAATAGATATAAATTTCAGACACTTCAAAATAGACATCATTCGTTATTACCGCTGGTCTAGTGGCTAGCACGTGTACCTTTAGTGTACGGAGTCCCGGGTTCGATTTCCCGTGGGGGAACTTTGGAATTTTAATTGTTCTACAAGTTTTTGAATTCGTGTTCCTGTCGTTCAAGCTGAAAGGAAATGATTGTAAAACCTGTATAACCGAGTAGAAAATAGGAACAACTTAATCAAATACGTTCAGTGAATCAGTTAACTTAAAGAAAATAAACAAAGTATCTAAGGCATTTGCCTGTAAATTCAAAGGAACTCTTAAACGTTAGTTCCAGTCCCACCTAAGTAACATTTATTTTTAACCTGTTCTCGAAGTTTCTCTTTGTATTTCTATCGGATTTGAACAAATAGAACTTCGAATAGAGACCACGTTGAATTCATTTATTGAGTAAGCCTGGCATTCTTATAAAACATGGCTATGATTTTATTATTATTATTATTATTATTATTATTATTATTATTATTATTATTATTATTATTATTATTATTATTATTAGTTAAAGTACGAAGTTTGAAATCAGGCGATGCAGTATTTACGTAAACTAAATGATAATTTGTTTGATAATATTCACTAGCCCAGTATACATTTGCGAGGTTTTACTTTGGTAAATGAAGTGTATACGACATTGAATAGTAAAAATATTACAATAAAAATATATTATTAAAAATATTGATTACGTAATTGGAGTTAAACATGCTTTCCGGTAAGAATTATATATAGAGAGGATTTACTTTAAAGTGCATGCAAACGAATATTCTAGTTTTATCCGATTAGAAATCGATAACTTACACAATACTATTTACTATAGCATATTTTCATAATTTAGCATATTTTCGATCATGCTAAAGTGGACTAATAATGTTTTATCAGTTTTCTCTTATTCATATCTTGACCATTACCCGGGGATAATCTTCTGAAATTATCAATGCTTATAATTAGTTTTTCATTACAAATCAAAGGATAATAATGAAATATTGAACATACTTAATATTTTGTTTTCAGCTTTGGATTTTAGATTTGCAATACATATAATGTTCCTTTCTAATCGAATTTGAGAGAAAAGTAGTTACCAAAGATTTATTCAAAGAAATGTTCTCAGTCCTCTGATGAAAATAGGAACCAACTTTTAAGAAAAAAGAGAAATTGGATAATACCTACAGGGTTTGAACACATACACTTATGATTGATAGACTATTCACCCAAACCGCTCGACCAGTTAGTACGTTTTCACTGAGCTTCTTTAGACTTTTGTGTAAAGTAGTTTCCTGCTCCACATCTTTTTTTGTTTATTTCGATACGACTATAATTTTGTGGTGAATATTTGGGCGTTACAGGTCTTGCAATGCATAAAAGTCTTTTTCGTATAAACTACATTCAATTTTACGTCCTAATAACTTATATACAACCGGTTGAATCTGTGAAATTATTGGGGTTGGAGTGATCGTAAATGTTTCCATAGTTAGGAGTCTGGATATGCAAACCCGCTTAACGTGGGGATTTACTTTTGTGAATTTTGGTACCTTACAACCAAGATATTTTTTATATAATTTTCGTAAGAAATATAAAAATCTTAACACTTACTTCACTCCTTTTACAACTATTCTATTATCATGAATACAATCTGCATGGAACATTAGGTATTACTATACAGACAATAAAAGCACGAAAAGATCATCCAATCTCCCATTTCATGCTATTTGTTTCAATCAGATTCATCCTAATAAAAACCATTTGTCTTGAGCGATGTCTAACCAGTAGACGAACAATTGTGCTATCTGGAACGGATTTACATCCCTTTTACAAAAGTTTTTTTCCAGGCTCTTGTAACGTAGGATCCTGTTCCAGAAGATAATGATCTATATTGATTGAAGGTTCCCCTGAGTCCTTATTAACAACCTGATGCATTAAAGATGATGATAAATTATTAACAATGGCTGGCAACACTGCTACTTCCAGAAATCCTTTTTTTAAGTTCCTCTCTCCCTAAATGCTCTTGAATTAAATTTCATTTGCTTATGATTAGAATTTTCATTAAACGAATTGGCTAAATCATCTCGTAAAAACATTTTTGATAAGTAAGGTTAGTCTCACTGCAAGATGGTAAATTATTAATATCAGGGCGCGCGGCTCAGTAGTAGAGCGTTCACCTCCAGTGCTTGGGGTCCGTGGTTCGATCCCAGCTCCCGCCGTGTGGACTTTGTGGTAGGCTAACACCATGCACGTGGGTTTTCTCGGGGTTCTCCTGTTTCCTCCCACTTTCTTCATTCCATCATTTTCACTCATTTCTCATTATCATCTTCTTTAGCCTAACTGGCATACCCGTGGGACGTTAAAGATTTTATTTCATTTTTTATTCACCTGCGATTGATATTTGTTTTTCTTTGAGGAGAGAAAATAAGAATTATACACTCCCGCATGTCTGAATGCTAGTCTTATATAATGCTCGTATAGCATCAACAGTGAATACTCATCTGTATAGCATGACACACTACATCAGTAACTTTCAAACAAACATTATAAGGAAAATAGCATTAGCAAAATTTGTAGCTGCCTTTCTTCTGGTTATATGCGCGCGCTTTGGAAAGTTGACTCTTTAACATTAGAAGTTATAAAGCCTAAATATGGACCTGCGAATTGTTTCAAAAATAACTCCAATCACTTGTCAATATTTTTTCGCTTTGTACCCCCATCTAACCTGAAAAGTAAAAATGTTTCTCACTAGTAAACTTTTTTGATTGCAATAGTATACGTACTTTCTCTTACATTTTCTTTTCTATTGTAAAATTGAAAAAGTTTTTTTTTAACGTAAACTTTCCCACCATTGGCACCAAACATATTAATAGCTGTATAAGTTTCAAATTTGTATCTTTTATAGTTCACAACTTAAGACGTGAATATTTAACGCGACGATAGAATTTGTCATTAGCAATATTTTACTGCAATTCTTCTTGATATAAGAACAACATTATTTGATAGAGAATACAGCGTTCTACAATAATTTATCCATATCACGCTAAAATACTATTTCTAAAATTCAGGCTAAGTCTGGCAACAGTGGACGTAAGGAAAAGCATTGTCATTTACTCCTTACTGCAATCTAAGGGTGAGACGCTATATAGTACGACCTACTACCCCTTATAAATATGATTTAGTGTTCTTTAAGCTAGTAGCTTTCGGAAAAAGTAACCTGCACAATTGTGTATGTTCGGCCGACATTGCGCATATTAGTCATTCATTCTACCTCCACAATTGTGTGGGGCAGGGCTGAATGGGCTATGACTTTTCCTATAGCTGTCGTGAGAATGCTTTCTTCAGGGAAGGTTTTTAATCTAGCTATTTTATAAACTGACAATACAAATTGAAATAATACATAATCATCTTGTCCATCACGAATAGGGATTTGTTTATATAAATTACTAAAGCTGTCTGAAGCAATGCCTACACTTACTTTATCTAAATTAGTATTAAAAGGCATAAATGAATTCCCTACACGTGAATCACCAGACACAATTCTTCCAGGTTTAAAGCCTAAAGCAAAATAACTTTCGTTTTCATTTTCCTTCGATTTCAAAACGGCTGATTCGCACGAGACCCTGAATGAATTGTTATCAGCCAAGCCATCTAAACAACTCGCGTGAACGACCTTTGGCTCTATGTTCACACACACACTGTGTAACGTGTGTGTTCCACACACTGTGGAACGTGTAACGTGTAACCAACCGCGAGTGACGTGTGCTATGTTGCTCTGGAAGAATATATCGAAAAAAGAGGTTGTAGGGGAAGCAGGCTATTATCCGCTGACCCACAAGCTCGTGAACATCAAGTGACCATTTGCGTGTAGTGAAATCTAGAGAAAAAAACATTGTTTTTAAAATATTAACAAGAACAATAACAATTTCTAAAAGTTACAGTGCAATATTGAAGACATTTTCTGTCGATAAGTCGTCAGGAAATTCCTTCCTCTAGAAAATAAAAACTGCAATCTTGCTGAAAAGAAGAGCAAAGACTTTTATCGTTCGATAAACGCAGAATCATCTTTCTTCAAGAAAACTTTTTCTTTCTTCTTTTTTAGTTTGTGTGTGAAGTGTAAATGGAAGAAAATACTACGTGTGCAGTTCATAGTACTACATAGTATCTTGTGAATGAGTGAGTAAAAACACGTGCTTTTGTATACATGCAAAAGCACGGGGTGTAATCAGTGGATCCTGAGAAACAACAGTGAGTGTTTGTGTGAGTTAAAGTTTTAGTTTTGGTGCAGTGTGGTGCAATAGTGAGTAATACCTTTAAACATATAACCCCTTTTGCTTTTATCGGGGGGAAAATTGGCGGGAAACTAGTACACATACAGGAGATGCGGCTACTACGTTCTTAGGGACACACGGGTTGCATTTTCCAAACTAACTAAACTAAATATAATCATAGTGAAACAAAGATACAAGCCAAAATTCCAATGGATAGGAGGCCAAACTTTTCGGGCAGTTCTTATGAGGATATGCTAGATAAGTACGAACAGGAACAAAGACAAACAACCAACTCTAACGCACAAGTGAACAGAACCAGATCAAACACAACTCAAAGAGAGAATCCAGAAGATAAAGGAAAGACATTTAGTGAAAAACGAAAGATAGATTCACCAGCTGAGAAGGAAAGGAGCGGGAAAGGGAAAAAAGAAGTTTCACCAACCAAACTCAATGTCAACATGAGTTTAAATGAGCAAGAGGGAAATATCTCTGGAGATGAGGTCGAAGGAGAAAAGGATCAAGAAGAAGACAACGATGTTGAAATTAGTAAGGACTACGAAACGGCCATGGATTTTGTTGACCAAGCAGTCAGAAAAAGCAAAGCCAGTTCAACAATAGCTAAAAGCATCAAGAAGCATTTAGCCAAATGGCTAATGAAACAATCAAAAACAGAAGGTGTCAACCAATACCTAAGAACCGAAATAAATAAGCTCAGAGAGGAAAATGAAAAATTAAAGATCGAAATCACCAAATTACAAAACGACAAGGGAAAAGCCACTGAAGAGAGGCCACTGTATTCCGCAATCCTTACAGGATCACAGGAACAAGTACAAACAAGTAAAAGAACTCAGGAAATTGAACAAGCACGAACGAAACAAAAGCCAACCATCTTTCTAAAAGCGAATGGGAATGAGGAAATAAAGGAGGTAAAGAGAAAATTGTTTCAAGCTGTCAATCCAGCTAAAGAGAAAATCAAAATTTCATCGGTTAAAACAATGAAAAATGCAATCATTGTAGAAACAGCCACTGAAAAAGACATGAGAAGCTTAGTAAATAACAAGAAACTAAACGAAACCGTTGTAGTAGAAAAACCGAAGAAGAAGAAACCATTATTGATTATATACAATATTCCAGCTGATTTCAAAGATGAAGAGATCGTCGAAACTTTAGTGGAGCAAAACTTTGAAGAGCAAGAAATGACAGAAGCAATCAAAGAAATTAAACCTAGATTTAGAACCGGACCAAAAAACCAAAATAAATGTCATCTAGTTATTGAAGCAACTTCCCAAATCAGAAGAAAACTTTTGAAAGAAGGACGAGTATATCTAATGTTTGAAGCTCATGGAATAAAAGACTTTATTACTGTCTCAAAATGCAATATTTGTCTTGATTATGGTCACATCAGTAAACACTGCAAAGAAGAGAAAGTTTGTTTTTTCTGTGGACAGGGGGGGCACGATAAGTCGGGATGTGTGAATAAAGATAAAGCCAAGGTTTGTATCCCATGCACCAAGAGAAAGAAAAAGTGCAATGCTAAAACCGAACAAGAGTGTGCAACATATAAAATGCTATACGAGCGCACAATCGCAAAAATCGACTTTTAAATACAGAAAAAAAAAAACAATTTTAAGATAAATTATGACAAACTCAAAAGCATTTTATGACAAATTTCTTAAATGAAGAAAAATTAACAATCATTCAAATCAACGCTATGGGAGCAAAGACGGCTATGGATGAAATTAAAGAACTAGCAAATAAAGTAGAAGCAGACATAATAGTTGTACAAGAGCCTTACACAAGAAATGACAAGTTGATTAACATGGGAGACTGTGAAACAATTATTGCGAAAAACCACACAGGAGAGATCCAGATTCCTCAAAACGTAGGTGAGAAACCAAAAGCTGCAATCATTAACAGAAATAAAAACATCAAAACATTAAATATAACACAATTTGGAAATAATTGGACTGTATGTGTGGAATTGAGAACGAATCTAGGGAACATTAAATTAATCAACTGTTATTGTCAATTTTGCATGGACATACAACCTTTTTTGGATAATATAGAAAGATTTTGTCAAATGTACAAAGAAGAGAACATCTTAATATGCATGGATTCAAATGCCAAATCAACACTATGGCACGGCAATAAAACGGACAATAGAGGGGAAAGGCTTGAAGAATTGGTCATGAATAATAACCTAATAATAATAAATGAGGAAGGGAATCCACCAACATTTAAGAACAGTCAGGGGGAATCAAACATTGATCAGACAATAGCTTCTACAAGATTGAGTAATAAAATAAAAAATTGGAAAGTACTTGATTCAGCAACAATAAGCGATCATAATATAATAATATTTGATATCGTAAAACCAACCAAACAAGAAGAAACAAATTATTTTCAATCTTCAGACGAAACATTAATATATAACCCAGAGAGGATAAATTGGACAAAGTTCTGGCAAACGATAAATCTACCACAGATAGAAGAAGAGAGCAACTTAGATGAATTAGCCCAGAAAATAGAAGATACAATAAAATTAGCAATTAAAAGCTCAACAAAAACAAAAAAGACAACTAAAGGATTACACACGAAAACAAATACCTTCTGGACCAATGAATTACAAGACCTGAAAAGAAAAACACGTAAAGCTAGGAAACTTTATCAACATACATCAGAAAATAATCTAAGACAAAACAGATTAAACAAATATAGAGAGTTAAAACAAAAATATGAAAACAAAATAATAGAATCAAAGAAAAATAGCTGGAAAACATACATTGAAACTAATTTAAATCTAGATCCCTGGGGTGAACCCTACAAAATTATAAGTAATAAAGTTAAAATACCTACCACCCTCTCAACTCTAAAAAGAACAAATGGTACATATACAAATAATTGGGAAGAAACAATAGACTATCTAATAAAATCTCTTTTACCACAGGATATACCTGAAGAAGATAATAACTCACAAAGTTTCATAAGAAGAGAAATGCAATTACCACCTTTAGAAGACAGAATAGAAGTAATAGAAAACCAAGAAATAATAAATAACATAAAACGACTTAAAAGCAAAAAAGCTCCTGGACCGGATGGAATAAAATCGGAAATTTTTAAACATAATGCTGACACATGGGCACCATACCTAGCAAAACTCTTCAACTTGTGTTTTAAAAACGGACGAATTCCAAAAAGGTGGAAACAAGCAAATTTAATCATATTCAAAAAGTCAGATGACAAGAAAAATGACGATCCAAAATCTTATCGACCTATCTGCTTATTAAATGTAATAAGTAAACTTTTCGAACAAACCATTGTGGAAAGAATAAACAAAAACAGAATTTTAAATAATGACAAATTGCAATATGGTTTCAGAAAAGGAAAAAGCACCGAAACAGCGGTAAAAAGACTAATTGACCTCATAGAAGATGGTAAACTGGAGAAGTACCAAGTTGTTATTTATGCCGACATTAGTGGTGCTTTTGACAATCTATGGTGGCCCGCACTATTTAAAGAACTCAAAAAACTAAAAATTAGCAAAGCTCTTTACAACATCATGCTGGATTACTGTACTGACAGAACGATTACATTAAAATCTCCAGGAAAAGATATAACAACAATAAGCACCAAAGGATGCCCACAGGGTTCAATATGCGGACCTACAATGTGGGACATTACTTTCCAACCATGTTTAAGAAAACTAAACAATCTAAAAGAAACATTAGGTGTAGTTGGATATGCGGACGATTTAGCAATTGTGATGACAGCATCCTCAAGAAGACAAATAGAGCAAAAAGGAAATATAATATTAGAAAATCTAGAAAGATGGTGTATAGAAAATAAATTAACTCTATCGGTTAATAAAACGAAAATTACAGTATTTGGCCAAACTCTACAGAGAGAACCCATAATCAAAATTAGGAACACTAAAATAGGAATTGTGAATGAATTCAAATATTTAGGTGTATGGCTAGACAAACGGCTAAACTACGAAAAACATATAACTGAAACAACAGAGAAGATGAAAAAAATAGCCAACAAACTCTTAACAGTGGCTATGAAAGATTTTAAAATTGACAGAAAAATTTTTAAATTGTATAACAAAGCTATTCTAATGGCTATTGCACAATATTGTGCCGGAATCTGGGGTCATAGACTGTTTCTAAACAAAAACTTAAGGCAAAAATTAATAAGAGTACAGCGATTAATGCTAATTAGAACCCATGGCATCATAAAAACTATCTCTGCAGAAACAATACAACTTTTGGCCAATGAAGAACCCATACACCTTCAGATATTAAGAAGATGCATTAAGACGTGGCTAAAGAATAATGAGAGAACGAAGATATTGGAAATTACGGGAGAATTGCCAAGCACCGAAGACGATATTAACAAACTGATTAAACGGAAGTGGGAAGATGAATGGAGGGATTCGATAAAGGGACAAAGAACAAGAACCATTATCCCAAACTTAAAAATAAGAGAAGAAATGGGAACAATAAGCAGTGAATTAATAGAATACATCTCGGGACATGGACCGTATAAATCTCATCTGAGAAGACTTAATATAATTAATGACGATAAATGTACGTGTAATGAAGTACAAACACCAGAACATGTCTTCTGGAATTGCAATAATTACATAACAAATAACAAAATAAGAGAAATAAGAGACCAATTAAAAAGGGATAATATACAAACTTTAATAAACGATAAAATGAAATTAGGAAAATTACAAATTGTTGCAAGACATGTATCAAGAAACTTGTGGAAGGAAAGAAACGATGAAAGAAGAAGAAATTAACAAGACCCACACCCTATATTGTAAATATAAAGTAATAAAGAATTAGAAGAAAGTAAACTAATCAAACAGAAAAAAAACTAAGTTCTGATGACAATTCCAGAACTTAAACCTTCACGTTCCTTATTTGTGTTAGTGTATAGTGCCTTGTTTAGTGTTTTGCTAGTGGTGGCAGGATTTTAAAATATAACAAGTGTTTTAGAAGAAGAAAGAAAATAAGAAGACTTTACAAAGCTGGTGAGAGAAATTCAGACAGACCAAAACAGTTCTGATGTTGATTTCCAGAACTAACAACTAACGAAAAATTGGAAATCTGGAAGTCCGATTTCCTTTCAAAGAATTTTCTTTTTAGTGGGAAAGACAGGTATGAATAACACCAAGAAAAAAATTCATACAGGGGAGATAACTATTTAAAAAAAAAAAAGATCCTGGTAATACTTGTTTAAATTGTTTACTAATTATTTCTTTTCTCTTTTCAGCTTACCTTAACATTTTATGCAAGGTGTTTCCTGCTCATGTATATGTATGTAGTATGTGTGTGTGTGTATGTGTCTTTGTGTATCTTTTCTTTTTTTTAAAAAAAAGGAAATAAAACAACAAGGAAAAATAAAGAAAAAATAAAGAATAGGGCATGATTTAAATTTTGTTTTAGGTATCATGCCAATAAAAGGTAAGCCTCGCCTCACCCTAACTGAGGCCAATCATAAAAAGAGGAGAGAAAACATACGAAAAAAAAAAATTAAAAAGTAGTAGAGAGAGAATTACGAGTAAGAGGCAGTAGCGTCTGCCATTTAATAAGACCATATGAAATGGCAAAGGCAGGGGAAAGTGGAGGCTTAAAAAAAAAAAAAAAACACACTGTCAACCAAAACCCGTCCCTTAACGATATCGCTACTAAGCAAACAATTTCTATCATCACTCTGTTTCTACGAGAGGGCTAAAAATATCGCCAAACGACAATTGTTAGTCGTCTATCTGAGTATTTGTATTCATATTTTTCTGAATAAAAATTCCATGCCAGCCATTAAAAAAACATTTAACACTAACTGATTTGAATGCTACTTCCGATTGCTCAGGTTCCATTATGAATAATAACTAACAAAAGTCAACTCAACAAGTCGGATCACGACGAAAGTGTCTGTAGCTTTCGTTAATGTACTATCATGACGTTCGTAGTTACTTAATCTCATCAATTCTCGCTACCATTTTTGACTATTCTGGTTCAATATGAATGTGATATTAAGATAGAATTTAACAACCATTAATATAAATTATAACAATGTAAATATACACAAATTATATATATATATATATATATTGCCTCAAATTGTTTTAAGCAAATATATAGGGATTTTATAGAACAAGAAGACTGTAGGCAAATACCAAGATTATATAAATACACAGGAAGCTACATAACTTTATAGTTACTTCTTGTTAGTTAGTACGAATAATTACGACTACGATTTTGTTAACGTAGTCTGAGTGGGGGAATAAAATATTCCAACAAAAACTAACGCTATGGGACATGTACTGGCAAAGTACATACACAATTGGTATTAAAGAACTAAAGAAGTGTATATATATATATATATATATATATATATATATATATATATATATATATATATATATATATATATACCAGCTGAATATACCCGTTCTTCGCATGGGGCTAGTACTTGGAAGTCAACGCTTGTGGAAGTTTTACTATTCATTTCGGCGACCGCGAAAACTTTGGATGTGACACTAACAATTTTGGATTACTTTAAAATGTCTCGGTATCCCCCCTCTCCGCTGGCTCCCGGCCGCATACAATTGTAGCTGAATTTGCAAGTCATCGCTAATGAAAGTCTCACCATTGATCTCACCGACTGCGAAAATTATGGAATTGACGCTAATATCGGTCATTCTGGATTATTTTTACATGCCTGAGTATTCCCCCGCTGACTCCCGGCCCGCATACATATGTAGCTGAATTTGCACATCATCGCTAATGGAAGTGTCACCATTGATCTCAGCGGTCGCGAAAACTATGGATTTGACTCTAATATCGGTCATTTTGTATTATTTTTACATGTCTCGGCATTCCGTGTCCCTCTCCCTCCCCGCTGACTCCCGGCCCGCATACAATGGTAGTTGAATTTGCAAATCATCGCTAATGAAAGTGCGAGCATTGATCTCACCGACTGCGACAATTATGGAACTGACGCTAAAATCGGTCATTTTGGATTATTTTTACATTTCTCAGTATTCCCCGCTGACTCCCGGCTTGCATACAATTGTAGCTGAATTTGCAAATCTTCGCTAATGGAAGTGTCACCATTGATCTCAATGACCGCGAAAACTATGGATTGGACACTAATATCGGTCATTTAAGATTACTTTTAAATTTTTCTGTATCCCCCCTCCCCGCTGACTCACGGCTCGAATAAGGTAAATTTGGAAGTTAATGTGATCAGAGTTTCACCATTGATTTCATGCGACCGCGAGAACTATGAATTCGACACTAATATCGGAAATTTTCTACTACTTTTACATGTCCCGATAAACGCTCCCCTGAGACCCCTGGTTCGAATTTTGAGAAAAACGTTTAACTCTGATCTGGTGTGTGGACCAAGGTATTTGTGACTAAAATTTGGTAACTCTCGGTATATTTGTCTGGTTCCCAAGCCGGTTCCGGTAAAAGCCCCCCTGAGACCCCCCTGGTTCGAAATTTAAAAAAAAACGGCTTCGTCTTGATCTGAGGCCCGGGCTAGGTACCCCTGACCAAAATTTGGTAACTCTCGGTCCACTTGTCTGGTTCCCAGGCCGCACACAGACAGACAGACAGACATACAGACAAACACACAAACAAACTCTTTATTTTATTTATATTAGATAAATAATTAATATACTGAATATCAGCTCTCCAACTTGAACGGCTTATGACATACTAAATTTTTCGCAAAAATTCGGACCCTCTTAGAATATGTAATATAATGAAACCGATACCGGTACCGAATGTATGATAACTTCCTAGTTGAGATTGAGGCCTAAGTATATGCCAAAAATCATTTCATTTGACTTTGCAATTTGGATATGATGATGATGGACACATAGTTACATTCAATTTTTTATATAATAATTCATATATTACACATGATTAAAACATTTTTCCCAGTAGTTAGCTCCTATACGAAATCACGGGCTGCGTCTCAAATAAGTCCTATTGCTATTATTACAGTTGCAAATATCAATATCTAAAATTGCCTGAAGTTCTTTTGTCAATAGAGACAAATGAAAAGAAAAAGGATGCCTTGAAAGTAGACAAATTCTCCAGTGTTCAGAAGCTGTCTACAATGCACTGAGCAGAATGAGTCTGTGGGTCGTAATACGTTGTTAAGTCAGAGTGGGTCCTGGTGGGTGGGGGTTGCAGTGGGTCACGTTCTGTTGACCCGCGGCCCCCCGACCCGCTCCATATCTGGACTGTACATACGGATAAAACAATCATATATATGTATTTTAACCTTCTTGATTTTACTGAACCTTCACTAATTTAAGATAATTTACAAAAAATGCAGGAAAGCAATTATTAATAACATATATAAAAATATAAAAATGTATTTTGAAGGAAAAAGTAATTGGTGTACTCAAGACTCGAACACGAGTTGCCTACTCAATAAACAGACACCTTACCGACTTATCCACAGCACAACGTGCAACTTGTCGTTTCGAAGCTTTATTTCTAATGAGTGTGTTACGTAACACAGCTACCAGATGTCAGTAGTGGAGCGATCACCGTCTTGAAGACCCATTTCGCAGTTACGAAATCAGTCTTTTAACCCCCATTAATCCGATTTTTATATACCTATCTCTCTCTTTCTCTCTCTCTCTCTCTCTCTCTCTCTCTCTCGCTATATATATATATATATATATATATATATATTGACAACAGTAAGTAAGAGTATAGATTAAGTTATTCTTGATTTTAATCTACAGAACAAATGCTTTTAATGAAAACATGGGGCCTGTTGCCGTAGATGGCTAAAGGCCGTAAATAAAATTCAAATTTCACGTGTAACTGGGGTAACTCCCGACAATGACTGATTTAAGACGTTTGATAGCGCGGTAATGGCTGGTTTATATACACAGATGCTATAGTCACTTTTTCAAGGAATTAAACACTATAAATGATGTTCGCGTTTGATGCTGAATGAGATTTATCCTATGAAGGGGGAAAAACCAGGATGGATACAGGGGGTAGGAGGAAAGACGGACACTGTTTATCCTTAAGTGTTAAAATTTAATTTATTCCCATGTCTTTTGCTCTTTCCTTTCCCTCTTTCCTTCTTTTCTCATTTTGTTTAGCTTTCCATACTTTTTCGGTCTCTGCATGATGCGTATTATTCTTTTCGTTTCCTTTGCATTAATTTCTATCTCTTTGATCTTAAAGTGAATGGAATTTCTGCAGATTTATCTCGTGGTTGTTTCTCTAAGTGATGCTCTCAGATAGTAATACTTTTTCCTCCAAATGGAGGAATATCCTGGCATGTTATGTTTTCGGACATGTATTTGCTGTCATGTTGGTTGTCCAACTATCACACATGCAGTTAAACTATTCTGCTACTGGAAAAAGCTATTATTTCTTATGTATCCAACCTCCACTTATTAACGTCGCTGACTGTACCAAATATAGGGAGAAGTGTACAACACAGTTCAAGTGCCTTTCTTCAAAGTGGTTTGAATTTGAGCTACAGTTTCACAAATGTTTTTACTATTTCTGATAGCTACTTCTCTTCACTGGGACAGTTCAACAAAGTGCATTTACGCAGAGCTGGTAAGACATGATGGCTCATATTTCTCACAAATCCTAAAATGTGCATAGGCAACAAATCTTGTAATCTTTCAATGAGGCGAATGAAACATAGTCTAGGGTATCGAAGTCTAAATTTCATGATAGTTCTTCTTGTTGATTATAAGATGGATATTCAGGAAACACAATGGGTATAGAGTTTTGTTTCACCTTTCGAATTTTACAATTTTCTTTAAAATCCTCTTTTACAAAGTGTTGACTACAAACAACAGATCTGTCAGACGGAGTTCTGTGATTTCGCTCTTTCCACCCTGTCCTGATGTTTTGTTTAACCATTTCTTTCATGGTTGAATTACGCGATGGTATTTCGTGAAATAATACTTCAACGTACACCAAATTGCCTTTTCATTATTTACAAAATGGTGCACATCAATAATATATTTTAACTTGCGAAAGCACTAAACCGCACAATGTTTTCTTGTATGATCTATGCGGTGTAATACGGGAAAATCATATGGTCATCTTTATATTATTTTTACCGGTAGGGATTTCACAGGCAGTGTAGAGGATGGTGCAGAGATTTCAAAGACGTATCTCATAATTGTTCTTCCCTTATCAACAGAACAATCACATATCCAGTTCTGGAAGAAGTAGATAGAATTGAACTTAGAACTTACGATCTACCAGCAAATGGGTGGGAATTGATTGACCTGATTAATGAACTATATGGAAGAAGGGGTATCCATTGGGAACTAGAAAATGTCTACAAACAAATGGCCAGTGTGCACGGAAGAATATATTTTGATTATAGTAGATCGCAGATGCTTACGATGCTATAGATGCTTATGTTTACACCCAATATGCATAGTAAACTAACAACAATAAAAATTGCACAGAACAATTCGCAACGATCGATGTTAAGTACAGTGGAACTACAAAGATATGCGGAAACTAACGATGCACAAATAGTTGCAATTCAAGAACCCTATACCTATAAAAATAAATTGACCACTTTCCCTGAAACGGCGAAAATAGTACATGAAGGTCAGGAACCTTTAGCAATAACGATAATTATGATCAAGAATTTGGAAGTTCTAAAGTTGTCGCAATACTGCGACAAATGGACGGTCTGCACGGAGATCACACGGAGATCAGAAAAGATTTAGCTAGTAAACTCACATTTTTAATATAGTAAGGAGATAAACCAGTTTATTACAAAATTGCAACAGAAAATTTGGCAAAACTCCGATAAGAAGATAATAATGGTCATGGATGTCAATGCAAAAAGCGTAGCTTGCGATCTGCATATACAGAACAAGAGGAGAAAAGATAGGAGATTTTATCGCGCAAAATGGACTCCTAATTATAAACTGAGGAAATAAACCAACATTTGTGGAGCACATGAAGGAATCGTATATTGACTTAACAATATGTACGCCAAATCTAATGGGAAGGATTAACAACTGGGTGGTGCATGATAAACTAACGAATAGTGACCACGAAATTTTATTCTTTAATTTAATCATGGAGAAACAAAGAATAACCAGCGAAAAACTGAATACAAAGAAGATTGATTGGAAAATTTTAAAAGAAAAATTGATATTCCCGCAATTGGAAATAACGGAAGAAACCTATACGATGGCGACAAGAATTTAAGAAGCAACAGTAATAGCAATAAGAGCATAAACTCCCACACATATACAAAGAACAGGCTACGGAGACTTCTGAAATCCCAAATTGGAAAGAATAAGAGTAAGAGCAAAGAGAATAATTTATCAAGCAACTTAGGTACCACAGCTAAAACAGATGAGACTCCAGGAGTACAGAAGAGCTAAAGAAGAATATCAAGCAGAGATTTTGGAAGAAAAGAAACATAGCTGGGACCTTTTCCTAGCTAGAAACATACAATTTTATCCATGGGGTTTGCCATACAAACTAATTATACAAAAAAAATAAACCCGGTGATATTATGTACTATTAGAAATTCGAATGGTTCCTTCATTAACACCAGGAAAGAAACACTGGACAAACTAACCCAATTTTTTCCCGACAGATTTAAAAGAAAACGAAATTAAGGAACAATAACAACTACGAAGGAAATACTAAGAAACAGAACCAACAGAGGAAATTCCGGAGACAGGCCTGCTCACTAACGAAGAAATAGGAATCATTATCAAGAAATTAAAGTTTGGAAAATCAACGGGATTAGATGGTATAACTAACGACATTTATAAACGAAATAAAGAGGTCTGGACTCCATATCTCAAGACCCTTTAATATTCTACTGAAAAGACAAGAATTCCCTGATAGCTGGAAAATCTCGAAGTTGATTACTCTTAAAATGTAAAGACAAGGACCTAATGGATATAGGAGCATACAGACCGATCTGCTTGCTAAAAAACATTAGTAAAATGTTTGAAAAATGATAGCCAACAGAATAAACAAATATAGGAACGTAAAAAACGACGAACTGCAGTTTGGATTAAGGGCAGGTAAATAAACAAAAGAATGCTTTTAAGGAACAATTGCTGACAAGTAGCTTCCAGGCGAAATATGTTCTAGCGCCATTTGTAGACATAGAGGGTGCCTTTGATAATCTTTGGATACCATCGCTAACAGATAATTTTAAAAGTATAGAACTTCCACAATACCTAATAAATATCATCAAAAGCTACTTCCGTAGTAGACGAATATTAATAGAACTAGAATAAGGCGATATAACTGTGAATAACGAATAAGGATGCCCACAAGGCTCAATTTTGGGACCACTAATATGGGACATACTGTTGCAACCATGCCTTGAAAAAATGAATAATAGCGAACTAATAGACAAAATAATAACTTTCGCCAATGATATCGTCATAATAATATCAGCTAATTGTAGAAGAGAATTATAGGTGAAAAACAAACCAAACACTAAACGAATTACATAATTAGCGTACTGACAACAAATTAAAATTATCAATTAGAAAAACTAAATACATATTATTTGGAACAAAGCTGCAGAGAAATCCACTAATTAAGATCGAAGATCAGAAAATAGAAAAATTAAAAGAGTTTAAGTATTTGGGGGTCAATATTGATGATAGACTAAACTTTGGAAAACATATTCAATATACTATTGATCATGGAAATAAAGTGACAAAAAATTACTAGCAATTGGCATGAATACTTATAAATTACCCATTCAAACTATATCATGAAACTCTACTCTGTGCTACTATGACTAATGCTGCAAGTGCATGAGCACACAGAATTATTAACAATAAAATGAAAAAGTATAAATAGACCTAAGAGAGACTTACTTATAAGGGTATGCGGAGCCTTCAGCACTACACCAAACAACACTCTATGTATACTGCTAAACGAAAAACCTGCTATTATTAGCTAGAGAAAAATAATCAAGAAAAAATAAGAGTTAATTGGCAATGAGGCTGCAACCAAGAATGACCTCGAGATAGCCATTGAAAACATATGGGATCAAGAATGGAGGACCTTAACTAAATCTAGGAGGCTATTCAATATAATATCAACAGTGGAGATGAGAAGAGATTAAAATACCTTGACCCAGCATCAGGATTGATACACTTTCTCAGTGGGCACGGACCCTACGAAACATTCCTACGTAAGATCAAAGCAAAGGACAACCCGTTTTGTGAATGTGGAGAACTAGGGTCACCCGAACATCATGTCCTTTGGTGCCCAGTGTTGGAAGACGAATTACCAGAAAGAGATAGTCTGAGAACAAAAGCGCTGGAACAGATAATCAGCACCGAAAGGGATTGCAAAATATTAAACAGAATCACACAAGCATACTCAGAAATGAGGAGCAAAAATTATAACAATGGAAATAAATAGGAATCAAATATGGATAAAGTGTAGATGGATGCGTGTTGGTGAAATTGGACCCCTCCCCAGGACTGAAGGCACCTTCTGGAAGGCACCGAAATTCCGTGCTCCCTGGAGGAAGAGTGGATGAGCCAGTGCATCCCCGGGCCAAACCTGGATCGGAACTCCGAATGCGCTGGAGCGTGTTTGCGAGTGTGTTTGTGCTCATATTAGTCGTTTTTGTGTGTGTGCGTGTGTGTTACCGGAACTGTTACCTTGCTGAGGGCTGGATGGCAGAAGTATCTCAGACTAGAATAAGGTTAGTCGGTGCCCGGATCTCAGTCCGGATACAGTTAGTAGGATACAACGGACCAGGGCCTGCACTAAGTGCTCTGAATGGGCCTTGGACCTCAACGTGTATTACTGAGATTACTCGACAAGGATAGCCTACATGAATGAGAACACTCCTGCATTGGACAAGCATAAACCACGAGGATCAGCTAAAACTAATGTAGCCATAGGGAAAATCGTGTATGATTATAACTATATTGGAGTATTGAAATAAGTGAGAAAAGTGAATCTGTTCAAGAATGGATGTGTTTGTAGATAGTGGTAGTGCTTGGTATTGTTATTCCATTGTTAATCAGTGGTTAGGGTGAAATTACAAAACACACGCAGGGTAAATCCAAGTGAAAAAACAATTAGTAAATTAGTGCATTATCTGGTGAAACACAGGAGAGATGCCCAAAATCATACAGGGATTATCCAAAAATCATACAAGGGGAAATCGAATAAAGACGAGGAGACCAAAAATAAATAAATAAATGAATAAATAAATAAATAACAAAATAAACAAAATAACATAATAAACAAATAACATATAATGACATAATTAAAGAAAGAAATATAAAAAATGGAGAACTAGGACACGAAAGGAGGGAACGAATAATGGAAACTAAATAAAACTAATTGATATTGTAAATAAAGAAATAAATGCATAAACAACAAATAAATAAAGATAAAACTAAATATACATAAACAATCAAAAAATAAAAAATAAAAACCGTAGAATAATTAAACATTAGCAAACAATTAACAATGTCATGTTGGGCTAGGCTTGGGTAGGTAAGATAGGTTAGATAGTTTAGTAAGTAATAAATAGTAATAAATTTTGATAAACTATTAGGATAGGAATAGGATACAATTAGGGACTAAGGTAGTTAGTTAAGAGCCAAGCTCAGTGGATATAGCACTTACGGAAATTATTCTTAATTTTCCATAGTTTAATGTCCTTTGTTGCTTTTGTCTGTTGTGTGCTGTGGTTGTTTTCCTTTTCCCTTTTCCTTTTCCCTTTTCCTGAAATATTATGAATAATGAATAAAGAAAAGAAAAGAAGTGGCAATGATGATAACCCGTTCCGGTTTTAATTTTCAGATACTGGATCTGAAAGACGGGACTGAGCCAATTCAAAAAAAAAAAATCTCATAATTATTTTTCCCTAGACAAATCTCCCCGCCACGTAGCGATAAAAATCTGGCTAAAATTGTGCTCTCCACAAACTATGTATCTGTTATTGACTACTGCAGTAGTGCAATCATATCGGAAAAAGTATCATTCCTGGCACCTCAAGTGGTACAACACGAAGTCTTGATTACATTCCGTTCGCTGAATTATCTTCGCCACCTGCCCAGAACATATAAAGTAGCACTAAGAAGTGAAGTTCAGGATCTAACATTCTCACAAATTCGGACTTTATGGCACATGTAACCGGAAGAAAAGATGCATTCTTCAAAACGACATGGAGAGTCTCAACGTGGGTGAAAATCGACCAACTCAAACGCAGCTTAATGATCTAAATCATCGGACAACTATGCAAGCAATATGAGAAAGAATACTAGCATGCTGAGGAGTACGTATAACGTATGAGGTGGATGTATTGGTTCCACGTACAATGCTTATTTCATGTAACAACCCGAACTTAATATGTTTGTCTTGTACCAGCAACAAAGGTAAAAGTGTCTGAACATCAACAAAAAAAGTAAATACATGTTTATTTGTCCCTATTGTCCGTATGGCCCATATGTACACTTGTATGTCGAGGTAAATGGACACTTGATACAACTTTTGTTTTTATCTTAGAACACACATTATAAAAGAAAACTTTCCTCGGTTTTTGACCATACATTACTTAACTATTGTAATATACTGTATATGTGACTGATAAATACAGTTCATTTTTCAAAAACCTGAGAAACTTATTATTGTAAATATGCTTAGCGTGCCCATTTGCCCAAACTTACCACATCATAGTTATCCCTTACACATAATAGTTGTCTATGTATAAACAATCAGATCCCCCTTTCAGAATTCGTATCCAAGTAAATCGAAATTGTCTTACCAGTTTACAAAAACGGAGTTCGATAGAGAAGGTTTCTATAAGAATCAAATATTAACTAGACGTCTTGCGCAAAACGTTCATGGAATATGTTAACAAAATACTCAAGTTATTACACGATCTACGTTTGGTATTATGAGTGATGAACTAAATTGATTTTCCTGAATCAATCTGAATTCTGAATGGAAGTCATGAAACAATGTTCATTAAGGCCAAAATAACCAATATTTAATTCTCGGTATCGTTATCTTAAGAATCATTCAATTCACAATGATGGAAGTCATTACGCCTTTGTGAAGATAACAAAACATTATATTCCGAGAAAAGCAATACAGAACGCATTACCTAGGTACAACGCTATTTTCTTTAACCATTTATATCTATGGTTGTAACTCATTATACGAAGTTATTAATGTATGCTATATTTATACATTGCTGTAGTTTCTGGCTAAAATAACATTGGTATTTAAAAATATTGACGAGACTCTAAAGAAGTCAATATACGGAGAAATTGAGATAAAAATGATTACCTTATAAATCAGCATTCAGAAAGACTTTTTTATTTACCACAATATTTCACTTATGTTAACTGGAATTATGTTGGGAAATGTATTCTTTGAAGGTGTACACATACATAAATGCCAATACACTATATATATATATATATATATATATATATATATATATATATATATATATATATATATATATATATATACCTGAGTGACATTGATCGACGAGCAGGATTCCGGAAAGTGACAAGTAATATAACTGACGTAGATGTTACTTGGCCGCGATTTATTTATTTACAGCAAATATTTGAAATGACTACTTTGATCATCAACACACAGAGTTAGTTATCCGTCTTACAGAGCTTTCACCTGCTGTGAAAACATTCTTACGTTGATGTTATCAAACGATTTCTTAAATGGGATGGCTTAGTTTTGATTTTAAAACTTATTTTTAAAAGTTTTTTTTTCAATTCGCTTCAGTCATGAAACATTTTTATTGATTTTTGTTCTTACGGAAATATTTTTTCTTTTTTTTTTCAGCTTTTATTACGTCTAAGCCTCTGATAATAAAAATAATATGTAACGCTACAATTTCGCGAAAAATATAAAATATTAGCAGAAGTACAAAACATGGATACAAAAGTATACCACCAAAGTTATACATTGCAAACAGTACACCTGTAGAAAAATCTCAAAAGTTTTAATTGTCAGAATACGTTAGCTTTACAAAATAAGATCTGGAAAACATCTTCCTCTACTGCTATGCCCGCGATAAACATTTTTGGTCCTAACGTTTATTAATCTTCGCACAAAGGGATATTTTTACCTGTGATATATAAACAACTTATTCTCGAGTACTTTCATTGAAGAAGAGCTTTCTTTTGTGCACTTTGTTCTTTCCATTGCGTAGTGTGAGAAATAAAAATGAATCTGGTTGTTTCGGTGAGCACTTCATGGCGCAATTAAAGGAAAGAAGAGACTTATGTACAAGGAGAACTAAGGAACATGCAAGAGTAAATTTCGATTAAATGCAGATACCAATAGTTCAAAAGCTCTACATAATGTTCTGTGAATGTATTTTTCTCTTGTATACTATCAACGCTGGAATAAGTGACACCCATCGAATGTGCGTTTTTTCGTAAACTGCACGCTAGCTGCAGAAAGATATGGACTTGATTTAACGATTACAGATATTCTGTCCACCTTTTAATCTGGAGAAGCACGCATGTCTGTTAAAAGGAGTTCATGAATTTAATGACAAAAGTGAGAAACATGTCACAATGTTGAATTTGAGCGATGAAAGTGACAAAAGGGCAACAAAATTGTAAGAAGTGATGACAATAATAGCTACAAGAGGTAAGAACACTTGATATACATTATCATCGTCATCATAGGTATTCAACCATTATTGGGTGTCCTTACCGCAACTAAGAAGCTTCCATGCTCCACAGAGTTCCACTAACCTTATTGTCTTCACGTACGAATTTTTGATTTGATATCGCCCAGTAATTGTAATCTTCTTCTCTCTTCTCCCTCTTTCCTGCCACCATACTCTGTAGCACATCCATCATGATACTGTTCCTTCTTAGCCAATGTTCCAACCAGTTTCTCTTTCTCTTCTTAATGATATCTAAAATTGATCTTTTCTCCCTCATCTTTATTAACACGCTCTCGTTCGTTTTCCGCTCGACCTAGGCAAATCTCTCCATTCTTCTCCATACCCACATCTCGAAATTTACCAGTCGTTTTTCATCACTTTGCGTAATGTCCATGTTTCTCCCCCGTACAGTACAATACTCCTCTATGAATCTTTTTCACAACTACTTGTTCAAGGTTCCACACAATATTAATTTTTCCTCCTAAAGGCTTCTTTCGACATTCCTATCTATGGTTTTGTTTCACGTTCGCACTTCATATCATTGCTAATAATACTTCTCAAGTATCGAAAACTGGCCACTTGTTCTAATTTCTCCCCACCTACTACTATATTTGACACCGACCGCTATGTTCCAATTAACACGACTATTGTCTTTCTAACATTTATTTTCACACCATATTCTTCACAACCCTTCTTCAAGTTTTCTAAAATTTTATTGATTTTCTCTTCAGATTCGGCAACAAGGGACGTATCATCTGCAAACCGTATACACTTAATCATTCTACCTCCTAAGGAAATACCCTCTTCATTGTGTAGGTTCTTTTTCACTATTTCTTCTAGATAAATATTAAAAAATATTGTTGGCAGGAGACAACATGTCGAATTCGTCTTCCAATTGCACTTTCATCTGTTATTTCTTCTCCTATTCGAACACTAATTTTTGGTTCATATAAATTTCTTCTAAGTCCTCCATCTTTTCATTCTAACTCAGCCTTCCTTAGAACTTCCAACAATAATTCACAATTCACGCAGTCAAAAGCTTTTTTTAGATCAATAAATACTATATACAACCTCTTTCTCTTTTTCTATATACATTTCACCGATCACTCAATAATCCAATTGCATCTCTTGTGCCCTTACCTCTCCTGAACCCGAACTATACCTCCTCAGCTTTGCCATTTGTTATCCCGTACAACTTTCTGTTCAGAATTCAATGCAAAATTTTTACTCCATGAGATATAAGACTAACAGTTCTATAATCCTCACATCTTTAGGGTTCGATTTCTTAGTCATTGTATCATGATTATATGCATTAAGTCTTTTGACCACTCTCCTGTTTCATATACGTATTTCATTGCACAATTGGAACAATTCTTTCTTGCTCTAGTCTCCCATATTCTTAATGAATTTGATTGGTATATTATCTTCCTGGTTGTCTTTCCATTCCTAATCTTGAATATAGGATTTTCAAACTCACCCCAAAGGATACTAAACCCTTCATCATCTTCGACTTCTTCATTTTCTACTTTAATATCTAGATCACATGGTATATCCCTACTCTCATGGAGTTTTTAGTAGTCGCCTTTGCTATCTTATGTTTGTATCTTACTCCTGTTCATCTTTATGCTGATAACATGGAAGTTTGATACTGTTTCAAAAAGCAAATTTGTAGAGTGTCTTATCTTATACTAATTGCTAATATAGTATTCAATATGCAGCCATTTAGTGTCACTTTTGTAAACTCAGAAAATAATAAAGCGGATGAGGCCTCACGAGCGATGCGATCGATCTTCCAACTGCCCTCGATCAGTCATGAGCCCCCACCTGGTGACCACGGGTATAAAACCTGTGAACCAGGTGGGGAGAGCTCAGTTTAAGTTTAGATAGGGTAATCGGCGTTGCCCGTGTAGCGCGCGTGGGATCTCGATTGATTCATACATACTTTTTCTCAAGTTATTCTTTCTATCTTCCTACTCTTGCTGCCTTTCCATTCTTATTTTCTACTGCTCTCGTAATATCTCCTTGTTTCCTTCAAAGTTCCATAAATTTCACCTCCTTGTTCATTTCTTCATATTTTCCAACTCTCTAATTCTTCTATGTCCTCACATTTTCTTTTATAAAACTCTTCTTTTCCTCTGTCTGTATTATTTCGTAATTTTCTGTTTAATTTTCTCTACATTTTTCTGTCCTCGTCTGCATCAACCTGTTCCCACATCATCTTGCTTTCCCTCATTTGCTGCAACATCTGTTCTATATCTCATGGTTTCTTAGTCGGTTTGTGTTTGCGGTAACCTACTATTTCTTCTGTAGCTTGCTGTATGCAAAGTTTAATATGCTTTCACTGTCTTTTACTCCCGCATCTATTCTTTCCTCGTTTGAGTATATTTCTCCGAATTTTTCAACGAAAATGTTACTTACTTCTCGTTTTTCAACTTTTCAGTATTCGACATCTCGCTGCCTACTTTTCTACTGTCTATATTTTTCAGTTGAATAGTACGGCTAGCAGAAGGTTATGATCATAGAAAATGCCAGCCCCGGGAAGAGTCTTTGAGTTCTCCAAGCTATTCCGATACCTGTCCTGAATTATAACATGGTTTATCTGATATCTTCCGGTGTCTATTGAGGATTACCACGTATATCTTCTTCTATAGTGTTGAATGAACCACGTGTTCCCAATTACTAGTGAATTATGTTTACAGAAATTGACCAGTCCCTATTTTCTTTTATTTCTTTCGTCTAAACCATATTTGTCTATGGCATTACCTTTCTACCTTTCTCCCACAACTGCATTGAAATCTTCCATTAAATTACAGGTGCACCCCTCTTCTCTCTGTCTATATTTTTTCTATTTTCTCATAATTTTCTTCCACTTCTGCAGTTGTATGCGAAGTCGTCGCTGCGTGTTTCAGTGTTACTAATAAATTCCTTTTTCCTTTAAGTCTTAACATCCTTATTCTATCATGAACAATTTCTTCTTCAACAAGTTCCCACGAAATCTAGATTATTTTGTTTTATTTCCTATTTAAGATTTTTAAATTTCCCTTCCTGTAACGTGGTACGTACGTTTCATGTCCCAATCCCAAACCTTTTGCTCTTGCATGTCTTTCTTTCCCCACTATCATCCGCCCATTGTTAATCATCGAATAGTCTTTCCGAAAACATCCCCCTCCCGGAGATCCGAATAGATGGGTATTTTACCTCCGAAACTGTATTTTGATCTGCGAAAGATCATTATAATATTCTCTTTCTGCTGTCTGCAAACTATGGAAAAATATAATAGTGCGGTCCAGCGCGAGCTGTAATCTACGTATTACATTGAAATTTGGTAAATATGCAAATGAGACCATGTGGAAGCGAGTTATGGTGGAAAAATATTAGTTCCACTTTCCGCCACCAGGAGAAAATATGGCGCTGTACAGGCAATATGTACCTGGAAATGTATGGATAAGACGATTATCTAGGGCGAAGACTTCAAACATGTGGGATAAATGTAATGGAAACAAGGTGAAAAGCAGATGATTATAACAAATGGTGCAAACGGAACAACTTTAGGAATAATGTGAGGGTAAAAAGGTGAAACTTTATTTCTATTTAATAGTACCAAAAGGTATCCTCGTCGCCAAAAGTGCCTTTACATCGCCGTGACGGGTATGTAACCATGGAGTACTCCAACGAAGAGTGGTTGCATAAGAAATTGTGATTAATTTTGAAAAGTTTTTATTTTGACTAGAGAAATAACGTAGGTATAGGGAGTAAAGGCATAGATTTGAAGCATCAGCGCATTATCATCTCTGAAAAGATTCGTATTCTCAGGTTTTCAATTTATTATCTTATATGTTAAGTTAATAAGTGCTAACAACTGCTACTAGCGCTTTTCACTCTTCAGGAATTTACTACATGTTCGCAGGCCACTTTTCTTAGTCCTAAATGTGTGCATGAATTATTTCATTCGCCGCACTGCAATTATTTGAGAATGGAAACTGATTACCCTGAACGTGAATATATTTCGCTGTCGTAAAGCAAGGACCGTAATAAATGTAGATAAGGTTCTTATTATTATATAAAACACAGAAGTATTTATTCCGTATATAGAACAATATAATAAATAACTAAGCAACATCATAATCACTAACGCCCGCAGGAATTTTTCCAATTGGGGGAGAACAAAAAACCGACATAGACTTTTTCGTTTTATTGCCCTGTATATATGAAGTTAAAAATCATAACATTTATCATTGACAGCGTATATCGTCTTTCGCCGCTGTAGCCTATTACTCAGAACATTCATCTCCAGACATGATGTCGAGAGAATAGAAAGAAAGAGATATGAGCAGTGGCGTAATTAATTTTACTGCGCCCTGGGTTGATTGATTTACTAATACCCACCCCTACCCCAGGCATTTCAGTTGCTGCGTTATATGTATGGATCCATGTCAGAAAGGCCCGAATCAAAACGGCCCGCGACAAAAGTGCCTGAGTCAAAAGGTCCCTGCGTCAAACGGGCCCGGGTTGAAAGGCGTCCCGTTGCAAAAGGGCCCTAGAGGAAACGGCCCAGCGTCAAAAGGGCTTGGGTCAAAAGATCTCCGCAACAAAAGAGCCCGAATCAAAACGACCTTCATAAAACGAGCCTGGGTCAAAAGAGCCCCACGACAAAAGGTTCTGAGTCGAAAGGCACTGCGTCAAAGTGCCCGGGTCAAAAAGGGCCGGAGTCAAACGGCCTCACGTCAAAAGGCCCGGTTAAAAAGGTCTCCGCAAAAAAAGGACCCGAATAAAAACGCCTTTCATCAAAACGTCCTGGGTCAAAAGGTCGAGTTGCAAGGAACCTGGGCCCTGGTCAAAATGGTCCTGCTACAAAAGGGGCCGAGTCAAAATGGCACCACGTCAAAACAGTCCGGGTCAAAAGGTCTCCGAAACAAAAGGTCAGAATTCGAAAGTGACCCCGCTACAGAGGGAACGAGTCAAAACGGACCTGCGACAAAAGAGCAAGGGTCAAACGTCTCCTCAACAAGAGGGCAGGATTTAAAAGGGCCCGAATCGAAACGACCCTAATCAAAAGGGCCGGGTCAAAAGGGTCCCGCGACAAAATGGTCCGAGTCAAAAGGACCCTGAGTCAAACGGAACCGGGTCAAAAATGGCCCCGCTACAAAATGCCCGAGTCTAAACAGCCCCTTGCCGAAACGACTCAGGTCAAAGGTCTCCGCGACAAAAGCGCCCGAGTCATAAGGCCCTGCGTTAAAAGGGCGCTGCGTCAAAAGGGCCCGGTCAAGAAGGTTGTGTAACAAAAGAGCGAGAAAAATTCTTTCACTTTAGATTGCAAACATCATATTCGATCAGGGTTTCCCCTCCATTTTGTTGTAACTCTGATAATAAGAGAGTTATCGTATGTCATGTGACTTTGGAGAACTCTGTATAGAAGCTGAAACACTAAACAAATAATAGCCAATCACTTTTTACTATGGAATAAACAGGACACCTTACTGAAAATTGTAACACTAAACAACTAATAATAACTTTTGATTGTGGAATTAGCACGACAGTTTTACTGGAAATGAAAAACACTGGTGAACCACTAAACAACTAATAATTTTAAAAAGTTAAGATTCTTTTCAGTTCAGATTATGAATTGCAGAGTTCCTGAATAATTTCGTTCACAGAGGCTAAATTTAATATGTCTCTTTCCATATTCATTAGTAGAAATGTGTCCAAATTGTCATCACACAAACTAGCTCTGAGATTGGTTTACTCTCAAATTTTAACTTTGAGAAGCAACTTTCAAATGTCACCTGTGTGCATGGTAGAGACAACGCATGTTTGTATACAATGTATAAATTATTAAAATAAATAGACTGACAGAAATTGGTACAAAATTTTCCCTGCACATGACAAGCAATTTTTACACAAGGTATTTGCAGCATCATTATCATTCTTGCCCTGAATCCCGTCCAAAGATGTTCCATCTCCCATAGCATGCACTGATGCATAATCATCTTCATCTTCTTGAGGGGCATTATATTCTTCAGGATCATCAAAAACCAGAACGTTTTGAGACAGTGTAATACACGACAGAGAACTGCTGGAGCTCTTTCTAAACTTCCTCCTGTTTTATATCTAGGTTTTTCTCAAAAATTCTGAAAGCTCTCCAGACACACCATTCTTCTTGATTTCCAAAAAGTGCTTGTGACCCAACATTTGGAGTTGTTTTGGCTGCTGAATTCTATCACCGACACATGTAACAGCTGTATTCAGAATTTCGTTGAAGTTTTTTTTATTTTGAATAAATCATTTTCACTTATATTTAAGTTCTTTTCCAGTTCATCTGCTGCAAGCTCGCCTGACATTTTTTATCTTTAAGATTCTTCTGTGCGGAGAGTCTTTTTCCATTGCTATCTCTACACCAGATTGCGCAAGTTATTGATTTATTTTCACACAGAATATTTTTGTATTTTAGTAAAGTATTGAACAAACATATTTTGCCTCTAGTTTCTTCTGAAGCTGCTGCTACAAATTGTCTACAAAGCCTCCAGATTGCAAGATATGGACTATCTTATAACCTGGAAACTTGTAGACAATTTGTAGAAAATATCGTGTGACAAATTCGACTTGTAGACAAAACCATGAGACTGCAGGTATTTTGAAACAGGCTCCGTTTCTGTAAATAAGTCCTGAAACACAAAGCACATCATTACAGTGTTAAATTCTGTCAATTTATTCAGCAAAGTTTAGCTTGAAATTTTGATTTCGAATTAAAAGTTTTGTCCTGTACATCATCATTGAGGGACAATAAAAATGAAAGAAATCTTGATGATAGACAGTCGTTAACGTCTTGGCTTCATGTTTCGTAGCGAAACTCGTTAGTGTCGACTACCGCATTCAGTGCCTTGTTTTTGCTCCATCATCGTGTTGCACCAACTTGTTGCACTTTTCGTAGTTTGTCATGTCCCTCGTGGCTTGCATCAATCAATTTCTTCCAAACATCCTTTCTTTTGTAGTATTCAGACAGAACACGGCAGTGGTTTCAACCACACCAAATAAATTTGCAGCTTCAGGGATCTACTCAGTCGAATTTGTCATAACAAAATTAAGAACATGAGCCATGCATCGGGTGTAAATTATTTCAGAATTTTCCTTCTACAGTAATGCTTTAACTCCTTTAAGGCATCCACTCAAAAAATGAAATGAAATCTTTGAATTTTAGGTCCTACAGTTACGAAGGTTAGGCTAAAGGAGACGATGATTATGAGAAATGAATGAAATAGTGGAATGAAGAAAGTGGAAAAAAGGGGAGAACCCCGAAGAAACCCACGAGCATGGTGTTTGTCTACCACAAGGTTCACACGTCACGAGCTGGGATGTAACCAAGGACCCCAAGCACCGGAGGTGAACCCTCTACCACTGAGCCACCGCGCCCCCAGCATCTACTCAAGATAGCACCTCCATCAAAAGAGCACCTTACAATGTCAGACATCAAAACATTGTTGGCACAAAGTACTCTTTTGATTTCATTATAAGTTTCTTGTCTTGTTGTGTCACTGTTTACGAAAACTGCTAACAGCCGCTCAAATATTTACCGTTTACAACGTAGAAAATTACTATAGCCAACTGATTAAACACTGAAACACCTTGGATAGAATCAACCATTATGCTGAAAATGCCCGTTTTCTTAGCGTCTTCCACTGTTTTCTCCTGCAATTTTGTAAACGTTTTTGATAGAAAATATATTTTTTAAATGTGCTGTTTTTCCATTTTTGAGTTATCAAATACAGATCTACAAGATGTATTAACATCCATAAAGGACCAATCAGCCTGTGGTTAAATATGGACCCAGCTATAAACCAGGCCCCAGTCTTCAACGATGAAAGGGCCCCAACTGCCCTACATAATAAAAAAGGTCCCCAACTACCCAATAAAATGAATAAAGTGTTTTACTGCTCATTGTAATGTAAGAAGGCCCCAACTGTCCAATGTCCAAGTCCCCAGGTACAAACTAAATCACCGTTTCTGATAATAAAAGACCATAGTGAAAGATGGACCTAGGCACAAATCTAGTAACAAAAGCACCCTATTGAAAAACATAACTTACTGATTGATGGAAGAATGGAGTGTGTTGGCAGCATAATAACAGTGATCTACCGAATTATTTAGCTTTCTTCTGTTTTAGCTTTTCTCTCTTTCTCTTTTTTTCTTTATTGTTTCATTATTTTTTTCTGAGAGGACCTAGGCTGCGATTGCGGTCTAACGGCCCTGGCCAGTCCGCCCCTAACTACCGTCTTTCGGAGTTTGTATTCTCGTGACATAGTCCAATCAAACTTTATCAATTGTTGACTTTCCCTTACTTCTAAAATTCTATTTCTAACCCTGGATCAAAGAATAGTATGAAAAATATTCTGTCGAAAAGATTAGTTTGATTTTGCTGTGAGAAGACATATGTTGATCTCTATACAGGGTTATACTTCAGGAAAGATAAGCAAAATATAGGGATAATATCAGACTAATTAAATGAAAGCTGAATTTCTCAGTATAGGTATTTCAGACTAAACCTTAAAACACACTAAAAGTCCCCATCGATCCCACACCGGCTTCATTCTCAAAATAGCGTCTAAAGATAGCGGCACAAGAAGTCGTTACTCTGACATTTGTTCCTAGATTTTGAACAAACATACATGGATTATCATCATCTAAACGTTTTTCCTCTTTCATTTTCTTTTTCTTAGTTTTAAAGTGTACGTTCTAACTATAAATAAAGCTCTCACGTCAAGAGAGGATAAAATTTATTGAATTTTTCGATTAACCTTTTCCAGACAGGGTGGCCAAAGTGTCACTAACAGGTAGGGACACTTACTTAATCCTCTCTTGTGTGAAGATTAATAAGGATACCGGTATGATTTTTCTATGCCAAATATGGTTAGACCATAATTTATCCTGGTGGTATGTTTTATCCAAGTGCCAAATTTCATGCTCACATTTGAGCCAAAAGTCAAAAAAATAGAGATTTTTCGAGTTTCGAAATTTCCTTTCAGTTTTTTTTTCAGTATGACTTCCTTCGTTTTAGAGAGATCTACTTAAGACTTGTCAGGTATATACCGAACATAGATACCTAATTTGTAGATCAATCAGACCAACTCAAATCAGTGTTGCATACTAGAGAAATTAAAATTACCTTATTTTTCGATCAACAAATTCGAATTTTATGTTTATAAATCCGTACCTATAGGTACGAACGCAAGTCAACTTACACCAGTCGAACAACAGTCTTTACTAAACAAAAACAAGTACACATCGATATATTGGGTAGTTAGGGGACTTACGAAAAATTCCAATTTAGGTCCTAAATCCTGATTTTTTTACTTTTTTCTTTACTATAATCTATTTTCTTTAAATTACAAGCTTAGTTTCTTAGATATCGACATGATACTTGTAGAATATATTATTGATGTACCAAAGTTTATTTTAAGATAGTTGTGTTTATCTTTTAGCAGTGTTTCCACCCATAGAAAATTTTAATTTCCTATTACAGGAGGAAAATTCGGAAAATATTCCATTTTTGTCTCTATAATTTCTCTCTCTCAAATTTGTTCCTATAAGTTTAACAAATATACATGGATTTTCATCTTCTGGTCACTTAATTACGCAAAGTAAATTGGATTATTTGGTGTTAATTATTAAATTAATATAAATTTTCAAAATAAATTTATCGAGTAAAAATCTTATTTTCCTCTATTTTTGGTTGTAAATATAAATGTCATCTCAAAATTGTAAACAATAAATTGTAATTTCTAGTACATGTTTTTTATAAAATATTTAGAGAGTTTGTTATGCTTATTATGAATAGATGTATTTACAATAACGCAGGATGTATTAGAAATTATTTAAATTAATAGTTTATAATTGCATGGAGCTAGAAGTGAAGTTTATAAGACATCGTCAACAGCTTCATCTGATTCAACAGAAATAACTTCTTGAGCATTAATGCAAGTCATTCCACTGCAGTTTTTGCAGAATTTAGTACAGGGCTGTCAATTTTTTCGACATTCACATCTTTGGAATAATCATTACGAAGAGATATTTTACATTGACAACTAATTTGAATCAAGAGCTCATCAGGCACCGCTAAAAAGTTGTTAATGCTGAAACCAATTTTTCATTTTTCACTTACTAACCCCATTCTGTGGGTTCGAGCTTATTTCCAAACCAAAACTGGACTTGACGGTACGCTCTTAGTGAACGTTGTCTGGCAGCTGCAGATTTTGGAGGTAGGTTCCCAAGATCAAAGCTGAATAACTACAGTTACCCAAGAGTGTTTTTGTATCGAAAGAAATCAAAATCCTCACCTTCCTTACCAGCCTACAGTCTCACCAAGAATTTTTCTTCTGTAGCCATTAGAAGTTCAGTGTCTTGATTTTTACCATTAAAAAAGAGTTAGAGAATGAGCTAATTCGTTATCTGTTTGAATCAGTTTCAGAGTAGAATTTTTGCCTTTCTTGGAAAGAACTGATGCTGAGTCAAAGCCTGTTAATGGATGTAATGCAGGTATCGAAGTAGAAAGAGGCTCCATTTTCTTACTAATCATCCCAAACCGTAACATTTAATTTCCCTTGTGGTAGATTTTGGTTTTACAAAGTACAAAGTCTGGTTTTGAGCGTCCTATCATAATTACCAACAAATCAGTGTCTCCACCAACAATAGCAACTGACTGCTGTGTAGCACACATATCAATTCTCGGTGAGACACGAAGGTGAGACTATAGGCACCAAACGTTAATATTCTGAGATAGCAGCAATGGAGTAAGTTTTTCAATGAGACGTGTCTTATTCAGTGAACAACAGAGAATTTGCTGTCAAGATGTGCATAAAACAACTCCATAAAAGTATTGAAGACAATTAAGAAATGAGTGCTTAACAATATATTGTCAAGAAACTATAGCTTTTTAACAAGCTTGTCATATGTCCCTGATAATACATCCTTCATTATCGAAATCTTGATTCCCATATTAACATGGTTGGCTTGACTTCGATTGTTTTTTTACAAAGACTAGCAACATGATCAGATTTTGGAACTTTAGTGACTCTGGAAATTTCAGTTCTTTCAACTACTTCTGGAAGTGTGCATATTTTTATTTCTCCCATACTATGAAACGTATTGTGACAGCCAAGTATCCATGTATTAAAAACTGCATTGTCAAATGCGAACTGAATAAATGAAGTTACTTTTTGTTGACTCCTCTGCATTTATTTTTGAATATTCGGATCGTCTTATCTCGTGGTATAGGACACTTATTTCAAGACTAGTCAAAATATCTATTAGTTGTCTAGATGCATAGTAACGCAGGCAGTGTACACCTATCGTTAGTTTCAAGAAAGAAAGAAATGATCTAGGCCGACAACCTGAAATGATAAGCTGAGCTATCACCGAACGCCTACGGTTAGCTGCTGAACTGTCATCGTTGTTCCTCTTCTTTGTTATTTCACGAATCAAAAGTTTCAGGGATTTAGGAACCAATTCAACACCACTTACTGTTTGCTCATCCAAAGGAGTATATTCTTCAGTATTGTAGGCTGAATTCGGATGTCTTCTTCTCTAATAATTTCTACTGCTTTTGCACGACTCTAAGCTCTTCCATGTTTATTATTATTATTATTATTTGTGTATCGCTGCCATTCTTCATGCAACTTATCGGCATAGCCTATAAATGTGAATATTACTTCTTTACCATATGAAGTCCGACCATCTGTTATGAGCAATCCGTCTCCATAGTGATAAATAAGATTTTTCTTCAACTGCATGTCAGAGTAACAAGACATCCATCATTACTATCAATATGTTCAATGAGTGTATTGAAGGTTTGGAGTATAATTTCATCCACAGATCTCCCAACTGTGCTGATTTTCTCGCTAATCAAAAAGATATTGTAACAGTTATGATTACGTTTGGCATCTGCTGCTACAAAATCAATGACACTTCCTATTCTTTTGATTCTTTTGTCCTTCACTGTCCTTCCGGTTTTTCACCAGGAATAAAACAGTTTTCTGAAACTCGAGTTTTGGGGAATTTAAATTTTCTGTAATTGAAAACACTGCTACCAGACATACGCAAACTATCTTAAACGTTTATACCCCACTAATATAACTTAGAAGTATCATGACGATATCTAATAAACTAAGCATGTGATTTTTAAAAATCTACCTAAAAACCACAATTATTTTTCCACTTAGAGAACAAAGTCTACTGTACTTCACCTAATTATCCAACTGAAACTTTCTATGGTGCGTAACACGAGGCTTTTAGACACTGGTATGTGTGTTCCAATGTAGCCAACAAGATGGAAATTATAGAGAGAAAAATGGGATATTTTCCGAATTTTCCTCCTGTAATAGGAAATTAAAATTTTCTATGGCTGGAAACACTGCTACCAGAAAAACGCAACTATTTTAAAATAAACTTTGGTACATCAATAATATATTCTACAAGCATCATTTCGATATCTAAGAAACGAAGGTTGTAATTTAAAAAATAGATTATGGTAAAGAAAAAAGTAAAAACAATCAAGGTTTAGGACCTAAATTGGAATTTTTCGTACGCCCCTAAGTACCTAATTGTAACGATCTGCATTTGCTTTTGTTCAGTAAGGACTGTTGTTCGACTGGTGTAAGTTGACTTGCGTTCGTACGTATAGGTACGGATTTATAAACATAAATTTCGATTTTTTTTACCGGAAAATTAGGTCATTTTAATTTCTCTAGTTTGCAACACTGATGTGAGTTGGTCTAATTGGTTTAAAAATTAGGTATCTATGTTCGGTATATACCTGACAAGTCCCAAGTAGATCTCTCTAAAGCGATGGAAGTCATACTGAAAAAAACTGAAAGGAAATTTCGAAACTCGAAAAATCTCTATTTTTTGACTTTGGGCTCAAACGTGAGCGGTGAGCGGAGACACTCAGATAAAACATACCATCAGGATAAACTATGGTCTAACCATATTTGGCATATAAGGATATCATATTAGGATATCATATCATTCTTATTAGTGATCACACAGGAGAGGATTAAGTAAGTGTCACTACCTATACTGAGAAGTTCAGCTTTCACTTAATTAGTCCGATATCAAAGCATATCTTTCCTGGGCTATTAGTGAAAAGTATTGGGACAGAACAATAATAATGACATGCGTGGACGGAGGAAAAAATAAATGTTACAAATGGTATTATTGCAAAAACTGCATTGATTTGGAGTGTGGTCACCGTGGAAGGTATCTTGAATTCCGCCATATTGCATATCAGAGAATATTGTTTCAAATGTAAAAGGTTATGATTTTACACTTCAACTTAGGCTTCAATATTTCCATAAATGAGAATGTGAACTCATTTTTGACACATCATCTGTTTGAGACAGAGTGTGCTATGTTTGACATGTATCTAATAGAAAAATGTATCATGATAGGACAGTAACAAAAAGACGCATAGACGGAGGAGAAGCAAATGTTACAATTTGGCATTGGTGTAGAAACTGCGTTGAATGATTTATTGTACATCATGGAGCCATCTTGAATTCCGCATATTGTATACTACACATTTTAAAAAAATAGAAACAGGTATGTGTTGAGTTTAGATTTTCAGTATAACGTCTCGTTCAGCATCAAGGCTATATGAAAAGAGGTATATCTGTCACATAAATTAAAGATAGAATCTTCCTCAAACTACATTCATCGTCCGTTTCAAAAGCATCGGAGTCTACATTATTTATTATTTCCGTAATTTCTCCGGGCGAAAATGCGCCACTATCATAAGAACCACGACTTGACGCGGTGGTATTCATAGCCAAAAGCTCAACTAAAAAGAGGAAGTGAATCCTAAGCAAACTACAAGAAGAATGTTGAAACAACCATACACACTTCCACTGGCTAATAGAAAAAGGAAAACAAAAATAGCTACATGTTTTTGCCTTTTGAATACTGATATCTTTTTGGGAATATATACTTGACACAACATGTCATTTAAATCCACGAAATACGTGACGGTAGGCATGAAGGTGTAAAATATTCGTGAAAAGTAAACAGAAGGGACTAGTTGTATGCTACTATTGTTTTCCAACAGTCAACTCAGTGTTCAACTGCCAGAATTGACCTTGATAGGTAGGCCTACGCCTTGACTGAACACCTTGTAACAAGAGGGCAACTATAATTACCCATGGGATTCTTGCAGCTATACAGCGAGCTGTGTGCGTTCTGTGTCACTACCTCTCTGCCCCTGGCTGTGTTTGCGAAAATATTGTTTGCTTTTCATGCTTTGGGATAAGGGATAAGACACCCTTGCACACCTTGGGAGAGTGAGAGGGAGTAACATAAAATGATCGAAAGACGACCGATTTTATGTAGAGTTCATAGATTCAGGCAGTGGCGTATGCTGGTTTGAAGGCATGGGCTACCACTGACCATGTATATTATTATTGATTACGATAATAATAATAATAATAATAATAATAATAATAATAATAAAAGTAATATTGTAATAATAATAACAATAATCAAAATATACATAACAATGAACAAAAAGTGGTTGAAGTGTTTTGTTTGTACTTTTGTTTGAGACTATTAATGTTTACGGTAAATGAAATTCCATCATACATTTGCGCAGTTAACTTCTCGTGGATTGCATTCGTAAAATGTTAATTTTTACCAAAGTCACTTCCCTCAAGAGTTGCCTCTGTTAGTGACATTGGTTGTCATGTCATACCAGTCGTCACAAAAATTCTGAGTATGGTAACGTAACGCAAAAACGCAGACAGTAATTATAATTGTTGTTTATTATCGCTACGTAATTCGCAAAATTTTGCGTTGTGTTAACAAACGATTCTCGGGTACTTTGGTTGTGGAGACCTTTTGATTCGGGCCCTTTTGTTGCGGAGACATTTTTACCTGAGCCCTCTTGACATGGAGCCGTTTGACTCGAGTCGTTTTGTAGCGGGGCCCCTTTTTGACCCGGGCCCGTTTAACGCAGGAGGCCTTTTGACTCTGGTCCTTTTGTCGTGGGACCCTTTTCATCCGAGCACCTTTTATGAGGGGCGTTTTGATTCGGCCCCTTTTATCTCGAGCTCTTTTGACGCAGGGCCGTTTCACTCGAGCCCTTTTGTAGCGGGGCCCCTTTTCACCCGGGTACGTTTGAAGCAGAGCCTGTTGACTCGTTCCTTTTTTCGTGGGACAATTTGACCCGGACTCTTTTTATTAGTGGCGTTTCGTTTCGGGCCCTTTCGAGCCGAGCCCTTTTGTCGCGGGGCCGTTTTGACTCAGGCCCTATTGTAGCGGGGACCCTTTTGGCTCGGGCACTTTTTATGAGGGGCGTTTTGATTCGGGCCTTTTGTTGCAGAGACCTTTTGACAGGGATCCTTTTGATGAGGAGCGTTCCGATTCGGGCCTTTTGACTCGAGCCCTCTTGTTGAGGAGACATTTTAACCCAGGCCTTTTTGATGCAGGGCCGTTTGACTCGAGTCCTTTTGTAGCGGGGCCCCTTTTTGACCCGGGCCCGTTTGACGCAGAAGGCCTTTTGACTCAAGTCCTTTTATCGTGGGAACCTTTCCATCCGGGCTCCTTTTATGAGGGGCGTTGTGATTCGGCCACTTTTGACTCGAGCCCTTTTGACGCAGGGCCGTTTGACTTGGGTCAATGATAAATGTTATGACTTTTAACTTAATATATATAAACGAAAAGCTCTATATCGGTCTTTTGCCCCTCCCCCAATGGGAAAAATTAGGGGTATTAGTGATTATGATGTTGCTTAGTTACTGTATGATATTGTTCTATACACGGAATAAATACTTCTGTGTTTTATATAACAATAAGAACATTATTTACATTTATTACGGCCCTTACTTTACAACAGCGAAACATATTCACGATCAGCGTAATCAGTTTCTATTCTCAAATAATTACAGTGAGGCGAATGAAATAATTCACGCACAGATTTAGGACTTAGGAAAGTGTCCTAGTAAATGTCGTAGTCGTAATAAATTCTTGAAGAGTTAAAAGCGCTAGTAGCAGTAATTAGCTCAGTCGGTCCCTATAGGCCCTTAGTGAATTACATAAATCTTACCGATGTTGTATCTCTTTTTTTTTTCTTCTCTCTACATCATGTCTGGAGATTAATGTTCGGATAAATAGGCTACAGAGGCAACTTTAAAAAGTAAGATGATCTACGCTATCAGTGACAGATGTTGTGGTGTTTAACCTAGCATATAAGGCAATAAACTGAAAAACGGGTAATACGAATCTTTTCAGAGATGAGTGCACTGATGCTTCAAATCTGTGTCCTTACTCCCTATACCTACGTTTTTTCCCTAGTCAAAATAAAAACAATTCAAAATTAATCACAATTTCTTGTGCAACCATCCCTTCCTTGGAGTACTGCGCAGTCACATACCCGTCACGGCGATGTAAAGGCACTTTTGGCGACGAGGTTACAATGGGAATAGCTTTATTAACTTTTGCGGTTACAGTGATTAATTCATATACCATGTTCGATATGGCCATAAAACATATCAACGACATTTTGCATCCGCAAAATAGGGTGCGCAACACTTGCTCGCACCAGTTCCGACATGTCGCTTTATGCTGTCCTCCAGATCCGCAGTGACTGGACATTTCCCTGTAGACCCGAGCTTTCAGATAGTCTCACAGCCAAACTTCATACGGATTTAGATCGGGGAACCTTGCTGGCCTCGGATCTGGAAAATCTTGGGAGATGATGCGATCAGCAGCGAAGATTTCATGAATAGATCTTTCACGTGGCGACCTATGTGAGGTGTTGCCCCGCCTTGAAAACAGTCGTCTCAAAACCTTTTCGTGCCTTTAAATCTGGAGATGACAACTCCTTGGGGTATCTCCTCAAAGAAAAACGACCAATAATGAACATTCCTGTGAATCCACATCACATAGTCATGTACGCAGAGTGTAATGGCTGTTCCTTTACAAGGTACAGCTTATCCCATACCCGACAGTTTTGCGTGTTCACTGTCTTTTCTAGTGTAAAAATGCGCATCATCAGTCCATATTATACACCACGGGCACATGTCATTCACTTTCATATGTGCCAATAACCGAAGTGCAAACTCAAAGCGTTGCGGCGGATCTTGGGGTTTCAGTTGATGTAATGTGTGAATCCTGCAAGGATATCAGTGTAAAATGTCAGAAGAAATTTCCTCTCTGTTAACCATGGGATGGCCAATCCCCGTGAAAGCGCCCGAGTACTGGTAGGAGAATATGGAGCACCTGCTTCATGATCCACAGCAGCCTTGTCAACAGCCTCCATTTGAATGGATCGTTCTCCTCTTCTGGAGCCACATGCAACACACGCGTTGTCTTGAATTTCAGTACCATCTTCTTGAAACCATTTCTTGATAGCGATCCTCTTTTCATTCCTTTTAGACGCCGGTATTCCTTAAATGTTGCACTGTAATTGCTACCGCTCTGATACACCAACTTTACTAACAGTGCACGGTCTTTCTTATCAATAGCCATGCTTCTCCTCAGGCGAACGTGTATATGAAGAATGAGCTCGCGTGTGTTACGGCCTTAGAGCGCCACATTTTCGCTTGTGACGGAAAGTGAAACTAATATTTTTCCATTGTAATTCGCTTCCGCATTAGCATATTTACTAAATTTCAATGTAATACGTTGATTACAGCCCACTTTGGACCGTGAATAGCGGCACTTTCATTGTAACCACCTTGAACAAAACAGCGTTCACAAGTTATTGGTCGTCTGTGCAAATATAATGAACTGGAGGAAAAAAAAATAAATGATGATGATAGCTCTGTAAACTTTACTTCCAAAGGCGAATTACGTAGGTTAGAGTTCTAGAGACTTTAAAGTTACTGTGAGTACCTATTTTAATAGTTCATTGAGTTATAAATTATTATTTTAAATTGCATGTTGAAGTTTCTATGGTTAATTGTGCGAAATATTTTTGTCTGTTTTTCTCACTAATCAGAACTCTATGCGGCGTCAGCCACAGCTACTCAAAGAATTTCACAGAATTATTTGCTCGTTTACAGTATTACCCGGCCGGGCTAGCTTTTGTGTAGTGCATCCCGTATATTGATATGAAGAACATATACTGTTAACTAGCAGATTATACCTATTCTTATTTTATTTATCATCGCGGTGATGCACATACTCCTAATACACACATGTTCAAGTTATTAGACTCATGCTCGATAACGCAAAAGTAATATTGCAGTCCTAATTTCGGAGTTCTAGAACATATAAGTTAATGGTTAAACCACCAATATAAGATCCTTCATTTGTTTATTGTGCTGGTATCACCGTTGAACCGCAGATGGCATTAATGAGGGGGAGAAGGTCTGAAAGTGGTGTTTTAGTTGTAGACAGCTATTGTGGTTTCTATCAATAAGTTACAGTCGTAAACTACAGCTAGTGTTGTGGTTGCAGTCGTAAACAGTTACGACATCCAAAGCGTTCAACAGTTCGAATGGGCGTTTCAAGTGATCGTGACGTGTTTTGTGTATTATTTTTTTATTCTGTGAAGTCATGTAATCGCGGTATAATGAGGAAAGCCAGACACCTTTCTCCGCGTAAAGTAGAGTTGAGTTGATTTTGAGTTTAACCTCCCGTTCAGCAGCGAGGCTATATGAGACGTGGACCTACTGATTAACGTGGAATCCGAACCATATGAACTCCCGCCGGGAACCGCGTAAAGTAGAAGTTATCAACACTTCTGGCGGAAGGAAGATATACACAACGACAAATTGCTAGTAGAGTTAGGGTAGGGCAAAAATCTATGAGTAGAATCTCTGTTGCAATCAGTGACGACGCCAGCTTTAAGTTCTTAGGGGGGTAAAGAGGGGCAGATACATTTTCGGGGGGCGGCTATTTGCCATACCAAAATGACATATTTATTACGTTTGACTAATTTTACATTACATTGTGTATTTCGTTGCTGTTTTCATATTCGACCTATATGATTATAAATTAAACTCATTTCAAGTAAAATTTGTAGCTAACAAATAAGTAACGTCTACACATGAAATATTTTTCAATGAAACTTTTGAAGCCTAAACATAAATTGAATTACTTTCGCGTATGTTACAAGTAACACATTCGTCTAGTACTATATGCTACGTATCTCTCTCTCTCTACGATAGAAAAATGCAACCGTAGTTTAGAAAAACGTATCTCTGTATGTACAAATACAAATTGTCGTATTAATAATGAAATTCTTATTGTTTCTCAGGCCTCTGAAGTGTTTATGTGTGCCCAAACAGCGAATTTCACGAACATCCAGATCCTAACTGTTGTAACATTTTTGTTCCACCAAGGAAAGTCACCGAACTAAATTAATTAGAAAATCAGTGAAACGCCACGGGACTCTCCTCCGTGATATACAGTGGTGAAAAAGTAAGTGGCTTAGTATAAACGTGGCGATTTCTCAACAAATTATGCTTTACATCCAGGATGATTAAAAGCAATGACTCTTCCCGAAATCGTGGATGCAATTTGTCACATTAGTCTTGAAAATTGCATTTCACCCAGTGGTAAATTTAGCCCGGGGCCAGAGGGCCTAGGCCACCCCAGTTTTTGAGTGACAAAAATAATTTAAGCTATTATTTATATAGTTTTTAAAGTGTATAGTAAACTCACGATATACTTATTATAGTCTGAGGTCTGGCTGCACCCCGCTTTCTCAGTTTTTACCTTCTCAGCAAAACTTGTGTCAGAGATTCTGGGTATTTCTTTGGAATGCGTCGGTAGCATAATTCAGAATGGCTTGGGTATACGCAAGTTCTCGGCATAATGGGTTCCCAAAATATCTGCCAGGAGAATAAAAGACTGACTGCATTAAGAGATGTATTCTTCCAATTTGACCGTAATGCTGATCAATTTCGCTCACGAATAGTAACCATAGATGAAATATGGTTGTACCACTATGATCCTGAATCGAAACAACAGTCAATGGAGTAGTAGCACTCATTTCTCCATCCCCCCAAGAAGTTCAAGACACAGAAGTAGATTGAGAAACTGTTTGCAACATTCTTCTGGGATAAGTATGGAGTCGTACTCATAGACAACCTCCGCAACGGTCAGATATTTAATCCAGAATCTCTACATTACTTACAAAACTGAAAGAAAAATTCAGTTGAACGCCGCGGAAAATGAAAAGAATGGAATTCTGGTCCTTCAGGAGAATACACCTATCCATCAAGCCCCTGCGAACACAACTGACATTGCATAATTTAGGATTTCAATGCCTAGATCATCATTTTTATTCCGCAGATTTAGCTACGTCTAACTATTACGTGTACTTATTTCCCAAAATTAACACTTGAAAGGACGCCATTTTAGATCTGATAGGGGTAGTGCTACGAACAGTGGTGCGAGGAAATCTTCAGATTTTCTAACTTTTCTGCAAAAACTGGAGTACTGTATAAGGTAGTATATTGACTCTCGAGGGAAGTGTAGAAGAAGTAAAACTTCACAATTCCACGTGCACTCCTTCTGGGTTGGGCTACGAATTTTTCAGCAATTAATAGTCAATACGGTAGACGTCACGTCAGTACTTTGAAACAAAGTAAGTAAGGGAGCCCTTGTATATCGTCGCTGCGCCTCGAAGAACCGCTATGTGACGTTTTTGATGAAAATGAGTTATGCCATGCAAATAAATCTGCAAGATGTCAGGCAGTGCCCCTTGTAATGTAATAAGTGAATATTCAATTGTTTCGTCACAACAATGAAAAAATAATAGATTGAAATTAAAGGCTTCAAGTTCTCATCATGTACGTATTGATCCTCTATGTTCTTATAAAGGCACAAAATATAATCCGACATGTGCTACATAAACTCAAAAATAGTAATATAACATTGTTGAAACAAGCTACAACAATGTCCAGTGCATAATTTACGCATAACCAATTTTATTATATTTTTCAAGGGTTTCCGTGTATATTTGGGAAAATTTTAAGTTTGGAATGTTTTTTGCTTCTCCTGAAAAGTTGTGGTTTTAACACATAGCGGTTCTTCGAGGCGCAGCGACGATATACCAATTACTAACTAAAGATCAGCACTCTGACAATACGTTTTATTGGGAATCAATTTAATTCCATAACTTTATCACTATCATTTGCAGAAGGGAAAACACAACTCTTTTTATCCCCTTCCAAAAATGAAGCCCTGGTATGTGCAAACTAAGCTGCTATAAGCACATCCTCTGAATATTGAAAACCGAGAATAATGTTTCAGAAAAAAGAAGTATAGAACCTTTAAATAGAAGATAATATGAAACTGAAAACTTCAAACCTGGATAAATACAAACAAGTTACGTAACTGGTTTTACCTTTCTTTTGTTTCCAATCCAATGAGAAGGAAACAAGTCGACCAAATCTACTATTGTTCGCTAGGCACAATAATTAAAAACTAAAATTTACCTCAAAAGGTGCTAAATTAGAAAACAGAAATATGCGTCATACCCAGACGCTCAAAGAAGAAAGCTTGAGGACTAATCTGCCACATAGTAAATGCATGGAAAGTAGACTACAATTTGAAAATGAGATTGGTTATGATACTGAAATAAAATACTACATGTAGAATGTTTAAAGATTGTAGGAGTCTGGGGGGGGGCAGTCAGATGGCAGTCAGAGGCGCAGAAGTAGGTACTAGGGGGACGCTCGCCCCCCTTGCTCCCCCCTCTGGCGTCGTCACTGGTTGCAATGAGCAAGAAGCATGAGCAAGACTTAATAAAGAATAAAGGGTTTCATACGAAATATTAATCTTCGTATGAGAGATCATTCTCCTATTCAATTTTATTTTTGTTTCCAATTTGGATATATACACTGTATAGTAATTATATTTGAATGTCACGTACTTATTTGTTTTATTGATATTGAAAAGCATAGCCACATCCACTAGAAATGAGGACAGAGTTACAAACCAGTAATTTGGGTAATGTTTGAACGTGTTTTCTCATGTAATATTGTTAAACAGTAAAACATTGAGAAACTGAGTGTTGAGTCTAATAATTTGGACACGTATGTAGTGACGTCGTATTGCTTATAAATACTATAATACAAAATACGGGGGGGGGGGGGGTGTCCAACACATTATTTTGTAAACAATATTTCCTTAATCTACGAGTAAAAAGAAACAATTGTGACACTATTTTTTTTCATTATAGCTACTTAAATAGTAAAAATTAGACTAATAACACTTGCTTTAATATTGATTTTAATATTATTTTAAGAAACATTCTTGTAGCTATATCTTTAAAAACAAAAATCCTCCATTCGGTAAATAAATTAGAATAGTCCATATATGATATTTCTTATTCAGCAAAAAATTAACTAAGCTTTTTAACTGAGTCTTAACCCTATAATGCATGATTTTTTTTCTGTGAATATATAGTTTTACACGAAAAAATGAGTAACGGAAGTATCTGTACGCTTAATAGTGCCATCTATGAGGAAACTCTGGAATTACGACTACTTTTGAACGTTCCCAATCGGGTTCAACATATGTAAGCAACTACATACCGTTATGTAGAAAAGCACAGATTATTTACCACTATGACCCATATCTGTCCCACTATGCATTATAGGGTTAATCAATTATTCTGAAATTAATTGAGTTACGGAAATGTCTTACTTTCTTTTATCCGTAACATATTTGTATATCACAATTTCAACAGAAAATAAAATAATTATTATCATAATACAAGCTCCATATAATATGAAAACAGGATACACATGACTCCATGACATTACAACAACTTGATCTTCTTTCGCAAAATGCTTCTTGGGGTTCTCTGCATGTAGAAGATATGCCATTATTCCACCTTCACGGATTTTGTTAAAACTATAAAAGAAAGTATATCAATAATATAGCACAATATGATACATACAATAGAGTTATATATTATACTTTAAATAAAGAATTAAATTGCCAATGTTTTCAGGGGAAACTTCTTGCCTATGTTGAATTAAAAAAACTCTTTATTTTCCTAAGAATATACTATATAGAATATACTATACACTATATAGTATATAGTGTATAGTGCATACGGTAGTGTTATGCTGATTAGTAGAAACCATGTTCATGCTGAAATTGTTCCTTAATTTGTTTTTTATATATCTGTTTAAGTCGTTTAAATGAATTATGCTTATACACATTTGAATAGTGGGATGAATATTATGCTATTAGTTTCGTTTCATAGTGTGAAACTACTATTGACTTCCAAACTACACGAATTCAATAATGAAACTGGAAATAGTGCATCTACTATAGAATGGAAGGATAAGCCTGGAGATAGAATCTGTCTCTCGCACGCTGAATCAATATCAAAAATTCATTACTCGCTATTTCTTAATATTTTTACTCTATGGAGAACAATATAGAAACCAGAAGTACTAGTAAACTTCACCGGTAAAGCACCTTCGGTTTTAGTACAGACTTTGTTTCTTCAGACGCTGAACCGATTTCAAGAAACTACTTGGCGCTTTCTGTTACACTATTTTCTTCTATGTGGATCAATCTTGAAACCGAAAATGAATAATTTCTACAATTTCTAGTTTGGATAGAGTTTTAACGTATGAATTCGAGCTCATTCTTCGAATCTGAGTCATTTCCACCCTTTGACGTTTTAAAAGTCAACTTTGAAACTGGAAATATTTAATTTCTACCACTCCCGGTTTCAATAGAGGGTTAACAGAGAAGATGGAACCGGTTGTCGGGAAGCTAAATCGATCCAAAAGATCGCTTCTCGCTATTATTTACCGTATTTATTCCATGAAAGTCAATATTGAAGCCAAAAGTAGTAGCAAATTTATACCACTTCATATATTAGTAGAAAGATACGGCTGAAGATGATATCTTTCTTCAGGCGCTAAACAGATTCCACTAAACCACTTATCTATCTCTGTTACCGTTTTTTTCTTTTTATGACAATCAACGTTGAAATAGGAAATGGTTAATTTCTATCACATAAGGTTTGAATACACAGCTAACGGGTGAGATGTAACTTATTCTTGGGATGCTGAATCAGTTCCCATAAACCGCTTTTCGACATGTTACCACGTTTGCTCTGGTACTTGTCGATGGACAGACAGACATACTGATACTTAAGCATAGTAAGAACTCTGTCTTACAGAAGTCAAAAATATTATATTATCCGTCTAATTATTGATTTAAAACTATACACAGAAACTCAAAAAGGAAGATCAGAAATCGAATATCTAATTGTTTACTTGATAGTTTATATATCAAATATAAAACTTTCTTAGTACATTCCTCATTCATAGATAAACTATTGAGCAAGTTATTGCAACGTTGTCTACCAAACTACTTAATGGAGGCCAAGTAGTTAAAGACTTTACGAATTTATTGTGTCCCAAATTCTTTCGTGCATAGCCTACAAATTATTTCCCTTCCATATCTACAATCATTCATTTTATAATATCTATCAACGCGTCAAAATATAATAACAGCTGCTATGTCTTCTTATGTTACTTGATGTTATGTATAAAGTAAGCATTCGCAAATTTTAATATCAAAACGTTTATCGTATTTTAAACATGAAATTTATGAAAAAAAAAACAGAATTTGTTCAAAGTTATTAACTAATAGTGATCTATATCTGAAATTAGTCTTCATGCATAGGCTAATAAAAAGGAAGACGAATAACATTTTAAAGTATTGCGAAATAAATTACGAAAAATGCACACAATGACCTTGGAACATAATTTATTTGTTTTCAAATAAATTCAGTATACTCACTAATGGTTGAACAGTTGTCGATAAGGGAATCCTTTGGTCATAGGATATGCAAACGTTGTGTAGAAATACTGAGATTTCAACATCACAACCGAACATGCAGCATAACTTTGAATATATTTTTTTGTATGTCGAGGCATAAGAAGAATCACTTTTTCTTTACAAACACGGTCAAGCATTTTAGGCCCTTTGTTTAAGTCAATTATGTTTCCAGGTTTATTCTTCAGGATCATCTCCCACACATCCTTATACACGCCATCTTTAGCTGCCTAAGTAAAAGAGGTATGGTATGGTATAAGTAGATATTTGAAAAATATTCACTCATCAAAAGTAGTAGTGTACTTTTGCACATGTTATACTCGATACCAGAGAGCAACAGTAACAATATATTAGTAACAAAACTATGATTGATCTGTATACACATGTGGGAAGCAAAACGTGAGCAATCAGGGACAAAAGTACTTGAAACTCTGATTCTTACCCTGATCGAGTCCAACGTACACGCAACTTTTGAAGCAATTGGTAAACCTGTAGACCACTGAAATAACCTTTAGTTGTGCAATTGAAGAACGAAAAAGTTTCTCCAGTTTAAGATTAATTTATATTGTTTGATGTGCCTTGCATCAAAAACACTGTAACTAGGTATGTGTATAATGTATTATTTACTACATATTGCGTACGAGAAGAAAGAAGAACTTTGATCATACTTAAGTTAGAAAATAATTGAAATAAACTTTAACTATCAATCCACAGCAACTGAAGGAAATAATTTCATAAAGCTGTGTCATTCAGAGTCCTACTCTGATTTCATGTCATCTCCTCATTCCAACATCTCATTCTTTTTCAACAGAAGATCTTGATTATAACACTGAGTATGAATTGAAATTGAAATTGAAGCATATTAAAAAGTTTGGAATTGTCAGGAGAACCCAGAATAGATTAATTACTCACTTAACGCTAATCAGTTCTTTTAGTTTACACGATTACTGATCTTTTCATGTAAGTAGATGAGCCATTAAGACCCTATCAAGAGACAATCATTTGTTCATTAAATGAATTTTCTTCATCAAATTTTACTGATTGGGTAATTGTTATTTGAATTCTGTTATTTGCTTAATATTACTAATGATCATTCCAATCCCTATAATTTCACAAATTCAATCTATTTTACATCAGCTAGTGAAACGTAAAAATACTGTGGCAAGCGAAAAATAAATTTATAAACTGCAAGAGATATAACTTTCAAATATTTGCCGCAAACTCAGGTGCATTTAACTTAAATTAAACGTAGTGTGGAACAGAAAACTACTTTACACTAAAAAAAAATTGAAGTGGCGTAAGAAATAATCAAGCGTTGTCGGTGGATAGTTTGTTAATCATGTGTTAAAATCATAAAGTATGACGTTTTCTTATTTTTAAATTTAAAGTTTATTTTATTTATTTATTTTCCTCTTAACCTAGCCCGAGATTAAATAAGAACACTTCTTTGAATACCACTTTATCAACTTTTTTCTTTTCAAATTTGATTAGGAAACAATATTATAAGAATTGTAAATGTAAAATGTGATAGCAGAAACCATAGTATTAAGTATTCTAACTATTCTATTATTATTTTCTCGAGAGGGAGAGACGAGGTTTCGATTCTCGGTAGAAGCTCATGTATTTATGATTCATGGTTAATGCTGAGTTGTAGGTTCAGCTTGAAATAAATTCGCTGTGGGAAGGGACGCTAAAATTTATTGAACTATTATTATCCTGTTAATTGTAGCAAAAATCATTCGTCAATGTTTCCTTAACGAATGGAATAGTAGATTTGTTTCTTGTTATACATTTTGAAATGGAAAAACCAAAACTTTTGTAGAGATGAATGAAGAAATATTTACGTGGTTCCTATTATAAATAATACGAATAATACGAATTTCCACTAACTGAAGGTGCTTTGCTTGAATTAGAACTCGAGTACTGATTCTACTGCATCTTAAATCCCCTCTTACATAAAAGTAGTGCTGAAAAGGTAGATTGAAACTTAATAAATTAATTACTTAGTTAATTATTTAAACTCACACAGTAACAAATAACAAATATAGCATATTGTGTCGTAAAAAAATAACAGTATTTTGAAGTATATGTAAGTTTGTATTTGGTAATATAAAGTTGTCAACAAAGTATATAACATTCAGAAGTCAACATTGAGAGAATACATATTGTCATTTAGAAATTAAATTATGAAACCACATATGCACCATTTTATTAGATTACCTTATGTTATTGTTCCTGCAACATCATAATTCCGTCTCTATAGAAAATATATTGTTTCTGATAAAATAAATTAAGACACACGGGTTTTTACCGGCTTCGTTTCAAACTAACTTAATATAATTCAGAGAATTCCGCAGAGACAGAAACAAATGATAGTCTATATATGTTATTACATAAAACGTGCTCTCCAATAGCGAATCATATGAATGAGTAAAAGAACAGGTCTCGATTGAATCAGCTACTAAAATAGTTCAATGATGTAAAATTTGTTTCTACAATTATATAAAATATTCTTATTGAATTGGTCGAATAAACCTTTCTCTAACGTATTATTAGGGACTATAAAATTCATTGTACGTTGTTTCTATGCATTTTAATATATTAGATAAGATGTATAGAATGAGTATTAAAAGATCCAACTATTACTTTAAACGACCAAGTTCGACTTTAATATTGTCCCATTGCTTTGGGTATAATATATGCTTGTAATGTATTCATAAATGTGTGTTCAAGAGATGTGTTTTAGTGTGTAACTTCACAGTTACATACCAGTATTCTTGTGGGTCAAAATTCTCAAATTCTTTAAGAATCATATGTTACATTGTAATTCCAATGAAAGGCTTCTTAACGACAGTTTTCATGTGTGTGTCAGGCAAACAAATATAAAGGGAATATAAATTGAAAAACAGGAGAAAATGTTATAAAGTGTTTTTGTAGATATTCTTATAGTAATAAGTTAAGATTACTAATTTCAAGTACAAAAAAAATGAAATGAAATCTTTAAGTTTTACGTCCCACGGTTATGCCGGTTAGGCTAAAGGAGACGGTGATGATGAGAGATGAGTGAAATGGTGGAATGAAGAAAATGGGAGGAAACGGGAGAACCCCGAGAAAACCCACGAGCACGGTGTTTGTCCACCACAAAGTTCACTTGGCGGGGGCTGGGATAAATTTCAAGTACGTCTTGTACACAATTAATCTGACCATATGTATGTCACTGCCCACCTCTGATGTTACTAATGTTCAAATTACGAAATATATGTAACTATGCAAATAGAATATAAAAAGTTATGCTTTTAAATTGTATTTTAGTAATCTTGTCAGAGATCGCATGTATAAATTTATTTTAATTTATCTACTTCTTTGCAGAAAACTCACAAAAAAACTATTTTTGATATACATTTATCACTATGATAAACATTTCATAAGTTAGCCGATAACTCTAGATCCAGAGTTCCCTTACCACTATCACTAAACCTTTTCTCATGGTATTTATCATAGGATGGGTTTATTTTTGAATATTCACCAAGAGCCATAAACAGTACACATACCATGAAAGCATCTTGTGCAGTCCCACCTTTTGGTATTATTAACTCATATGTTCTTTCCTTGATCAAATCTTCCAGATACGTAACAGGCATGGTTACTCTTTTGGATGTGAGGTACGACATAAAGACATTTGTATATGCCATGGATATTACCATTCCAAAAATCAGGGAAACGATGCAAAGCATGCGCCCAGAATAGTTATTTGGAATATACTCAAAACCTGGAAATGATATTTCTTAATTTTAATTTTATGGAAAGCATTTAATATTTGGATTGATAAATAGGACAATTAAAATATAGAATGAAATATATACATTTTTAAAAGGATTTAATTAATAAAATGAAGATAACGTATTGTTCCATAACTAACTTTAAAGCATACGTCAAATAGACAAATCAAAGAAGTGACGCTGTTTAATATAGAAAGCAGTTTTACACAAGGTATTAATTTGTTTTGTGAAAAGAGAAACTTAGCACACTTACGGGGTATATACATTTACTCGTCAACTGTAGGTTCCACAAGAAATTAATATAAAAGCCCTCTATTTATCTCGTGAACGTATCATACAAGATAAGTTTCACTAATGAACACATTAAAGAATAAATACTCTTAAATAAGTAATGATCTGAAAATATTTCAATATGGCTCTTCTTACATTTTAATAGATAGTCCTACAAAAGCTATGAACATTTCTCATCTATAGATAATGTATATATTATCTCATGCACTTGTAAATTCGCAATTGAAATAACAGTGAATTCTTCAAAATCTCGACATATTTGGTCATTATTGTTATATAAAATGATTGAGACTTCGAGTGAGCATCTGCACCTTCGAAGGAAATTGAGATAATACTGACTTGTTAGTATGTTCTGACATGTTTATTACCTGTACAAGTCCCCTATCAGCAGTAACATTGCCTGTGAATATGTTCATATACGGTAGGGGGAATTTTCTTCATGATATATTCTTCATAAAATAGATCTTAACCTTAGATTATTCTGTTTTCATAGGATTGGATGTTGGCGTACTGATAAATTAAATTAAATATCCAGTTTTACGTTCCGAACTTATACCTATACATACCTACCCTATACATAAGAAGAAAAAGTGATAAAATACTATATATATATATATATATATATATATATATATATATATATATATATATATATATATATATATATATATACAGGGTGTTTAATAAGTAATTGTCATAAATTAAACCGTAGATATTACACCCCAAAACTAACAAAAAAGTCTTAGTAAACATGTGTCCGCAAACGCTTCATAACGGAGATAGGGGCTGTCGACAATGTGGGAAAATGAAGCTTAGAGACGAATATCTCAAAAAGTATGAATCGGACAGAGAGCGGTCCAATGAATGACTATCGAAGTCAGACCTGCACTGAAAAAAAAAATGTAGGTGGCATACTTAAAAACGTATGTTACATTCGTAATTCCTGTAGTTTCTGGACTTAACGTACAACCGTATATAGCATCCTGCAGCAAACGTATAGCTGAAAAAGTATGTATTATACGTACTGTCTACATAAGTGCAATGACGTCATTCATGTGACGTCATCTACAGTAACAAGTATATACGGAGGTAATATCTAGCTTTGTGACGTCAGGATCGTATGTAGCATGTGGGTTAATAATGACGACACTCACTGACTATCAGGACGGAGCGTAATTTCAAGAAGTATGCAATATACGTTCTGTACGTGTGTTTCTTGCGTTCAACCCCGAGACAGCATCTATATTGTACTTGTGCCCCGTACGTACGACTAGATACAGTGTACGTATTGTACCTATGTATTATACAGATTTTCCTTATGTCGCACACAGCTTGTCCCGATACAGCATACAGAATATCCGTATGCACCATACAGAGTGCACATATGCAGCTTACAGACTGTCTGCATGCGGCATATAGATTACACGTATGTCGCGTACAGGCTGGCCATATGTAATGTATGGACTGGATGTATGTAGCTTGTAGATTGTCCATATGAAATATACGGATTTTACCTGTATCGCATACGTATTGCCTTGTTGTAATATATGAATTGGACATATTCAGGATCTAGATTGTACGTATAGTGCACCATTATTGAAGTGCTGCAACATACTGAGAAATGCATGATACATTCTTACTGTAATGTTGCCACATATTGTTTTTCTCTGTATGGAAACAAAAATAGCTTAAAATATGGTTGATCTCCTTTGTGCCAATAATAATAAAATTAAAAATACTACACTTTTCAAATCTTAGTTTGGAGCAGTATAACTGTCCAGAGAAATGTATTTATCTGCAGGGTGTAAGTTTGGACTTCCTGCTAATTCTTTGGAAAGCTACTGCAAAGCCAAGTGTTGAAAAGTGGCACAAGAGTTAATTTTAAAATTATTGGCACAAAGGAGGGTAACCATATGTTAAACTATTTTAGTTTTCATACAGAGTAAATCAATATGTGACAATATTACTGTAAGAATTTATCATACCTTTTGCAATAACTTAGTTGCAGCACTTCAATAATAATGCAAAATTCACAGCCATGTACAATCCTATGTTCAAACTCAAAAAAGACTTACGTACAGTCATTTATTAAGCCGTTATCATCCATTGCTTGTACAGTCACGAAAGAAAATATTCTTCAGTTGACAAAATTTGTTTTCCTAAAAACTCAACAATAAATTAACCTATCAGAGTACCGACTTTGGCAGGTTGTCAAGTTATAACTATTCGAAGAATAACAACAAAAAGATCCAAATTAATTAATTTGTTGCCGAGCTATTGGCAAAAGAAAATTTGTCAACTGTCAAATACTTTCTTTTCCGTGTGTACTATATAAAGACGACTTTACCTCATTCTTTTCCTTAATAATATCCTCTTCCAAAATGCAGAAGTTGTTACCACAAGAGGCGTGAATAGGATTTTCCAGAAAAAACTTCTCTGAACATTTTAATTAACAGATAAGTTATTTTTTAAATGAAGCTATAATTAAAAACATGGTGTCAGCTGAAAACGTTTTCCGTCACAAGATGATTCCTAAACAGTACTCCCCATTAAAAATGCAACTTCAAGGAGACAGGGTAGCTACGCCAAAGTTCCCAAGCCGATATCTAATAGTAAGTGTCGAATATGCTTAACCCTTAACATACCAAGCGGGGTACTCTAGGGACCCCAGAGAGTGATATTTGGTGATACTGCCGCAATTATAAGAATCAATTTATTCTCGATTTTTATATGTATCCTGCAACCCTTTGAGATATCAATTACATGATTAGATCAACGATGCGTTTCTTTAAAAAATACAAAAAATAAAAACACACTTCAAAATGTAAAAAACTCCATTGTTAAACCTGTGTTCCAGATTTACGAACACACAAGTATGAAATTGTATGAAGAACTGAATAGTGTTCAAATATACATATTATTTGACGTCAACAATGTTCATTTAACTTAAGTATGCTTCTAGACACTTAAAAAATAATAGTTGGAGTAACCCTCTGCAATACTATGTTGAGAAATTAAAATAATACTTGGGGTCCCCAGAAGACTCCAGCTTGGTAAACAACTTTGACGACTTAGGCTTGCTACGTTAAGGGTTAAACTTACCGCTGTATTCGCTGTGTGACAACGTGGTGATAGCAGAGCAGAACTGACCCAACATTGACAACCAGAACGACTGTAACACAGCGAGACATCGAGAGGATGTTCTCTTCTGGTATGGTAAGCCATGCGTCTTACGATCCAATGCCACAGCTCATCAACTGTAGCTGGCGGAGTTCACAGGTATGAGAAGCTGTGCAGCCATCGACCAAACATATTTATCCTTCCCTGCTCTACACATTCTGCAAATTTGGACTTTCCTGGATGTATCCTTCTTAGTTCAACATTTTAAGTAACGAGCAGTGTAATAGTCTCATACATTATTTAAAGAAAGAGCGATGATTCTCAGAATTACTCGGAAGTTTCTAGTTTACAATTATATACATATATAGATAGATAGATAGATAGATAGATATAGATATAGCTATATAGATAGATAGATGTACAATAATTTAAAACGGTTATATCAAAGTTTGCATTCAGAGCACAAAAAGAAGTATAGCTCTCGGAACATTGATTTTAGCCAGATAATACCACTAGTAAACTCAACCACACTCAGTACCGTTAGTTGCTTGGTATTGTCTATGAGGCAAAGATCATCGTATCTCATTGCGTGTAGATTTTTGTATTTGTTTAACACTAAAAATTGTTTGTCGCTAACCGAACCCAGTAACATATATATACCGACAGGACGTACGTTAGTCACAAGGTTACATGAGTGTAACACTAACTTATTCGATTGACACTTGCGGCCTTGTCAACACTAGAGAAAGGTACAAAGTGATTAAATAAATACGAAACATAGTACATACAAAATATAGCGATGTATGAAGTCTCCTTTTCATACGATTTGGAGAAAGGATACATCTGTAGAGACCAACATAAATGATTTCTCTGGATAATTTGGATTAGTCCAGAATTCGAAGAAAAATAATTTTGAAATTCGTTAAGTCCAACATTTTTTCTTTCTTTCTTCGGATTCTCAATAAAGTTGACTACTGAAAAGCTGAGTTACAGATTTTATGTTAAAACATATTCACTATACCATTGCCTTATTCACAGAACAATACATTAGTTATTAATGTATAACTGAAATAATAGTGCTTCGTGCAGATTTACTTTATCCAATCGGAATTGCACAATGATAAAAAAAAATGTTGCAAGGTATAATGTTCTTATTTACAGAGAAAAAGAGTTGAAAAGACTTAACGCTAACACACATTTTCTTTAAACAGACATACATTTATTCTAATTTATGGAAGAAAGAAATAATTTGCGGAGCAGTATATTTATTAAGGTTACATATTTGTACAAAAGAATGTAAATACAATCGGGCCTGTCTTCAGAAAGGACGTGCTTTTAGCCACAAATTACACTGCTTCTTTTCGCTGTCTTTCATGCAGAATCCTGGTTTTGTTTTGATACATGAAATACCTGAAACAAAAATCCAAAAATATTTAAAATGTTACATTTTAAAATATTTAACATTTTTTAGATTAAATGGACAAAATCTGTTCGGTCAGGTATGGACTTTTGGGTTTCTGGTAGAAAAATGATGAATTAAAAAAAAAAGTGTTTGTTGATGCTGAACAACTCGAAATGTATTACTATGCAAAAGTAAGTGGGTACCCACTGGCGTTCGAGGTACCATGAGGTACCTAATATGTCTGCATTTTTAGATATGTGGAAATATATGTCTCTAAAATGTAAAGAACTGATATCTGTTTAGTACAGAAAACCGCAACTCGGTAAGCCTTATGGATACCGAGGTATGGGAAAATAAAGGACAACACCATAGAAGTGTGAGTTTTGCGTACTAGATTGTGCAGTTTCGAAAACGTAATTACTGAGGGCTATCAACAACCTCAAAAGTAGTTTCAATTCAATACACTACACACACGTCCTTATGGGGGTTTTCGGGTACTATGGCATTCGCAGACCTCCCATTTCTAAACATTCTAAAATATATCTTAATAAACTTATAAAGAACGTTACAGGTGTGTGTTTACCGAAACCGCAAGTCGGTATGTTTAACAGTTACCGAAATATGGTGAAATAAATAGGAACACCATAGGTATGTGGGGCTTCCATACTTGACAGTAGTTTAGAAAATTAATGAAAATATGACTAATGGCTATCAAGATATTGTCAAATAAAGGGAGGACCCACACAGTTATGGGGTTTTCGTGTTAGGTGGTGAAATTTCCGAAATCGATCATGAAATCTGAATAAGCACCAGTAGCAATTTCATCCTAAAGTAACTGGGTATTTCCATGGGGTTTTAGAACATCATGGGTCTAAAAAGATTAAGTTTTAAAAGCTTTGGAAAATATAATTTGACATTTGTAAAGAGTATTAGAAAAGAGAATAGAGTTACCCAAAACTTCCAGCCAGTACATCTTACAGCTAGAGAGACACCGTGAAATAAAAGAGTATTAGATCTTGAAATTTCATAAAACAACTTTTGATCTTAATAAAAGTTAAATAAGATGGCACTTATATGGGTTAAGTGAGTACCTCACACTCGTCAGGGCAATTCCGATCGAAAGATTAATTCAGCTCGAAGTTTTCTTCGGGTAAATCCAAGCGTGATAATTCCTAGCGTACAAAAAGAATGAAAATTCTTTGTCAATATCTAATATAGCAACCGAGATATAAGTAATTATGTATTTTACGAGGTCGTAAAAATGGAGACCTACATGGATTTGTACTGTTGAGTCTTTGCTGTAAGAAGAAGAAATTTCAGAAAACTACCGTATATACCTTAATAGACAATTAAATGGGTGGAGGCACGGTGGCTTAGTGGTAGAGTGCGTACCTTTGGTGTATTGGGTCCCTGGTTTGATCCGTGTCCAAGCCAGTTTGTAGTCGACATTGTATTCGTGGGTATTCTCGGGGTACTCCCGTTTCCTCCCACCTTTACACTCCATCAATTCTATCATCAACATTCACTTGCCTTAATTTCATTTTAAAATTAAATGGGCAGTTAAGTGTGATCGTATCTCTGTGGATTAAGAGAATACTCCAGTGTAGTTTCTGCAAAACATACTAGGTACACACCCCACCACTAAGTTACTGTGTCCTCACTGATTTAATTGCATATTAAGGTATATACAGTAGGTTTTTGAATTTCCTTCTTATAGCAAAGACCCAGAAGTACAAATCCTTAAAGATCTCTATTTTTACGTCATAAAATAAATGACTCGTTATATTTTGGTTACTATATTAGATATTCACAGGGAATTTTCACTCTTTTACACAGCTCGATGAACCTTTGGAACTGCCTGAAGAAAACCTAGAACTAATCTTTCCATCGAAATTGTACTGAGGTACTTACTTAACCCATAGAAATACCATCTTATTTAATTTTGTTGGGACCAATAATTTTTCCGAAGTTTCAGCATCTCATACTCTTTTATTTCACGGTGTTTCTCTATATGTTAGATGTACTAGCTGCAAGTTTTAGGTAAATACATATTTCTAATACTCTTTACAAATGTCAAGTTATATTTTCAAAAGCTTTTAAAATTTAATCTTGGTAGACTGTAAGATGTTCTAACACCCCATGGAAATATCTAATTACTTGAAGATGGAATTGCTACTGGTGTTTATTAACTTTCCATGACCGGTTTCGGAAATTTTATCATCTAATACGAAAATCCCATACCTGTATTGGTCCTCTCTTTATTTGACAATATCTTGATAGCCGTTAGTCATATTTGAATTCATTTTCCAAATTGTACCTTCAAGTATGCAAGCCCCACATACATATCGTGTCGCTCTTTATTTTCCCATGTCTCGGTATCCGTAAGGCTTACCGAGTTGCAGTTTTCGGTAAACAAATATCAGTTCTTTACATTTTAGACACATGTATTTCCATATATCTAAAATGCAGAAATTAGGTACCGCATAGTACCCCTCTACCCCATTGGGGTACCCACTTACTTTTGCATACCAGGGTAAAAACACCAGTGGTCGTTACTTTAAGGTTGAAAACATACTCTTTTGTCTCTTCTGTGAGCACCGTGAATCGGTCGGAGCTGTACCATAGTTGGAAAGAGACACTGATCCTTCCTATATATGACCATGTAGTCAGAATTCAAAATCGAATAGCCGTTGAAGGAAAAACAATATTTTAAAATCCCTTGTATTGCACCGGTAGTAGTCATCTCAAAATCGAAATGTTCCAGTGGTAGTTAGGGTTTTGTACCAGTGTTCGTCACTCAAATAACTTGACGTAATTTATTCAGAAACGCACTGTTTATCAGTTTAAAATTAAGAATAGAGTATAAAGTACTAATCTTAATAACTGTGCATCACTTTTGGCACTCAAGAAAATAAAAAAGTTTTTACATACTTTTTAAAGCAATTTCAGTAAGAAAAATATTAACTGAATTCAAAAGTTAACTGTATATTATTTTAACGTTAAGAGTACAATATTAATTACTATGTTTAATAACTATAGTGACTTTAAGCACTCAAGAATGAAAATAAACATGTTTGTACATACATTTTTAATACAATTTGAGAAACAAAATAAGTTAACCGAATTCAAAACTTAATTATATATCACCTTAAGATTAAGAATGGACTATAAAATACTGAGGTTAATAATAATGCATTAGTGAAGAATGAAAACAAAAATGTTTTTAACTACCTATATTGTATTTACATGTTGTTATTTCTCATTAACATGCTTTTTGATAACGCACGATATGGGCTAGGGGTACGCACGAGAAATGATTTGAGACTGTCACCTCTCGCAAAGGTGTCGCGAAAGTTGTCTCGTCTCGAAAACTGTATCTGTTTCTATTGGAAGAGCTATGTCTCGTCTCGAATTTCGTAACAAAAATTCGTTACACATGCAGTTTTGTGTAAAAAGTGAAATGTATAAATGCAGGAGAGAAAACATTGCAAACAAACATTATGTTAGTATGTTGAACATACTTTTTTGTATGTGGTGCAAAATATCTTCATCTATGGGGTTACTTTAAACCAAAGTTTATATGAAATGAAATCTTTGAGTTTTACGTTCCACGATTTTGCCGGGTATGCTAAAGGAGACTATAATCATGAGAATGAATGAAATAGTAGAATGAAAACTGTGAGAGAAAACGGGAAAACCCCGAGAAAACCACACACAGTGTTTGTCCAACACAAAGCCCATTTGGCACGTGCTGGGATCGATCCAGGAACTCCACGCAGGAGAGGTGAACGCTCCATCACTGAGCTACCACGTCCCCAAAAACACAACCTCAGAATATACTTCATATAGAGTAGAAATGAAATGAAATCTTTGAGTTTTACGTCCCACGATTATGCCGGTTAGGCTAAAGGAGACGGTGATGATGAGTAATGAATGAAATGGTGGAATGAAGAAAGTGGGAGGAAACGGGACAACCCCGAGAAAACCCACGCACACGGTGTTTGTCCATCACAAAGTTCACTTGGCGGGGACTGGGATCGAACCCAGGACCCCAAGCACCAGAGGTGAACGCTCCACCACTGAGCCACCGCGACCCCTCATATAGAGTAGAAGTAACAAGATGTAAAAAAAAAAAATGGCCCGTCTGGAGGACATGTAAGCTAAACACCAATACAATTGTTACAGATTTATTTACTTGCACTGTTTAGGCTGAACATCGCAACACCAATATCATTATGTCTCATCCTTTCAAAACTATGCTAACTGCAACGTAGACCTGCTTTGCTTCGTAATGTCCAAATAGTTGATTACTGTGCTCGAAAGCAGGCAAGTAGCATACAAATTTATGATGTTGAAGGCATTATTTTTCACAGCTATGGAGAAAAGACATGAAAACGAAAAATAAAAATAAATCTTTGTTTTACTTCCTACGGTTATGCTATGTATGCTGACAGTCACAAATGAGTATTGAAAATTGATGATCTTGGAATACGATTTGGTGGAATAATGAGGGGGGGGGGGGAATAGACATTGATTAAATATAAAATTGAAAAGAAATAAGGGCCTGACGCTCAAATATTTATCTATCTGGCAGCCATCTTGATCCCTCTAAAATATCATGAAGTACTTGATTGATTCTAAACCCAATAATAGTAATAGTAATTATAACAATAAACACAGAATATACCTAGATATAATTTACGCACCTTGATGTGTAGAAATTAATGATTGCAATCCTCAGCATTCCAATAGTTCTTTGGTTTCTCCAAATGAAGATTCGGACATCGGTTTTCTTCTCAAGCAATAATGGGGTACAATAATCAGTTGCAGTCCAAAGCCAAGTCACTAAGTTAAGCATGAATATAAAAGATTTTGTGTTAAATATTTCAATGTAAATTTCATGAAATAGAATTCATTAGTTAGTTACATACAAACTCTTACGCATGTAAGTCAGAATCTACTTGTAATAACTTGTAAATTTAAACAAACTAAATTATACTACAGTTATAGGGACATCAAACATATATTCCATAAGATATATAGGGTGTCTCAAAAGTCCCCTGACATAAAGTAACTCGATTATTATCAGAGTTACAACAAAATGTAATTGGGAAACCGTCTCCAAATATGATGTTTCCAATGTAAGTTGAAGGAATTTTCAAAATCGGATGAGCCGTTTGGCTGTACACTCTTTATGCGTCCAATGTTAAATGAAAATGCTACGTTGCCATTTACCTGGACCCACAACATAAGTGAATGAAGTTACTGATTTTTACGCTAACATGTCGATGGCTAGCCCCCATTTCAAACAGTAACTTCATTCACATATGTTGTGGGTCCAGGTAAATGGTAACATTGCATTTTCATTCCACATTGGGCGCATAAAGAGTACAGCCCAAACGGCTCCTCCGATTTAAAAAGTGTTCACTTTAGATTGAAAACAACATATTTAGAAATGGTTTTTCCTCTTACGTTTTGTTGTAACGTCAGAGGACTTTCGAAACACCCTGTATACATCATACGAAGTTCCTTTCTAAATTCTAGACGGGTGTAGTTTAATTGAATGTGAGATGGGTGATACACATTAGGCCGTTTGGAAATACTCTCACAGACGGCCGCCATTTTGAATTAAATTTGTTTGTTATAAACTGGTGGGTAATGTGATATATATATATGGCCACAGGCTAGAATTTTCTCAGTATGTCAAATATGCAATCAGATTCCATGGAGCTTAATTTGGTGAAAAGTTATTGCCAATTGAACGTTGTATTTCCCTCTTTCTTCTAGATGTAGAACCATGCCGTTAGCACGTGAGGAATGCATCGAAATATTCAAACTGTGGAGCGGGAGGAGTGCCTGTACAGTGGTTACCGATTGCAAACAGAATCATCCACAATGTGACTGTGTTACATGTTGCAGTGTCACAGTAATTAACTAAATTTGAGGAGACGGGCACATTCGTGGACCTACGTCGTAGCGGACGATCGTAGAGAGCTACAGATGAAGCAACGCCTACGGCAGTGCTGACTTCTTTCTCGATGTGGCCCCAGAGGAGCACACGTCATTTATTAATGCAATGTGGGTTGAGTCATAGGGTCTGCGCGTGTATAAGTGCATCCGTACAAGGTGCAAATGAAGCAACATCTCCACGAGAACGATGTTGATCGCCAAGTGCAGTGAGTAATTATGGTTAACATTTTTATGCAAATACTCTTTTCAGATGAAGCTGACCTCTACGTAAATGGGAAGGTTAATAGGCAGAACATGCACAATTGGTCACCTGACAACCCCGCGTGCAAGACCCCTCCAACATGACCAGCGCAAAGAAAATTAATTATGTTGTTGGCAGACAAATGAGGAATTCGTCTAATCAGTCACTTTTTCATTCCATAAAATTAACTGCGGAATAATACCTCACGCTCGTACAGGGATAGATATTGCGAGCTGCGATGCCCGAGGATGGTACATTCTCGCAGTTTTTTCAACACCATGGCGCTTTCTTCATTATGGATTCGTATTGCGTCACTACTTGAACAATTTTCTAGAACATGGGTTGATCGACGAGAGGCAGTTGAATGGCTGCTCGATCACCGGACCTAATGCTGTTCAATTTCTAGCTAAGTGGAAAAGTTAAGGCTATGGTTTGTGCAGTAAATATTCATAATTTTTATCATCTAGAACAAAGTATCGCCATCGTCTGTGCACAAATTTTACCCTATATCCTACTTTGTGTCCACAGCAATTGGAAGAAGCTTCTGCAAATGTTTATTGCTCAGTAGGAACATGTGGAACATATACTATAACCAGGGGTAAAAGTGGACCTGAAAAGGTGGGGGGACGGAAGGTAGCGGCATCACTCCACGCCGTTCCTCCTGCCTATCTCTGCCCATTGTACCATTTTAGGATCTGGGGGACGTCCTACATATTTTTCGAGGTGGGGAACTGCGTCCCCCGCGTTCCCCCTCGCTTTTACCCCTGACTATAACAGGGAAATGTGTTCGAAGTGGGAAAAATCAGAGGCGGTGTGTTTTATTACGATTTTGACTCGACATATCGGCTATCTAAATGTTCAAATGCAGTGAGGTGTGAAGCCTACAAGATTGCATTTCTATTTACATAATGTCTGAAAACCACTGGAAAGCTTCTTTTAGTTACGGAGAAAAAACGGAGAGACTGATCCATCCATCGTGAACAACTTTCTGGAAAAAAATAAATAAAAATAGCCCTTACCTTGTATCAGAGAATTATACACGAAAGTGCTCAAAAACCGACTTTCAATATTAACAATTTCCAGCGGGAAAACTCCTGGACCACACACTCGAATGAGGGGTATTTCAAACTCCCGTAAGATCTGCCCCCACAGCAATCCCCTAAATCCGCCCATGCTCAAAATACGACGCTTATAAGAATTCAGACAATACGACACATACATACATACGAAAGAAACAATTCAATACGGCACATCAAAATATAAACTAGATGAACTTCTTTGAAAACACCTCATTTTACAAACAAAAGGTAGAAAAAGGTAAAAATGTCAGTATTGTCAACTTAGAATCTACATAAGAAATAAAATCTTTTTATGTGCAAAGCTATTCGTCAATACGTATAAAAAATGGATTTATTAATGGTATTTAGCATTTATTCTTCCGTGAAGGTATATCTTGATCACTAAAAAACCAGAAACGGCATGTCTCTATCACTGAAAAAAAAAACAGAAGGGTATGACATACCACTACATATAGTCTCACTTGGTTCACTGCCAATAACATTTCACCAGAATAAGTTACATGATATCTGATTGCATATTTGACATCCTCAGAACATTTTAGTGCATGGCCATGTATCACACTACCCACTTATCGTCCGTATTACAATTTCGAATCTAAGATGGCGACCGTCCGCGTGATGTAATCCGAAAGTATCCCTCTGGGCCTAATGTGTATCTCTTATCTCGCAATCAATGTAACTACATCCCTGTAGTTTTCAGAAAGGATGACAAGGGACTTCTGATGCATCCTGTATATAATAGTTGTATCAATAATGACGGGTATACCGGCTAGGCTAAAGGAGACGCTGATGATGATATAATGAATGAAATGGTGGAATGAAGAAAGTGGGAGGAAACGGGAGAACCCCGAGAAAACCCACTCACACGGTGTTTGTCCACCACAAAGTTTACTTGGCGCGAGCTGGGATCAAACCAAAGACCCCAAACACCAGAGGTGAACGCTCTACCACTGAGCCATCGAGGCCCGACAGGAATATTTGTTGAAGTCTACTGTCTTCTTCAGTACCAAGGTTACACAAAAATGAGCCTATGGTTTTGATGGAATTCGAACCAACATTATATGTATACTCTCTCAGCGAGAATCAAAGCTGGCACCAAGTTTACATATGCGCGCGCATTGTATTTTACTTATATAGCTCACAGAGCTATGGGCGAGCAAGCAAGGCACGTGCCCCGGGCGTGTGGTTGGAGGGGCTACTAAAAGAGAGGTTATATATTAGTACTTTTCCATTTTGGTGTTTAATACTTTTCATCAGAGTGCGAAATCATGAAATCAAAGTGAGGGAGACTGAAGGACTGAAGAGAGCGAGAGAGAGGGGAAAAAAAAGCTGCGCAGTTTTACACTTCAAAGAATTGTAGTGAAATGAGAAGGTCAGAATGCAAGATGACATTCGGATGCTTGGCACGAAGAAAAACATTGCAAGCAATTTTGAAAAAAAAAAAAAAAAAAACTTAAATAATGTGATATATTTTGTAGGCTTTGGATATGTATGTTTTAGTTGGCATCAACAATTATTGGTGTGTTTTGTCACAATTGACAGTTTAGCGAGAGACTAGGCTAACTGACAATTTTAACTTTCTGAAAGAAAAGGAAACAAATGAAAACAGCATGTTTCAAAGGATACGACTGATATTCATAGTTTGGCTTAGTATACAACAGGGGTGGATCCAGGATGGACTACTGGGGGGCGGTGGGTTGTAATGCCACTACTTACAAGATAGAGCTACTTTTAAGAGATTCAACTCTGGGTGGGTTTTATTTTATATTAAAATACACAAAGTTTCCTCTTCTTGGGGGAGATAGACCCTCTTTGGATCCGCCCCTGTCTCAGGACAAGCCACACAGACAAGTGGTTGAGGCAAAGGTCAATTAATGACATTAGTATGCTGTTCCGTCAAAATCTCAATCTTGACCTGGATGTAAGTTAGCCTGGTCTCTCACTGAACCCCTCAATTGAATGTTTAATATGTAAATTAGGCACTTCTACATCACAAACAGTAAATATAACCTACCTTATTCTACGTTTTTAAATGCTTTTCTACAACTGATTGTAACTTTAAAGGTTCTCGTGAAGATTAGCTGGCGGAGGTTACCTAACATAGCCATGAGTTATCAAATTAACAGTTGTGCTTCGTGGGTGATGATAATGATCCTGAGGTTAGATGTTAAATTGGACTCGAGAGCGGAACAAGGGCTGATCTTATTCGTGTCTCAGACGGGGCATGGAATGGAACGAATATGAAAATAAGGTTGCTGTAATAGTTTTTCATAGGGTTTGTAAGATTTTCGAAACACTTGGCATTTTTTTTATCAAGACTTGACATTTTTTTAAGATAAAAATCAAGACTTGGCAATTTCAAGTTTCATCCCCCTCCCAATCTTGTAATGCTCGCTACGCCGCTGTAAGCAATACATATTTTCGACAATATTCGTTGTTCATCTGTTTCCGCTGGGTTCCAACGTGGTGAGCTGCATATGGGACTTTTAATAGTGTTATTATAATGAGAAAGAATTGCAAATTATGTTCATGTTCCTAAAAGAGGGAAATTGAAAGAGAAATTAAAATAAATAAGGGAGAGAAAAGTAATTACTTGAAAATAAAAATAAAGCCTTTGAGTTTAATGTCCCACGATTATGCTGTTAGGCTAAGGGAGACGGTGCTTAAAGCAAGTTAATTGTTATGGAATATTTGGTGGAATGAGAAAGTGGGAGGAAACCAAGTCCCCGAGAAAACCTACAAGCACGTATATGAAAATGAAGTAAAACATACACTGGCCTATGCTTTCTTTGTCTAGCAGAGTCATAGTTTGGAATCGAAAATGTGTTTTGAATCCTTGTATTTAGAGATGGAGAGTGTAAGTAACGAAATCACTTAATACATCCATTAAGATTTCGGAAAGCGAAATCTAAATTTAGGTAAGCTAACTCCATGTATTAACTGCTTGCATCCGCTTCGTACATTGTTCGAAGGGTCACGAAACAAATCACCTCATTTAGTCTACACATACCTAGTACTAGCGTTAATTACCTGCTTCGTTGAGTGAAAATAAGAAAACCAGTAATACATGTATGTTACGTTAGTCAGTCACTTTTTTTACTATTACGAAACGCTCTCTCATATCGGTTATTTTCGATCATTTGTAAGATCCGTCTCCCCTCTTTCCCTCCCCAAGTTGCTTGGCTGAATTTTGATTTAAATAGTATCGGAAGTGTCACTGCCCATTTCTGCGCCCCCGAAAACAATGGATTTAGATTAGGATCAGTTCACTTAACTTAGTAAGCCTACACAGCTTTGGCGCGGCTCGACTTGTTGGAAAGCAATCCAAAATCTAAACAAATATATCGATGTCATTGGGGTTTACTAAAGTGTGTCGTAAGTCAAGAAGATTGAGAATCACTGCCTCGATTATTCACTTCAATTAATCATCAAACTCCTTTAACCTGAAGTATATAATCGTGGAATGTTCAATTAAAATTATAATTTTATGGCATCTAGAAAATGCACATATCGTACATTACGTTACATTACCATTCAATCGCAATAGGTTATTACAGACATGTGGTTGGCTTGAAGCTTAGCGTCCTATTCAGCGCCAAGACTGTGTACTACCTACACCTACAGCATAATATGGAATCCTACTCGCATGATCTTCGATCAAGATTTGAATCAACGGGAGGATGAAGATTTTCCCTCTCGTCAAGTAATTTCCCCAACTCGCCAAAGAATTTCTCCCTTGCCGGGAAAATATTTCCCTCATTTCATATTTTACATATTATATACTATATATTATATCTTGCATCACTGAGAAATAAAATGCTTGGATTGTATATCTGAAAAGTCGCCCCCTCCCCGCAGGCACGTAGCCACGATTTCGCAATACGGGAGGTCTGTGACGAAATACTGTGGTTATCACACCAGGGGTTCGATCAATCTAAACTATTTTACTGACAACATATCCATATTGATTTGTTAGGACAATAAAATGAGGATATGTTAGTAAGTATTTTAATTAAAGAATTATGAAGAAATCTTGCGTAAAAAAATAGAAAAAAGTATTGACAAAGACATAGTCTTCCAAGGTCATTCGAACTCGGTTCTTCTCGTCTTCTTTCTATTTCTCTTATCTTAGTTCAATGCCGTCAAGGATAGCAACGAGATCTCTTTCGGGAGTAAAGACATCCTATAAAATGGATTAGTGTTGCCGCGAAATTCAAAATGGTTCATATTATTGGTAATTCTGGGCATTGCTTAAGTTCTGACAGGCTATCTGAAAGAACCGGTTTATCGATCGTCATTTGTAGTCCGTAGGGTTACTGGCGCAAGTCCCGGGGGGATGAGGACATGTCCCCTCCAATCTTAGAACTGGGGGGGACTTTCCCCTCAATAATCCGATTTGAAATGCGTTTTTTGGAGAGAAATGTGATGATTTGTGTCCGATTGCCACAAAGGAAAGTAAGATGAAATTGATGTCCCCACCCCAGAATAAGCCTTAAATCTGCCCGCCTCACAATTTTGAAGACAACTCTGCTCCCCTGATCCTCCGCAGCATTGTTTTTCAACTTCATAATTTGAACATCCTTAAAAAAATTATGAGAACTGTCTTACCCGTCCCTCCCAATGTTGAAGATAGATTTGCGCCGCTGCATACGGTTAACATGGAGATAGATGGAATTCGGAATGTTCCGTTACAATAATATCCAATTTCAACTTGATCCGCCCCCCTTCCCGTTTCCTCCACACAAAGCTCCTCGTAAGAAAGAGTAACCAAAACGCTTATTGTAGCTTTATATTTTTGAGGCTGATTCATCTGTTTCTTTCTGTTTCATCTTTCCTTAATATTTTTCATTTCTGGATCCGAAGGGGGGGTCTGGACCCACCCCTTGGCTACGTGCCTGCTTCCCGTAAAAAGCTTCATTCGAACCCTGAATCAAACAACTCCATCTGTAAAGCAGTGCTGAGTTGATTTTAATATCCTTTCCTGCAACGAGGCTGTATGAGACGTGGACTTACTGATTAACATGGACTCCGAACCACTCCCGCCGGGAATCGAACGCGGGTCTCCCACACCAAAGGCGCGTACGCTAACCGCTTAGCCATGAAGGAGCTCATATCTATAGCAGTGTAAGCAACAACAACAACAACAAAAAGAAACACACATACATACTAGAAGTTTGCGCAATTGGAGATCAAAACATTCTCAATGAAGTATGAGAAATAGTAAACGTCAATCAAAGTGGGCTTCTGCTTATTCTTTACTTCGTTAATACTTAATTCCTTCTAGAAATAGTGAAACAATACTATGAAGACACAGTACTTAAACATAATCGAAAGAATAAGACAAGGAAACAGAGTAATTTCCGACTAATTAAACTAATCATATATACTATACCTAACTGTTACATTGTGTTTCTTACCATATTACGAAAGCGATATAACTTTTTTACCAGCCATAGAAGCTGGACGCAATCCAATACTGCAATTTAGACGCTGTAACGAAAGCTGCAAGTCAAACGCCTGACACTCCTAACTCTTCAAACTGTGTAATAGCTGTTTCAAGCGGCCTACAACTTATGACCTTGAAACTATGTGCTAGTAACCAAATTAATGCCAAGGTACGATACAAACACCCCAACTTGCCACAATGACGTCAACACAAGGAAAAAAGGAAAAACATCTAATTTTTGGTTCGAAAATTATAAAACAATAATAATAATAATGTAATTCTCAGGAACTCAAACATTAGTTAACTAGAGAACATAACAAGCAAAACAAAACAAAACAAAACAAAACAAAAAGAATCTTAAACGTGAGCTCTCCCTGACTGCTGTTTTTAAATTTCAGTGAGGCTGTAAAATATGTTTTGTTTTATTGTTAAAAAACAAAAACAAAAAGAAAAATAAAGAAAGAAAGGAAATAAATTTTGTTGCAAATATCCTAGTAAAAATAGGTTTCCTAGACACAAGTGGCTCCGCGTAGCGTAGTTGCTAACGCTCTCGCCTTCGGTACGAGCGGACCCAGGTTCGATTCCGGTAGGGGCACTCGGTCGAAAAAGTATCAAAAGCTTTTAAGTCCAGACATCCTGAATGAGGCTTTCTTGGGTTTTCCTCATTTCATACCAGGCAAATGCCGGGTGGTACCCAACATATAGGTCCCAGGCCGTTTGCTTCCTTCCCTTTCCCCGGATAGTGTGCTCACCGAGGGACGTCATAACTCACATGTGACGGGCTAACAAGGTCATTGATGCCGAAAACCCAGAAATCTAAAATGAAATGAAATGAAATCTTTGAGTTTTACGTCCCACGGTTATGCCGGTTAGGCTAAAGGAGACGGTGATTATGAGAGATGAGTGAAACGGTGGAATGAAGAAAGTGGGAGGAAACGGGAGAACCCCGAGAAAACCCACGAGCACGGTGTTTGTCCACCACAAAGTTCACTTGGCGGGGGCTGGGATCGAACCCGGGACCCCAAGCACCAGAGGTGAACGCTCTACCACTGAGCCACCGCCCCCCCCCAGAAATCTAAATCCTAAATCTTGATACACAAGAAAATGTTCGCGCTGAAAACGGTTTCTTAGCAATTATGTTAAGCAGTCCTGTAGTAAATCTCCATCAAGTAATAAACCGTCACATATAAAAAGGAAAGAATAAACACATAACATTCATTTTGCGTACCTTGAAATGTAAAAAGTTACAAAATTAATATTCAAAGATTTCTCAAAATTCAGATTAACCCATTTCTTTCTCCTCAACCATTAACGAGTTACAATAGTAAGAATTGTAGTCATAAATCACATTACTTGTTTAGTACTATATTAAAGCAAGTTATACTAAAGGAATATATAATTAATGGAATATTTAACTAAAGCGATAATTTACTATTGCACTTACCCAGGCTTTTCTTTCCTTCCGCTCTTCTTTTCCGTTTGTAAACAACCTCGTTTATAAACCAGCTCGCAAGCATACGACAGTTGTTTCATGACGTCATCTATGGTGCAAGAAAGAGGTGTCTATAGGCGGTCAGGACCTCACACACAGATGGACGTATATAACATATAGCTGAAGTATTTAACATACGTATACGTATATAAAATACGGAAGATTGTTAGATGTCAGACATTCTGCAGCGACATGATATAACATCCAAGCGCGTTAAAGGCAGTAGCTGTGTAGCATATGGATAAAGTACGCTCCGTACAGATTTCCTTAGTAAACATAACGAATCCTTGTATTTGTACAATATACCGCTGTCCGGATAATGGATTTTTCTCAGTGTGCGCTATGCAGAAACGCATGGTTGATAACTCTGCAATGCGCGCGCAAGGGATTCCCCACAGAAACGGAGGGATTCCCGGAATATTGTCCAAGGAAAGGGGGCTCGAAATGAACAGCGAGGGCGAGTCTATCCACCAGTAATTCATAAGTCGTGGTACCAGGTCGAAAGCTCGAAAAGATACAAAATAGTGAACAATGTTTACGTGACGTGTGTGGTTGCATAACCAGAAGGAAATGAGAGAGGGAATCGAAGTGTGTAGATGTACGTTGTAAATGGCTCCAGGAAAAATTCCGACAACTAATGCATACGTACAAGTGTGGCAGCACTTAGATAAATCAAACGGTATGCAAGGCACTGATGAAGTATTATGTGCTATCCAGTTAACGTAACGAATATCCGCAAACTGGATTGCAATGGGAAAAACATGACAACATTCGAATATGTGGGAGACGAATCTGAAACATTCTGCATGTGGAACGCCTAAGTGTATTACAACAAGCAAAAAATGATGTACATGTCGTGTTTGTCCATATCAACAAACAGAAATCGTCATGTTGGTAATGTGTACAGTATTAATCATAAGGTAAACAGTAAATACCCAGATGTGTAACCACAGAAGAGATGCATGAGAAATTAACTAACCTCTATCATTAAAGTAAATGTAGGAAGTGTCGTCCATTCATGCGAATGCATGTTCGTACCCGTCTCAGCTAAGATCCACGTACTTGTGATAACATGTTGGCATCCTGTTGAGTATGTCCGCAACATTGTTCCACCCTTTCTCGAAGGTCTTCTAATGTTGCAACAGGGGTAGAATAAACTTGGGATTTCACATGGCCCCAGAGAAAGAAATCTAAAAATTTAAGTCCTGGGAGCGCGGTGGCCAAGCAATATTACCCCCGCGTCCTATCCATTTGCGTCCGAATCGGGCATGTAAATGTTCTCTGGCATGGTTAAAGGAATGTGTTGGCGCTCCATCATGCATAAACCACAGTCGCTGACGCCTATCGAGAGGTATATCTTCGAGTAGAAGCGGCAAATCGTGTTGGAGAAATCGCAAATATGAGATACCAGTTAATGCATTAGGAAGAAAGAATTGTCCTACGAGCTGATCACCTAAGAGTCCTACCCACACATTTAAGGAAAACCTACGCTGATATCCTAACTCCACTATTGCATGTGGATTCTCAGGGGTCCGTACATGAGAATTGTGAAAATTTACAATGCCATCCCGGGTAAATTGTGCTTCATCAGTAGATAGGACATCATCAGTGAAATTAGGATTGACAGTAATTTGTCTGCGAAGCCACTGACAAAACTGCATTCTCGCCGGAAAGTCTGTGGGGGTCAGAGGTTGGACACGATGCAGATGGTATGGGTACAACTGCTGCTCATGGAGAATGTGCCATATGAGAGCATTGGATACGCGTTCGGCAAGTTCTACACGTCTTGTTCTAGTTCCTGGGTTTTCGTCCACTGCCTGTAACACGCGTTCTTCTAATTCAGGGGTACGTACTGTCCTTGTCCTTTTCGGCCTGGAACAATGTATAAAGCTCCCACGTTCTCGTAGCCGCTGATGTATTCTGATGAATGTTCTTCGGTCTGGTTGCTGTCTCGTAAGGAAAGTCTCGCGATATAATTTAGCGGCCTCTACCGCATTCCCGTTTGCTTTGCCGTACATAAAGTGCATGTCAGCATAGTCAATATTACTGTACATTGTATCAATAGCAAGGTAAACAATAATTTAGCAACACACTAATAGCACTAATTAACACTGCACAATAGTATTCCAGTGGATTTGCAACACTACTAAAACTATTGCACTGTTCCCCGCAATGCGGTGAAGTAAGTACATCCACAACTCTGTAAAGTCACGCGCATTTGACACCTCTTCAACACACAGAACTACTACATTCACTGTAGACGAGAAAGACAAGTGAAGGCAACGAAGTTCTACACTCTGGATCATTCTTCCAAGCGACTACTCCGGTACGACGAAAGCATGTAGACCTTCAGGCAACATAATAAACAAACCTGGAAAGGCAAGCGTGTTTCCAATTCACGTCTATAATCGAAACAATGTAGTGTTCTTCCATGCTATATTTCCTGGCTTACCAGCTGATTGACAAGAACTGCGTACACAGTTTTTTCTTTACGTATACGTACAGGGGATGAACCAAATAATGAGCAACCTATAGGTGCTCGATTGATTGAGTTATTGTTGCTTTAAACAAGCATAGGAGCTTCGAAGAACGGGACCTACGATTTGGAAAATCTGGGATAAGAACCACTGCATTCAGTGGGTACTTCAACGCATTTGAACCCGCAACATCATGCACCCAAGGTGAGCTCAACGTCTGTTGCAACCCCGATTCAGTATTTCCAGCTAGCTTGCATGTTCTACCAGTGTTCCTCTCGGTCATTCCATTCACTTTCGCGCATCGTTTATTTTACCTTGGTATTGGTACAGTAAAGGACTAGTTTGCACATGTGCATTCGTCTTAGAAATGTGCTCTGAAGTAGTTCACAATATGTACCACCACCTTTCTTCGATTGCCTCTCTCATTTCCTGTTGGTTATGCAACCACACACGTCACGTAAACATTGTTCGCCATTTTGTATCTTTTCGAGTTTTCGACCTGGTACCACGACTTATGAATTACTGGTGGACAGACTCGTCCTCGCTGTTCATCTCGAGTCCCCTTTCCTTGGACAATGTTTCAGGAATCCCTCCGTTTTTGTGGGGAACCCCTTGCGCGCGCATTGCAGAGTTATCAAACATGCATTTCTGCATAGCGCAGGTCTGACTTCGATAGTCGTTCATTAGACCGCTCTCTGTCTGATTCATACTTTTTGAGATATTCGTCTCTAAGCTTCATTTTTCCACACTTTCGACATCCCCTATCTCCGTTACGAAGCGTTTGCGGACACATGTTTACTAAGATTTTTTTGTTAGTTTTGGTGTGTACTATCTGCGGTTTAATTTATGACCATTACGTATTAAAACACCCTATATATATATCAACTCCACATTATTTAATGTACCTTGGTTGCAAATGTTTCCCAAAACTCGAAGAAAATTCTGAAAAATACATTGATTTTGTAATTTCCGATTGTTAAATCTCGGCATAAACTTTAAGTTTGTATGTAAGAATGTTGCAATAATTGCAATGATTCCAGTGACAGAAAGCCAAAGATTTTTGTTGAACACATCTATGTACGCTCTCCATGAATAAAAGAACTCTGGTTGTCGAATGAATATGCAGTGCCTAAAATTATAACAAACTTATTATTAGACTTCCTTTTTTAAAAAAAAAAAGAAAGGAAATAAACTTAACTGCCATTAGATTCCAGGATATATATGCTCCATATTAAAAAACTTCTTTGGTAAGTTATTTCGGGAAGTGTGTTTCTTCTCTTCTAGAAAGTATGGTTCGTATTCTACTCATGTTTTGTGTATAATTACATTAATTATATGTTATGAATATCGATATTTTATAACATGTTTAATTTTAAAAGCTATCACAGCATTTATCAGAGAGAAAGGTAAATACTTAGGAGGCGAATACGTAAAACTTATCCGTGGTAAATAAAGAATATCATTAAGCACGTAGTAATGCTTGGTTTCCAAAACATAATAAATTGTTACTGCATAAGACTATAGATTTCTCAGTTTTTATCCTGTAACAAAAATAAAAAAAGTATTTACCTAATCTGGTTATAAATACTGTTATAAAGTTCCAAAAGCTGCAAACTGTCCGTAATGAACATAATAAACGAGCCTTGTGGTGAAATGTGCAATGACTCATTGTAAGTGCTACTGTAGAATGAGAGACACGTAACTCTTACAAGCAGGATGGAGTAGGTAGGTTACGAAAGTCGGGTAGCACTGATGGCGAAAGTTTGGAAATCAGAAAGTAAAATTTTGATCACACTTAAAGAACTGAAAATTAGTTGCATGTTTGTGTAATGCACAATCTAGTAGTTCCTTGGTACTGAATATTCTCAGGATCGTCCGAGACAAGGCCGTGAGCAACGTGTAGAGTCTCCAGAAGTTGTTAAAGTGCGATGGCGTGTGAGAGGAGAAATACCGTACTAAAACACCAGATATAAACATCGTCAAACGAACAATCTTGAAATGATCTTGAATTTCGAGCTTACTGATAGTCAACAAGACACTTGCTAACGTTGCGTCTGAAATCTGACTGATTCAGAGAAAACAACTGCTTCAGCGGGACGCGAAAAATAGTAAGAGACAGATTCTCTTCATCCATGAGAAACTGTTCAGCATTAAGAAATTTTTATCGCTAAAATGATACAATATGTACCTCATAATCTCTGGACTCTACAGACAAGATTCCGAAAGTCCAGGTAGGCTATTATCCTGAGCTAGTCACTGTGTGGTGGGGAGTGCGTTATGGCACCACACGTCTTCAGTTTGTGAGAAAGACGTGAAAATCGGTGTGCTCAGGTGTAGTAAAAACTGTGCTGGACCCTATAGTAAAGAACCTGACAATCATCCTGTTTATAATCCCCCAATGAAGTTTCCAGACAGATTCCGCTTCTACATAAAAGGCGAAATTATACCAGGAGTGGCTAGAGCATAATGTGCCTGGCTTCATTTCTGTAGATGACCGGTCCCCTAGGATCTCCGTTTTATTTAAATGGGATTTAATTTATACGGGATTTATCCCGTGAATTACAAACTGCGAGCAGCGGGAAATTATTGCCGAGAAGAAGTCACCTCAGTTAAAAGTCGGAGGCCCTCTTTACTGCTTGCAATACCAACATAAGCTCTAGAGACGTTACGTGCTACAATAGAAGATTAGCCCGCCACAGTGAATGTTAGCGGCAATCATTTTGAAATGTGATTGGTAGAAATTGTTGTCAGATCATGTATGTTTTACATACTATATGCATATTAAAGTACCTTTCACCATTTTGTTGGCTTTTCCTTTTCCTTTGTAACAGTACTTATCACCAGACTAAGTACGGTACACATGTACAGATAAGCAGACACTGTCAAGACAGAGAGAGCATAAGCAGGACATCACAAATGTTCAAAGTGGTCACCTGGCAATTAAAGCTCTAAAATATTTAGTAATGAAGAGTTTGCATATCGGCATAGTACAGCCAGATTGACCCGGATAACCGCGACTACTTCTATTACCTAATGGTTGCTCTCAGTTTAGTACATAAAGTTTTCCATTCATCGCTGTTACTGTATCTATGTGTTAAGTCGAATAACAGAAACGGCCACCGGATCAAATCAAAGATTTTAAGCCATCAATCAGAATAATGAGCATAAAAGTATCGAATCATATATTTTGTTGTATCAGTTGATGCACTATATACAGGGTGTTTCAAAACAGCACCGACAACATGTTGGAAGTGATTCCAGACACCAAAATAAGACGAAAACTATAGACCAACCTGGATGAAAAATGATTCCTTTCAAAGTTATAGGCTGCCGAAATCATGAAAAATTGAGGTTTAAATGTCTATAGCTCCGAAACCATGGGACCTATGGTAGTCGGGTCAACACTTCACTTAGGAACTAATATGTGTTCTATCCAAATTTCCATGTTTCAAAACCTAAGGTACTCATGCAACAATTTTTATAGATGGAGTTTAGCTAGGGACATATAATTTGAAGTACCCACCAACTACCTCTATAAAAATTGTTGCGGAAGTACCTTAGGATTCTGAAACATGGAAATATCGATATAACACATATTAGTTCCTAAGTGAAGTCTTGACCCGATTATTGTAGTTCCCATAGTTTCGAAGCTATGGACCTTTAAACTTCAATTTTCCATTATTTCGGCAGCCCATAACTCTGAAAGGAAGCACTTGTGCACCCAGGTTGGTCTCTACTTTTCGTCTTCTCTTGGTGTCAAGAATCACCTCCCAAATGTTGTCAGTGTTGTTTTGAAACACCCTGTATATCAATTCGATATTAAAAGTGTTGTTATCGCATGCGGTAGTATAATTGTGAAAACAATTTACCTTTCTCCGTTAAAAGATTCTGAAGGACAATGCAGTTATTCAATTTGTCATCATTCACTACATCTAATATTGAAACATTACTCTTTTAGGAGAATTGTAGCAAATGGCTGGCCATAGTATGAATATTGTTGATACCAATACGAATAAAGATGGTCTTAATAATGTCTTTAAAGAAAATTGTACTCTTCCGAATGAATGTACCTGTCAGTTGTCACTTTACGTTCAATTGGGTTATAACTATTGCATTGATTTTATTGTCATATATTTTAGAACATATTTTAAGCCGAAGTTCGCTACATCTTAATTCAGAAACGTTTCAAATAATGATGTTCATATTAGAATATCATAATTCCAAATTTAAACAATGTTTGTATTCCTTATTTAAATAGCTAAAACATTTTTTTAAATTCTAATACCACTTCAAACAAACTATATTGAATAGCGGATATTCGGATAATTTTAACAAATTTTAAAAGCATTATTTTCCAAATATCTCATGATATTGAATTCTAACCCTAATCGAACACAAAATTACGCATACAAAGGCGTGCTTGCAGGATTAACCATTAGTAACTATTTATTACGTCGCTTCTCTTGTATCGTAGTGCTTCTCGCGAAGTGGTTCCTTTATTTTGGAGAGATTGTCGTTACGAAAGCCCTGAAAACATTGCTGTGCACTGTGGCCACGTGTTACTTCAGTCTTGATCGACGCACGTTGTTCATCTTTTCGAAATACATTGCTATGCCTCTTACACCTCCCACCCCCCTTTCACTTTACGGCACTTCTCCTTTTGGATGAATAACACAGTCGTTACCACTCGCCTCGCATTCCTTTACCAGCTACTCGAGTCACAGCCCTCTGACATGAAAACAGTGTTGCCACTACTTTATATTTTAACGAAGTCTTGAGACTTAAATTTCTTCTTAATGGGAATTACTTTGCAATTTAGTTTCTTCTTGAAGATAAAATCATTACTCTGAAATAAACGAAGCTAGAGGGGCATGGGAACATTATCTCTCTCCTTGAAGTAGGGATTGATACTCTTAGACTCGTCGTGGTTAAACTTCAGTATAAGAACCCAGCTGCTACTTGCTACCAAAAAATAAACATAAAAGTATATAAACTGATGTAAACTTGGCGGGAGCTCATGTAGGTAGGATTTAACGCTAAATTGTAGGTCTACATCTAATATAGCCTAGCTACCGAAAGGGATACTAAACTATAATACAACTAACCAAGAATTATATAAGCAGCACTCAATGTTAGGACCAATTGGCTATGGTTTTGGGCCAAATACGTGAAGAAATAAAATAAAATAAAATAAGCTATGTGACTTGACAATCGTTATTGTATGTACAAATATATTAAATATTTTTATTGTTCGAACCGTCTCCCATCATGTCCAACGCAGAAGCTGCATCTCTTCTGCACTGATTTACTAATGTTGTGACACAAGCGAGGATGGATATCCAGTCTCTCGAATGATTGTTCGATTAGTTCTATTTTTAGTGATCCAAATCAAGCGGTTGCTTGGAAAATACCTTGTCTTTGATAATATCCCATACGGAGAAGTCGAATGATGTAAGGTCAATAAACGGGATAGCCAATCTGTCGTACTACGACGACCATTTTATTCATCGAAACATTAATCCAAGAAATTCCTCACAATGACAACAAAGTAAGGTGGTGCTTCACCGTGTTGTCATGTGAACTGAATGCTTTCGTAACGAGAGTTACTTTCAAGATCTGAAATGATGACTTTCTGCAACATCAGAAAGTATATGTCACTGATAGCAATTTCTTCAAAAAAGAGTGGTTCCATGACACCACCACTCCAAATACCACTCCAAGCAGTGACACAAGGAATGGTTCCATGACACCACCACTTCAAATACCACCCCAAGCAGTGACACAAGGAACGTTTAACTGTTCTGTGGCAGTTTCATGAGTATTGGTGCAGCGCCATAATTTAGATTTTTCTGGGGCATTAATATTTGGGCCTCCTAGAAAAAGTTGTTTTGCGAGCCTCCCTCAAGATTCGAAAATAGGCCCCTCCTTTCCATGTTCCTCTTACTGTTTGTGGGCCTCCTGGAACCTGTGGGCCCTCACGCATAGCAATGTCTGTGGGCCGTTAGTTACGCCCATAGGCCCATTCCATACATGACAAATTAATTAAGGGGACCATATTGACAAATCTCAAAACCATACGAATAAATACTATTTCTATGGTCCGTAATAGTATACATTTTTTACTGAAATGGGCCCACGATTCAGTTTTGTTTTATTTAACTTTTGTATGCTGTTTTGTTATGTAATGTAGTGAACCTGTTTGATGCTTCATTTATAATTTAATGTTCGTATCGTATATGGAGTAAGAAAATTTTCTCTTAAAGTGCCTCCCCCCTCGAACGGCGGGGAACTTCGCTGCGGGAGCAATTGCCCCCTGCCCTCCCACAAGTTACAGCTCTGGATTGGTGTCACTCATAATTGTATCTGTTTGCGCGACTGTTCATCTTAAATGAGGCCTCATCTGTACACAAAATTCGTTTTCAGAAGTTTTTGTCAGCTTTGTTGCGAATTAGAAACCATTCATGAAACTCAACATGCCGCCGGTCAGAACCACATTCGTGCAATGCAAACAAAAGCTTTAGCCGATAAGGTTTCATCAAGGTTCCATCTTAACGAGGAAAATGTAATTTAGACATGTCACGTGCTCGCCTTCTGCTAAACTTCTTCGGATTAAATACACAACTCTGAGCAGCAAATCCAATGTTTCCTTCATTTCGTATGCTTCATAGTCGTCCACTTCACGATAGATCATACATAGTACCGTAGCCTCGAATCGTTGATTCAGATTTCTCATAGCTTAACGTAATGGTGGTTCCACACCTGGAAATCCTCTTTTGAAGTCTGCTGTCATGCTGTCACCAAATTTATTTTTGTTGTGTTTACACTAAGCTTGTAGGACGAAACCACGTTGTTACTTTGCGATAGTTCTCAACACCTGTAATAGTTCTCAACACTATTCCGCATACTTCGCTCAGTAAATAACTCTGAAACAAAACACATATAAAAACATGGTTACTAAGAGAGAGCGCCACTAAGCCACTAAGCCACAGAGAGAGTGTAGTGCCAGTTCTAGTACCAAAACAAACTCTCGCTGATAGATTTCTTATTTATTTTTTTATTTACTTGTTTTGGGGGAAACGACCTATATATAGAATATATAGGTCCCACCCTATATATAAAATTCGTCTAAAGTCGAAGTCTTGCACAAAATTTGAATGTCTCGTATGGTTATGTTAGGGAAGATCCTGTGGGGCAAATGGGATCAGGTACTCAAAAGTTTCCTTGGGCAGCCCAGAATCTGGTCATATTTATTTGAATCTCTAACAACGAAACATACATATCTGAACGCCCCGCCCCCCAAAGTTATAAAGAAATCGTGTGCTAAAATCACCCATCCTTTTTCTTCCATTCTAGGTCAAACATTTAAAACGCTGAAGCGCATGTTCAATTATTTAAATGAAAAGCCTAAACACCAAGTTCCATGTCTCTTACCTTGCGAGATATGTAATATACATCTTATTACAAAAATTGCAATCTTCAATCCTTTTCTTTCTCACGAATTTCTTCTCTTCTAGAACAAATACCAAAAAGCAATAGGACATGTATTCAATTATTTTAAATGAAATGTCCAATCACCAAATTTCATGTCTCCAACCTTTAAAGATTCCGAGAGATGGGCATCTTATAATAATTGCAACTCCCATTTATTTTTCTTCCGATCTTTTCTTCCCTACCAGTTTAAGTATAAAAAACGCTGAAACCCGCGTTGAATTATTTTAAATAAAAGATCCAAATATCAAGTTTTATGTCCCTATTATTAAGAGTACCTAGATATAGACATATTATAATAATTATAATTCTATATCTTATATATTATAATAATTATAATTCTATATCTTCTCACTCAATTTTCTTCCATTTTAGGTGAAATATATTAAAAAACGTTAAAACCTATAATAGGGTTAATGTCATTATTTTAAATGAGATGTATAAATACCAATGTTATGTTACAATTCTTAAAAGATTCCGAGTTACGAACTCTAGAGCTGTAGCACACTGGGGACAGAACAGTTAAGCAACTATTTCGTCTCTGTATCCTAAAACTCAGCAACTTCAAAAAGACAAAACAGTTTTGTTGTCGTATCCAAGTACACTAGCAAAAATAACAGGAAAGTTGCCGGCCATTAGCACCACAATTTGGAGGGATATTGAACATAGACGAAAAGAAACAAATTACCTGCTTGGTATTACTATGTCGTAATAAAAAACACTTGAAGAGTGCGAGAGAATGATGAACAAAGTCATATTTTCATTCTTCCTAGATATCAGCTATTTAAAGTTTGAAACGCTAGGTCTGTATCTCGTCTACGTTCATTCTAGGGATGGCCAGGAAATTTCGGATTCGCGTTACCTGGTTCAAAACAACCGGTTCCTAATCCAGTAAGAATCTAATATCGGGTTATAGAACTGAGAATCGGATACTCGGATCCAGAATCGAGAATCGGGACCCGGACCCATTATTACCCGAGATCGGTATTTCAGTATCCAGTTCTGGTTGTCTCTAGTTCATTCCAGCACTGATAATCTCCAATAATTTTATCTGTATATGGGGTCAATCTTGCTAATAGGATGTTTCAGAGGATTTTATAGAATGTTGACACAAGAGAAATGCCTTGATAATTATTACAATCAATTTTAAGCCTTTCTGATGAATTGGAACAATGATTGATTCTTTCCACCCTTGTCGCAATTTCTACTTGTTCCAGATAAGGAGAATGATATTGTTTATCTCGTTCCACAATTTTGCCTCTCCAGCTAAAATTAACTCAGCCAGAATTTCGTCTACACAGGGAAATTTTCGTTTCTTTAGTTTCTTTATAGCGATTTCTATTTCTGTTCGGCTAGGCTCTGGAATATTCGGTTCTGTTGTATGCATTTCACGTTTTTCACTAATATTAGTGTTAAGCTAATCACTAAAGAAATGTTTCCATCTTTCAAGATGCTATCTGTATCAGTGAGAATTGTTCCATCGTCTTTGTTTAATATATAAGCGCGGGGTTGATAGTCTGTTTTAAATTTGTTGCGCCGAGACTTACAGAAAGATCTATTGAAACTTTGTATAATAATTTTATACTAAAGTTTATAATAAAGGGTAAATCCCGCGAACGTTATTAACTCTACCCACAAGAATATTACAATATTGTATAAATAGTAATAAAATTCGCAATTATTGTTCCAGGATAACTCAAAAAGGGCAAAACCTATTATTATCATTAGCATTATGTAACCATTCAAAGTCATGTTCCGTGGGTAGCTCCCCTCGGAAAAAGTCAATTTATTGATAAGTCTGTTACTAATATGGGTGACATTAGTGAATGGATGTTCAGGTCTCTGGAACATTCACACTATTAACCCTATTATGCATTACCTAAACATCATTTCTGGGTGACATTTAATAAAATAACAAATACACAATTAATTAATCAAATAGTAAATCACCCAAAATTCCAAACAGCTTGTGAGAAGTCAACAATTTCCTTTCTTGAAAGCGTCATAGATATAGGATATGCTGTAGTAGATATTTTTCCTGATGTTATCATTCCCAATATTCCATCAAAACTTCCATTTGGCAATCGAGATCCAAATATTTTGCCAGCAATTGAATATACTGTGATTCTGAAAAACGAGTAATAGGTAAATAAGAAGAAAACAATTATTGCAATACAAGCCATTACTTAATATATCACTATCGGAGATATGTACTCGCATACCATTTTACAACAGAGGACCCAGAACATGAGAAGACCCCAATAGAAAAAAAATCAAGCAGAACATTGCAGTTACAACCATGAGATTTTAATCTGATTTTTTATCAAACTATTTTTAAAATTGTCTAAAGGTAATTTACTAGGAATGTACTTAAGAAAGAATTTCATACTTTAAAGGTTGTGAGGAGAACAGGCAATAATAATTCCTTATATCTTATTCCTATCTATTCCTATTTATATATCATATAAAACTATATGAACTGACATAAATTAAAGGGGTACTTCTGCTTGACGTGGAAAATTGAAATTTTGCATGATTGTAGTTTTCTGGAACTAACCGACAGGAGAACTGTCAAAAGTGAAATTTTTTAACTTTTAGGAGGTCTAAAGGGGGGATGAAGAATTTCCCCCTGTTATTTAAATAGGTCTTTTTTTAGACGTATAATCTCACGTTTTAGGTACTTGGAATTAGAATAAAAACTTTAAATGCGCCATGCTTGTACGTTTTCGTTAGCATTACCTAAGTAAAACAGTAAAAATAAAAATTTCCAATTTTAGAGTGGTTTTATGGGGAACTGAAATACTCCTTCCCATGTTATTATTTTTGGGCCATCTTTTACACCCCAAAATGTTTAAACACTTTCGGCAGGATTATAATGATGAAATTTGGCACGATTGTAGCCTTCCGAGACTAACCGACAGAAAAATTGCCAAAAGTGAACATTTTTAATTTTTAGGAGGTCTAAAGGGGAGATGAAGAAATTCCTCATGTTATTTAAATGCACCTTTTTTTGGACCTATAATCTCATATTTTAGTTACGTAAAACGTAAGTTACATGTGTAAACCCTGTAGTTTTCGCACTTAACGTACATCCTGCAACAAACCTATAACTGAAACCTTTATTTTATAATACTTTTCGTATGTTTCATCTATATGTACTTTCCGTATGAAAGAAAGAACTGTGTATATAGGCAATGAGAATCTCATAAATAGGCGTATATAACACATAGATGACGTATGTAACATACGTATCACGGACGACTGTTAGATGTCAGACATCCTACAGAGGCATGGTGTAACATGTAAGCGGGGAAAAGGCAATACGTATGTAACATATGGATAACGTATGATTTGTACGGATTTCCGTAGTAAACATGTAGATTCTGTCACAGGTGACGAAAACTCCGACTCCAAAACTTTACATCTATTACTCACGAAATTTTCATACATAATCCATTAAAGTATTTAAATTTAACTCTTCAAAAACGTTATTAGAAATCTAAAATGAATATACACAATAAAATGTCTGTTCTCACGATGCAAGTTATAGCATTCTCCAAGTAAAGTCACATCTTTGTATATACAAAGATGTGACTTTACTTGGTGACTTTACTTGGAGAATGCTTCCATGAACGCAACAATAAACAGAATATTAAAAAGAACAATAAATGCTTTTGTGAATTGGAGCGATTTGGCTGTGTGCAATACAGTTGGAATAAAGGGGAAACAATACGTACAACAGTGTTGCCACAGTCCAAGCTCTGGAGTGGGCCGAAAAATAGTACCAAATTGAAACAATAAGGGCTGAATTCATTATTTTGTACTAGTGTAATACATGTCTCTAAAACACGAAATTAAAAGAGATAAAGTTCTAGAACCCCCCCCCCCCCACTTCCAAGAGTCCAAATCAAGAAAGTGCTTTTTTTGAAAACATTCAAATAGGAGAACCCCGAACAAACGCGGAAGTAGATTATTTTTTTTTTCGCACATAGGAAGAATAACAGGGGCCGCAAATTAAACGGGAAACATTTATCATCTTCGGTGTATTGTAAGGAAACCAAATGCGCCTCTATTTCAAAGTAACCAATAAACCATAACGGTCATATATCGTCGTATGAGAACCAGAGGAACCTAACTCCATTTTCATAGGTTTACAGGAGAGAGGGAAAAACAAATGTAGTTTTAATAAGATGGTAAACACTTTACTACATAGCAGATAAGTCAACTTTAATAACACTAAAATATCACCAAGCGGGGCGTTCAGATTTATGCTCATAATCCAAACAAAAATTCTATTCTTGGAGTTACGTTCCTCTGGTACTCAAACGACGATATGAAAAAATATATAAAACGAAGAACAAATCAATCATCTCTGAGTTCGTGTGTAAACAGTACGTTATAATAAAATATTAAAATATAAAGTATTACACCTTCTTCTCGCTTATTTATTAAATGGTGCTGAATTGGGTAGAGTAGAATTGTACCAACTTTTTCACAAAAGGGGCTGAAAATGCCAGCGTGGTACCAACGGGCCGATGAATGACAAATAGGGCTGAATTTGGTACAATTGTACCAAGTGTGGCAACCATGACGTACAACGTAATTGCATAACACAGCATCATGTGATAACACGGCCGCTCCAATTTTTATGCCGCGACCGAATGAATATTTGATTGGTTACTATTAAATTAATTTAAGATGCACCTAACGATTAAAATTTAAAAATAATTCAGCATATTCTTACTAAATTCGAAATATGAAAATTCTAGGATCAAACCTTAACACTTTTCTTTTGTTGTTGTTGTTGTTGTTACAATTGCGATACATATTTTCATAGAAAATCTGCTTCTAGAAAATATAAAATGTACACTGAACATTTTTGTTTGACAACCAAGGAAATCTGAAATTTTCAAAGTAACAAGTCGAGTACGCTACACGAAAAAATAGTTTCACTTAATATTCATTGTATATTCGTTAATATTGAGTGAAGAAATGATTCAAATGTTCAATATTGACAAAGGAAAGTAGGATTAGGATTGGATTAGGATTAGGAATTAGATTCCTGGGCTTTCGACATGTATGACCATGTTAGCCCGTCAGGTATGAGGGGTGACGTTCCTCGACAATCACACTATCCGAGGAAAGGGAAAGAATTAAGCGGCCTGGGACCTATTTGTTAGTTACCATCAGGCATTTCCCTGGTGGGAATGAGGAAAACCCTGGGAAATCTCACTCAGGATGGTTGGCCTGAAAAAGCCTGAAAAACCAAAATATCACTGACATTATAATTGATTGTGTATGTAATGAATTTGCTTTTCGACCGAGTGTTCGCACCGGGAATCGAACCCGTCACTGCTCGCACCAAAGGCGAGAGGAAAGTAGGGTAAATAAGCCGAAAGTCTTTACTTTTTGAGGCCATATTTACTTTTTTCATAATTACTTCATACGTATTTGTGTAAGATTAATGACAGGTGTTCCAAGTAAAAGTTCCATATTTACTTTTTTGTCAGCAAAAAAATATTTCAAGTTTAATATTAATAATTCAACAATTCAAAGTGTAAAAGTATGCATAAAGTGGGAGGAAACGAGAGAATCCCGAGAAAACCCACGAGCACGGTGTTTGTCCACCACAAAGTCTACATTGCGCGAGCTGGGATCGAATCGGGGACCCCAAGTACCAAAAGTAAACGCTCTACCACTGAGCCACCACGCCCCCTACACCCCAAAATGTTTAGGCACTTCCGGCAGGATTAGAATGATGAAGTTGGCATGATTGTAGCCTTCCGGGACTAACCGACTGGAAAATTGGCAAAAGTGAATATTTTCAGTTTTTAAGGGATCTAAAGGAGGGATGAAGAAATTCCCATGTTATTTAAATGGACGTTTTCTTGGGATACAAAATCTTATCTTTTATACAGTTCAAATAGGAGAAGGAACTTCAAATTCCGTAGAATTGTGGGTTTAAGATTTACGAGGCCGCAGGCCAAGTAAATACGAGGACCTGGAGGCGGAGCCCTCAGCTAGAGGAAGGCTAGTGTGTTGTATAAAGCTTCTCTGCCTTTTTTCTATCCAGATTACCGACACAGTGATTGTTAACTTTGGCTGCTTAGATCTCAAATTTGAATCTACTTGAAGGGTTTAGTTAGAAATTGATTTAGGAATGAAAATTAATAAACTTCTAAGTAATTGATGTACATTTAATTTATTGCAGTGTAATTAAAGAAGTACTTTAGGGATCTAACGATACTGGAAACATTCAGATAGACATAATACACATGTTTATTTGTATTTCTACGCAATAAAATTTTTCACATTATGAATTTCAGATCAAAACTCGCACAGTGGCAAGTAATTATAAACACTGGGAACTAACGATTTGCTAGTATAAATGAGAATTGAATTGTAGTAAATTACAGAAGAATTTATTGTTGGCCAGGTATCTTCAGTTTTGGCTTAAACTTAGGTGTCGGTACTAGAGAAATACCGCAGAAAGTAATCCGTTTTGGTATATAATAGCACCTATCCATGCACATTTTTAGTTCAACAAGTAAAGTGAAGCCATGTTGGGAAAATATGTTTAAGCTTTTAAACGACAACAGCTAAAAATATCGTGCCCTGGCAAAAATAATGGGACATATGTAGAAACATTTACTGGCAAGTTAAATTATCCAGTGCCATACCGTGACAAGACAGATATTAAATCTGGTGAAGTCCATCGCCAGGCACAACTTACAAGAGATCATAATATCTCCCTAAGCCACTTTATTGAACGTGAGGCAAGCTGCTGCTTACTGTAGGAAACACACTGGAGAAGGAGTGTTCAAAATTAAATAGAGTTGTCATATTAGATGAAACATATATTTATCTTGGTCGTAATGGTAGCATTCGAGCAACTGGATATGATGAAACCCTGGCAAGGGGCAAACCGAGTTTTAAAGACAGTGTGAAGTTTACCGCAGGAACTTGTGACTTGTGTCGAATACAGTGACGAAGGGAAGGTGTAGGTACGTAAGATTGACAAAAAAAAAAAAAAAAAAAAAGACAAAACGTAAAAGTGAATGCTGTTTCCAACATGATTCCAAACTATTGGGAACACATCTCTTGTTTATACGAAACCAACGGAAACAGGCATGCCCAAAGCGTCTATCCATACATCTGGTTTTAACATGACATGAAGCAGGAAATCAATGTTATTCCCTTTCATGAGGTTCCTATCCAAAACACTAACGCCACTCCAATATATTTCTGCGCATTTGAATTATTTAAATGTCTACAACATTGCTCTCACTGTTCTGTGGAAAACTTGCACAGAGAAATGGAATGAACTCCTATGCCTGTGCTCGAACGTCGTTCCTTGCAACAGAAATTGCAACATTCAACAGGAATTGCAACATTCAACAGGAATTGCAACATTGAACGATAGTTCATATGTTGGTAGTCCAACAGAACACAACCAGAGATATCGGCACAGCTGTTCCCAGCGTAAGTACGTACACCTTGTCTCAAAAAGGTTGAGCGCATTCTTTATTGGTGTTTTGAGGCAAAAATTTTCTAAGTCCAGCTTCGGGTATCTTCGGGAAAAAGTAAGCCAGGTTCGAACCTCCAAGCCAGCCTTTGCAATCGGGAAAAAGTTTGCAGATGTGTTTTTCTTCTTTTAAATATAATAAGACTTGTTACCAAGTGTTTAAAAAAGTAACATTGATGGAAATACTTAATGATACAATATTTCGAAACCTTGCACATGCTTGTTTGTCATTTAGCTCTCTATACGTAATGGAGCATTTAAATACGTTAAAGAATCTTTCCATATGTAAAAGAATGCTCAAAGTTAAGAAATAGAACATAATTATCGCCTGAGTACTAAAATAAAAGTCAAAGTAGAACAGAAACAGCGTTTGTAATGGATATGAATGTCATAATTATCTTGAGATCCGTTATACATCGCTAGAAGCTTAGTTCTAGAAGTCCTTGTGTTAGCTCATTGGTAAGCTGTCGGATTTCAAATCATAAGGTTATGAGTTCGAATCCCATCTGTGTCAATACATTTTTTTAAATTATATTTTCCGCAATGCATGAAAAATTATATAAAATAATTACATTAAAATACATAAGTTGTTTATATATAACATAATAATTGCAGAACATAGTAATTATTATGTTTAAAATATAACAACTGAAATAATTTTCACAGTAGGTCGTTATTTTATATGAGAATGTTAAATACAAGTTAGGAAAATCGTTTAATAGCAATAAATAAGTTATGTAGTGTATTTATTTGCAGCTATTTGTCATACAGATTTAACTTCTCAATATTCTCATTACAGTATGTTATTTATATTCGTGAAATACAGTATATTCCTACGGATATAGAAAGTGTATAAACAGAGTATCCAAAGTCGTATCCTGCTTCAAGACACATAGCTTTTCCCGATCCCCTTAACGTCACGGGAAGAAACACAAATTCTCTTTAGAACGGAATGTCGTTACTTAGAGTCTCCTTCGAATACGTTGAATATGCTTTTGTGTATTCATCTCTCTCTCTCTCTCTCTTTCGCTTTGTTTATGTGTGTGTGTGTGTTGCAGAATATCCCAAGTTGAATACAACATTTGCAAAGTATATGAGCATCATTGTCATCGAATACCAGAAATTGAAAGTCGTGTTTCTTCAGGTTAGGTTTGCGTGTTCATGTTAGCTCACTCGTATAGTACGGACTTGCCACTGAAGAGGTCTTGAGTTCAAAGCCTACAGCTAATTATCATTCTTTTGTTAGTAGGATTGCACAGAAATCGGATACAAGGAGTGGTTTACTTCTAGAAATATTTTCAGAAGCGTTTAGGTAGCCCTGAAAAGGGCTGTTTTCGGGAGTTAAGGCGGGGTCATTAATATTGTGTCCAAGACCCTTCTGAATTTATTACACGCTCCATTCTTCTGGGCATGGAATCTATTACATGGGTGACAAATCTATCTCCTTCCCCTACCTCCAGCCATGCTTCGGAAACAAGATGCCACAGGTCATCCTGAGTTCTTGGTGGATCTGCCTCAGGCCAACTTTCCCTTAGAGTACGCTTCACTTCTGCTCGCATATTTTCCATGAGATTGAGGTCTGCTCCATGAGGCGGCCAGTCGATTAAATCAATCTCAGGGTGCCCTGCGAACCATTCCTGAACCACACGGGAATTATGTATTGGCGACTGGTATTGCTGGAACTGAATTACACCATCAAGCTGAAACAGATGGCACCATGATATTACTGATAATGTCTAAGTACTGAGCATTGTCCAGATGTCCTTCAATTCTATGAAGCTGTCCTGCTCCGCGACTGGAAATCCAACCCCAACATAAAATAGATACATGGCCACTGCGATTGCAAGCAGCCACATATCCATGGTCATATCGGGTGCCTCTCGGACGATACACAAAACGGCGTCCCTCCTTTGATGTTGTGAATATGGATTCATCTGAGAAAACTACGTTTTCCCAATTGAGACCCACATTCGCCTGTGCAAACGCGAGACGGTAAATTTTGTGGTCGTCTGAGAGTTTTTCCTTCACGGCAGCAACACGGCCACGTAACCCAGCATGACGAAGCCTTCGCAGAGCTGTATGCTTACTACCAGGAAAGAGAGAAGCTTCCCTTATCTGTCTAGACGTCCTTAGTGGGTCTAACCGGGCTTCGTTTACTAATCTCGCATCTTGGGCTTCGGTTGACACATGCGGACGACCAGAAGATCGTAAATTACCAGTCTGACCTGTAGCGCCATATTTCCGAATCCATTGCCTTCCTGTAGAGGCCGGGACACCTACTCGCCTGCTAGCTGCAGTTGCAGAATAACCTTCCAACTCCCATAAAGTAATTACTGCTGTACGTCTATCCATAGTTACCAATGTTCTGAGCTGTGAGAAGAAAGCAATAGGTAAAAGCTAGTACCTGACGTGTGATTGGTTACTTGCACGACAAGCCTATTGTGGGGAACAGCGTTGCCAGATCTAGCATAATGATGCTAGATCTAGCATAATTTGCATGTCTCTAGCACCTAGCATCTTGCTTTTAGCATCCTGCCCAAATCTAGCACAATTTCAGCAAGTTATCAAAAAGCCGTAAAACCTGGAGAAGTTGGTCGTGGGAAGAAAAAGAACGGCAGAAATGTATCCTCTTCCATTGATTCATACACTCGGTAAACCATACAGGCAGTCTAAGTAAGTTCGGAACGGCTTTGGGCTTTTTTTTTTTTTTTGTGGCTCCACCCAGGGTTTTCTAATCCTTTAACTCCGAGGCATGGGCGGAGCTATGGGGGCCATTCTCCCCCCAACTTTTTGACAACTTCACCATCTTTACTTCTGACTTCATGATCATATTTATTCCTGAAATGACAGCTCCGAGACCGACCAAAAATCTGCCCCCTCCCCCAGCAGACGATTCCCAACTCCGCTTATGCTGCGAAGTAATTTTCTTTCAAAATATATAAACAAAAACTTTGCATTCATTTATACGATATATACGCCATTGAGTTTGGCAACGACTGCAGTAATTTAGTTGAGTTAAAATTTTGGTGCGTGAAGTATTGAGTTCTATCCATGCATTCTTGCTGTCTGTGTATTTTAAGTTACGTTATCGTATCTCAACTTTGTTTTTTTTTTCTCCTGAATTAGTAATTATGAGGATCTAGCATAATTTGACCGAATCTAGCATAAGTTCGATCAGGTTTTGGAATAATTCCGAGCTGTGAGTCTGGCAACGCTGGTGGCGAACGACTTGGTCAACGACTCGCGAAAGAAATCTGAAAATGGTGCGCCGTAATAATAATAATAAAAACAGTTTTTATAAAGGAATATTAATACATACGAAAAGCTGTTTAAAGAATGAATTGTTATACTGACTTTACACGTATAAAAACATATACCATATACCAAACAGATTGAGCGATATGATTATAGCTGTTTTGAGACGAACACTTTCGAAGTCCAACTTCGGGTGTCTTCGGAAAACAGTAAACTAAAGCTGCTGGTTCGAACCTCCACAGCCAACCTTAGTAATCGGGAAAAGATGTACAGATATGTTTTTCCTTCTGTTAAATATAATAAGACATGTTGAAATGGTATTAAGTGTAGAAAAAAGTAACATTGATTGAAATACTTAATGATACAATATTTCGAGACTGTGTATTCACACTCTCGTTTCGTCATTGTGATTTCCATACGGAAAAGAGCATTTACGTATGAGCTCAGTTATATTTCAGAAGCAGCTTCCGAAAAGCGGTCATGTTAGCTCAGTGGTACACCACCGAGCGTTTAAATCGTGAGTTCGATACCCGTTCAGGTGAGATTCCTTTATGATATTCTACTTTCCTCAATGCATGAAAATTATGTAAAATAGTTACATTACAATTCATCAGTTGTATATATATTTTCATATCATCAGTTGTATATATCAGTTGAATATATATATTCATATCATTTCACGACATAAGTAGGCCTAATTCTAATCTTTAAAATATAACATCTGAGGTATTCACAGAACGTCGGTGTGTTATGTGTGAATATTGAATACAAATTTTAAAAAATCGTGTAATAGCAATAAATAAGTTATGTAATATATTTATTTGCAGCTACTTTCATCGCAGATAACTTCTCAATATTCGCATTACAGCATTTAGGTAGAGCATATCGAAAATCGGATCGTGGTTCAAGACAAAAAACTAGCTAGCCCCAAACTGTCACGTAAGAAATTCACGAATCGCAAAAGTAAAGTGAAGAGATTGAGAGCGGTAATTCCTTAATCGCTCTCTCTCAACTCTCTCTTATCTGCATTTATACATATAAAAGTGTATGTATGTATGTTCCATCATAACTCATGTATGCCTAGAGCAGGGTTTCTCAACCTGGGAGTCGCGGCCCCTAGGGGATCGCGAAGATAGGCGGAAGAGATAAATATAGTTAGAATCTAGAATCTATATAGTTAGAATCTATACCAGAAATTATTTTTAAATATTATTTTTAATTTTGTTCTGATAGGCATACTTTTATTTTTTATACACACTGTAAAGAACAATAAAAAATAAGTCTACTGAACATTTTCAAAGGGTGTAGAATTCGTGTTACTATTCGGTTCAAAGTCTCTTGTCGTCGCGAATTCTGTCGAGAAATTTGAAGCTTAAAATATACAAAACGATAATCATGCCTGTTGTTCTGTATGGTTGCGAAACATGGTCGCTTACTCTGAGGGAAGAACATAGACTGAAAGTATTTGAGAACAAGATCTTTAGACGAATATTCGGACCCAAGAGGAACGGGAATGGGGAATGGCGGAAACTTCATAACGAGGAACTACATAATTTATACGGTTACCCAACATTGTTAGGGTCGTCAAGTCTAGGAGGCTTAGGTGGGCAGGTCAGGTAGCTAGAATGGAAGAAAGTAGAAACGCTTTGAAAGTCTTGACTGGAAGACAAAACGGAAGACGACCATTAGGAAGACCTAGGGGCAGATGGGAGGACAATATTAAGATGGATCTCGCTGAGATAAGAATACAAAGTAGAAACTGGATCCAATTGGGTAAGGATAGAAGTCAGTGTAGAGCTTTTGTGAACGCGGCATTGAACCTCCGGGTTCCATAGGCCATAGAGTTAGTTAGTTAGTAGAGTTGTTTAAAAATGAATTTAAATCAAAGAGGTATGATATAAAACTAATGAGAACTGTATATAGAAATACTAGAAAAATACACATGAAACAAAACCTGCACATTGAAATACAATTAAAATTAAAACCTAATGAGATACCTAAGCATGGTGTAATTTCACTAGTGCGGCAATGCCCGGTTCAATCTTCATGACGAATATTATCAAGCCGTTTTCAACTGATAAGCGATTTCTTATCTTTGTTTTAATGTTTACCATAAAAAAAAACACTTTCGCACAAGTACGATATAGCAAATGGAATTATTACTTTTAAAGCAGCAATCACCAGACCAGGATATTCTTCTCTCCTCATCAGGCAGAACTTGTCCAAGTCTTCGTTACAGAAAACCAGTTGCAAAGACTTGTCGCGTGATCATTCTATTATTTGGTCAAGAAGTTGTGGGCTTAGATCGGATACGTTAATGGCCTCTTCAATGAAGGAGTTTAACATCCATCTTGAACCAGCACCTTCGTCGTTGGGAATATAGATATTACAGTTACTGTATCCACTGTCAGTGCCGGGCGCCGAAAAGAGGGGCCACACATTTCGGAGGAAGTGTGTTACTCAAGTTAGGAAAGTGCATGTGCACATGTGTAAAATAGAAGGAAAAACGTAATAAAATGTGCTCAAAATTAAGGAAAGGTAGGGTTTATTTTGAAAATGTTATTGAGCTTCGTGCCAACCATGGTGGCGCTTCGTAGCTAGTCTGTCGACGTCACTCATATATACGGTGACATCGTACTATACTCTCGCCCCGGGCAATGATTTTCCATGGCACTGTTCAGTATAAACAAAAAAATGGATTCTATTATTATAGAAATAGGTATGTTAAAAATCCCACACAAGCTTATTATAAAACAAATTATAAAAGGGTCGCTGGCAAGAGCGTGTGATAAAAGGGGATCGTGATAGGAATTAGATTGAGAACCACTGGCCTAGAGTAATTTTAACCACATTTCTTATAGTTTCAAAAAGAGTGCTGTCGGGTTACCTATGGTGAATGGGAGGGGGATACATATAAAAGATTGCTAGAAAATGATCGATATTAGATTCATAGTTTTCGGGGTCGCTTAGATAAATAGTGAGACTTTCAATTACGCTGAACTCCGATTAAGCTCTCATTAGTAGGGATGGGCACGAACGACTTTTCTTTGAAACTCGACTCGACTCGAAACAGACATCTTCGCGCGAAAAATATCTTCCAACTCGACTCGGATTAGAGTCAAGTCCAACCAAAACGAGCCAAATCCTGTGTGTAGTCCTACCTAGACAATACATAGACAATAATTATTCTATCATCAATTATACTACTGTTACTACAAATAATAATAATAATAATAATAATAATAATAATAATAATAATAATAATAATTATTATTATTATTATTATTATTATTATTATTATTATTATTATTATTATTATTATTATTATTATGACTACACCGTGTACAAACATGAACGATAGATGGTTAGTAAAGAAATACTAAAAGCTAGTTGACTGCCGACGTCGGTAGTCATGAAGTCTACAAGGCAAGGACATCGTTCATTGCCCTAAGCTGTAAGCGTCGGTGGACTACAGATTGTCAACTATTAACCTCTCGCCAGAAATTGGTGGCCCCGCAGCGACGATCCGTGATGGCCCAAATTTCATATTGAAAACTTTACTACCAGCGGCAGAGACGCGATGAAACGCCAACGAACCACAAAATTACTCTCCCAAAATATGTTAAAATGCCTATATGTGTGATTTGTTTATAGTTAGGTGAAACAAAACAAATACCCCGGGGTGGACGCGAACTATCAATATTACGATTACTAGGCACGTGTTCTTCTGACTTCCCCACGGAAACGATCATAAAAAGCTTGGTTGTTGAAGGATAAATCATTGACGTCTTAATTTAGCCAATCAGACAAACCCCTACATCTCGAGTTCTAGGAGGTCATACCGTGAACCGTTTCAGATTTATTGCTTTCTGGTGGAGTACTATCCATGCGCAAAATTTGAGCATAATAGCCGACATGCATCTTCGGTGCCTCTTATCTTTAGTACAATTTTAACTAGAGATGGTGTGGGTCAATGAAAATTTGATCCACGACCCACCATGACCCACTATGACCCACCACCCAAATGACCCATTGGCCCACTCTGACCCATCAACCATCGTGATCCACTCTGACCCACCACCAACTATGAACCACTCCGACCCACCAAAACCCATCGACATCAACTCTGACCGATGACCCACGTCCTCCTCTCCATTGACTAAAGAGATTACACTTGTAATAAAACAAGACTGTGAAATTATCACTTATCGGAGTTTGAATTTCTACCGTCATTGGCTCAAGCACCTCTTTGTTACAATACTGGTGGGTCTGACCTTTACGATATATAATGGCAAAGTGTTTCTCATCTTCCGAATTAAAATGAATTTAAATTTATCATATGTAATTATTTCTTTGTTGCCTTACAGACACATTTCAGTAGAAAATAGGGTGAAATTTAAAAGTTTCGAATCAAGGAAAAGTAGACCAACGTTAAAAGAGAGAGAGAGAGAGAGAGAGACAGAGAGAGAAACTAATTTTCTATATAATTAAGCATGCCGTACTAATTGGAAATGCCCATGTAATTAAGTTTAGAATACAAATTTTATGGCCATTTTTCTCTAACTTTATGGCTTGATTGCCTTATGCTCGGAACGCTCCATATATTAAACACCAGCTTCAGCAATTACAAATAGAAAGCAGTGGGTATAAAATTCAAAAAGAACTTTAGTTTGCATTACTCAATTTTTTTCGCAACTAATATCAATCGTTTTCGATTATTTTTACAAATCAACCCACTACCAATTTCCAATATATAGAAAATGCACCCCCGTTCCCCCGCTCATAAAAGACAATTTTAAAAAATACCAGGGCATATTCTCTTTATTTTTAATAAAGAGTTATATGCTGAATTTCAGCTCTCAGTTGAACGGCTTGTGAGATACTAAATTTTTCGCAAAAATTCGGACTTCTACTCCCCCTAAGGATATGTATTATAATGAAAGTGACACGCGTATGATAACTTCCCAGTTGGGATTGGAGCCTGATTATATACCAAACGTCAATTCATATGACTTTGCAATTTGACCGTGATGATTACGCAGACATAGTTACTTTCATTTTTTTATGATACATATCCTTATTTCATATGTTACAGATGATTCAAAAATATTTTTTCAAGCAGTTAGCTCCTCTAGAATCTCACAGGCTGCATCCCAAAATCCAACTCCTACTATCCTATGACAATCCAAAAGTGACTGAACTTTTTTTATTAGGAACAAATGACAAAAGAAAAATGGAGATCTTGAAAGTAAAATGTAGAAAAGCTCGGTGCCCCCAATAACTCCATATTTCTCCGCCCCTTCATTCCGAACTTAAAAATAAAACTTAATTCGAATATGGTTAATTAGTGAATTTATTACAGTTAAATTCCACTCACTACATGCTACAGCTACAACTATGTAAGAAAAAATAACAACTGTGAAACATGTTCTGAATTACTATTACATTTCTTACGCTATTATTAAACATATTAGAATAGTAAAAGAGGATTGCTCGTGAAATAGTATATTTGCTCATGATTTTTAACTTTTCATACGGAAAAAATTAAAATATTATTCAAGTTTTAAAATTTGCACTCTGCAAATATGTTGCCCTCTAGGCAATGGGACTAATGTGGACTAATGGGAAATGCTGCACTGTTAGCGGCGCTGAAAACTTACGATTCGATTCTAATATCGGTTGATTTCGATATCTTTATGTCGCTACGTAACCACCCTGGGTGCTAATGGGAGCTTAATTGGAATTGAATTGAAAGTAGGACTATTCACCTAAGCGACCACGAAACTATGGATTCAATAATAACATCGACCCGTTTCTAGCATTTTTGATATGTATCCCGACAGTACTCTTTTTCCAGACTGTAAGAAATATAGTTAAAATTGCTCTAGATATATCAGAATTATGTTGAAACACACACATAAGTCCACTTTTATATTCTGTACAAATAGAGAGAGAGTGAGCGAGCGAGCGAGCGAGAGAGGGCGACTCAAGGCATCACAACTTCCACATTGCAAAAGCATATATCAGGAATAGAATTGAAAATCTATGTAAAAACTTTCTGCTGTGGCATGCTTCATAAGGACAATTCCAGTCTGCTCACGTGACCTTTGGGGTTCATGAATTTTTTTGCGAGCATTCCGACTTTGGATTCTCTGTTTATACCCTCTGTTTATGCATCGAATAACTTTTCAAGAACATAAATGACATTCTATATTATGAATGTTGAGAATTACTCTCTATATGACAAACAGCTGCAAATAAATACACTACATGATTTATTTATTGCTATTGAACGAGTTTCTTATCTTGTATTTACATCCTCATATATAATACCGACCTACTGTGAAAATTATCTCAGATGTTATATTTTGAACATAATTACTATGTTCTGCAATTATTATGTTATATATATAAACAACTTATGTATTTTAATGTAATTATTTTATATAATTTCTCATGCATTGCGGAAAATATAATTTTAAAAAAAATATTGACACAGATGGGATTCGAACTCATAACCTTATGATTTGAAATCCGACAGCTTACCAATGAGCTAACACAAGGACTTCTAGAACTAAGCTTCTAGCGATGTATAACAGATCTCAAGATAATTATGACATTCATATCCATTACAAACGCTGTTTCTGTTCTACTTTGACTTTTATTTTAGTACTCAGGCGATAATTATGTTCTATTTCTTAACTTTGAGCATTCTTTTACATATGGAAAGATTCTTTAACGTATTTAAATGTTCCATTACGTATAGAAAGCTAAATGACAAACAAGCATGTGCAAGGTTTCGAAATATTGTATCATTAAGTATTTCAATTAATGTTGCTTTTCTAAACACTTGGTAACAAGTCTTATTATATTTAAAAGAAGAAAAACACATCTGCAAACTTTTTCCCGATTGCAAAGGCTGGCTTGGAGGTTCGAACCTGGCTTACTTTTTCCCGAAGATACCCGAAGCTGGACTTAGAAAATTTTTGCCTCAAAACACCAATAAAGAATGCGCTCAACCTTTTTGAGACAAGGTGTACATCTTAAGATTTGCTTCATTATAACAGTAAGCCATGGTGTACAGGACGCTCTGTTCTGATTGGCTGTTGGAAGACCTTGACTTCCCATAATTGATCCTGATCACGTAGTATGACATCACAGGTCATTGACTTCATTTTTTGATGGTACGTACCCCAACCCCCAAACTTTGGAAAAGGTACATAAACCCACTCCCTTAAATTTATAAATTTCGGAGAACTGAGTATTTGATGAGCTATATGAGTTCTAAATACATATCTCTAAAAATTTTGGGGGTCTTATCTCGATCCTTTCGATGTGTAAGAAATTACCATAAAGTGAAGTTTGAGCTTTTTGACATTCTGTCCTCTATGATAGGTGTTTGTGGTCCTATGAAAGAGTACCTCAAACTCTTTCATGCATATTGAGGACAAGATACATACCTTTGTGATCCACTTTGCTCTTTTTGATAAATAAGTATGCAACCTCATGTTCTAAGATGGTTCTTTGTGTTTCTATCTTTATATATGGGCGTTGATAGATTTTGATTTTAAATGTATTTGAATTTAAATGTTTAAAAAGAAACTAGTTTTGACCATTAGTAATATTTATAAACATATTTTTTATTAACAGAACTAAGTTCTGCCAATAACTTCTGTAAGTAAAGCATCTATTGATAAATATTATTAATGGCCTAAAATATTTTTTGAACATTTAAACTTGTATTCAATAAATAAAACAAAAAATAAAAAAAAAACATTTAAGTAATTGGCATTTTTCCCTTTAACTGTGGTCTGCCTTTATTTGTAAATTTTTTTTCAAACTTTCATTAATTTTGAAGGCAATGCGTGGCCGAAAGATGTTGATGGATTTAAATAATATTTAAACATTATTTTATGTGATTTTAATACATAAGAATTTGAACTATTACATCCAGGAAGTGGTTATCGTAAAAATGTACATTTTTCCATATTTCAGCAAACTTTAGAGCACATGCGGGCCCGGAAGATATAAAGAGATTTTATTTTTTATACTCCTTTTTATTCTCCCCAATTCGCAAATTTTCCCCGGTATTACGACTTGAAAAAACATTTTGCATTTTTTCGGCCGGCCCTACTAGGAAGGTCCAAGTGTTGTTAAGATCACAGTACACACCTTTGAGTTTCTGTCCTTTCTAAATCGCTACCCATCTTCTTCAGGTACCAGCTTTACACCAACTAACTGACTCTCTTCATGTTCATATATATCATATTTCACACTTATCATAATATGATATCACTTCTTATTCGTTGCTTTTCATCACTTGTTTCCTTTCTCTCTACCTATCAGGTCCTATGGTGTCCTGAGGCTGATTAGACCTCCTTACAGGAGGTATAAGCAATACAGCTGTTTTTTCTACACAAGGTGCCGACCAACCAAACCCACACTTGTTCGATGGCAACATAGCTGGTCACAGTGCAGGCTGAGATATATTTTTGACCGGGCATTCTCTTGCTAAAATATTTGTCCGGAGTTGTTTGAAAGGAAGTATTATCTCAACCTCTAGAATATATCTGAAACAGCAGTTAATTGTGAAGCTCTTCTGAATGTATAGCAGGCGATTGGTTGACTAATTTCAAGTTTAATGTCCGTTCAGTACCGCGGCTATATGAGATATCGACCTACAGTCTAACGGAATCAACCACATGAGCTCACTGGAAATTGAACCCGGTTCTTCCTCGTCAAAGGCACGTAAGTTAACCGTTTATCCACAAAGGGTTTCGGGTGTTAATTCAGGATCAAGTGTGGCAATACAGCTCCGACTACGAAGTGTCTAACGCCATCGTTCTAGGACAAATTGAGACTAGTACGAAAACAACTGTCTATCGCTCATCACGTCAGCGACGGTGTTGACGCGCCCTTTGTAGCATGGGGAGTTAGAGATAAGGTGGTCTATTGCCACTTACTTTGCATGGTACTTCATGCTGCGCTAAGTCGGCCTATTTTATAGACAAGAACCTGTGAAAATCCAGTTTGTGATTTTCTGAGTCATTGACCTGTTTAGGTCTTGTGCACAAGTGCACCCAGTTTAAGATTGTTCGTCTACTTTGAAACTTTTAATGCTTCTAACCCTAGATATAGGGAGTGAGATTCGTCCACTGCACGGATAGGCCTTAGTGCGTACCAGTATACCTACTGGTTGAAGCATGCTTGCTAGGGAATCAAGACCTATCATGCTCTGCAGGCAGTTTCCGAACGTAATAAGGCAAGCTCGCCTCTCGCCAGCTACCGAACCCAACTGTTTGATTAAAACCCGGCAGAGTCCAACTCAAACCGAGAGTCTCAGGCGAATCCAAGGCGGTTTGAGGTTCGACCCTGCCTACCCCTATCTTTCTATATCAACCACTTTTCGGGGAGATGTACCACCAATACTTCGCCCATATCTTATATCGGATCCAATGGTACGTATCAGGGTTTGAGTCTGGTCCCTTATCTCGATAAGACTCTTCCCATTTCTTGAGATGGCAAACCGTTACCCAGAGTCCCGAGATTCGCACTTTTCTTAAGCCGCTGTTCACTCACTCTAGGACTGTAAACCAGTCTTCTTCCCGGCAGAATCATCCATGCAATTCAGGACTTGCTTAAATTACAGTAGAGGTAGACCTCACATTACCAGAACCAATGATTGATGTAAGTCATCAACCTCGAAAGACATGGACACTTTGGAGAGGTTGTATCTCCTGGTAGGCTTAGTTTAAGTAATATGAAACTTCCTCTCTTTTACGTATTGAGGTACCAGATGCACATTGAGATATTTAGTATCTCCTCCCATACCCAACAATACGTGTAAGTCATCTTTGGCAGAAGAACTGTACACATGTTGTTTCCCAGTAGGGACACTCGTAATGAAATTTCTCTCTTTTTACCGTCTTAAAGTACTACGTAAACTACCAGATCCAATGGCACTTGCTAATCATCCATTGGGAGTCTGGTTTCTCTTCATCTAATTCTGGGTCAAACGAGTGATTCTTTGAATCGAAACTGACATAAAAGTAGGCATGCCGCCAGACCACAATGCAGTAGACGCCATCGATGCACACAAATCCATACTTGTTACCATGCTCCAGCGTCAAGTTAATACTATGGATGGCGCTGTATAGTTTGTCACAGTCATGCGAACAATATATTTTTAATCCTATTCCGAGTTCCACTTTTCAATCGTCACTGTGCCTGTCATTGCTTCCGCATATGTGCTACTGGTGGGATGTCATGTATGCGACCAACTTTCTGATATGAGAAACCGTCTCATTGTAGGCCTTCCATCCCATTCGATCGTACCTAGTCTTCTCCTTATTTGCGCGCATTAAAGTCTAGGAAGCATAATGATGTTGCCTTACCGTTATCTTTTCGCTTATCCTGAGTGCTTTGTAAATCGTTCTCTCACGGTATTACTGGGAGCAACGAACCGAAAGTGTTGCTGAATTGGTTCATGTGCCACCCAATTTAAATTGTAACTCTTCGTACCACATATCCTGCCGTAGAAATCCTGTGAATTTGGACAAAATGCTTTTATTCTTTCCTCTAGTGTTTTAAATTTCATACGCAGATGTTTATTAAGGACATTCGTTGACACTGTAAACACTACTTTATATAATTTGCATAATGTTTTTGAGTGAAGTGAGAAAAATTCCGTTGATTAAGGATATACTAACTTAAGAAACCAAACTTAAGTACAATTACAGTTGAATGAAGACTGTATTTCTCAACAAAGAAAAATAACTCTGAAATAGTAATTGTTTTAATACGTAGTATAGCAGAAAATTATGTCGCTTCCTTCTTTTTGCGGAGGAAATGTGACAAAAAATAATGGCAGCCTAAAACTTAAAACATATGCTCTCATAGTCAGTCGACATTAAGGCAAATTATAATAAATAATTGTCCAATTTGTGCTAAAATTCTTCAAAGTGTTTCTTCAGAATATCTATTTCTTACAACCTTCCTCTAGTTGAAAAAGTTCCTCTTAAAACTTAAGCGTCTTATTTTTGATATAGCAACAAAAATTCTTACAACACAGGAATTTTTCATACAAGTATAGATAAAAGAGGTTGTAGAAATTAGCTAAAGTTATAGTTGAATAAGTTCTTCACTACAAGCGCACCCCTCCCCTCCAACCCTCACTGACCATAGCGCCCCTATAACTTCTAGCACACCCGTGACTAGCCAATATAATTTACCGCAGTACTTTATTTAAGTTATACACTTCTGACATTACCCAATACGCAACTGATATCGCTAACGCAAAAAATAAATTGCCTCAACATCTTTTATTAAGTACGCCACTGCATCGCTAATGTCCTTTTATTAAATACACCACTGATCATAGGAGTTTTCTCTAATGCATTACAGGTTGCATACTACTAAGAGTAGTTTTTATGATGACCATCAAAAATACTTCCTAAATTGTATGTATTATATGTTTACATGATTACCAGTTTGGATACTGATAGTGAAATCTCCTGCTTATATCATTCTCTATGGGAAATAGCGACTTAAGTTCAGTCCATTGATCGTTATTCAAAGAAAATAAGCAGACATTCACCTTAAACACGATTTCAGTATGGTCTTAAACGTTTTTGATTACATTGAAATTGTTGGTAAGAATAAATTCTTTCTGAGGTTCCATACTCTCACTATTTCAAGCAACTCTTTTATGAACTTCATTTTTGTTTCTAATAGTCTCGAATTTCGTAAAGTATATTATTGAATCTGTTAACATTACCCTTACATTTTCATCTATTAATTCACTATTCATTAACTTAATTACATTAAGCTTATCTTTATACAACTCAATTTGATTCACCATACTGTTATAGTACTCTTTCTTAAATCGTGTTGAGAGGCCGGTAATAATGGTTGAAGCAGAAGCAAATGCAGTTGTAATAATTTAATACATTATAACAGGAATAAATACATTGATAAACCCTGTCGAAGCCGATAGCAGAATTGATAACGTAATAAGATAACTATAGACACATTTTATTCTCTTGAACTTCCTTTTGTGTTTCATTAATAATTTCTCAAGATTTAAAGTAATGTACTCAATTAACGCAATTAAATTCTCTCGTAGAATGTTATCTTTAATATTCATTTTATTAAATGAATTTTATGATATCTTAAAAACCCTTACAAACTAAACAAATCTAATAAACATATAATTGATTACATTTTCTCAATCATCTTTTCTTTCTCTGCATCGTATTCAAAGTTCTTGCCAATCATAACATAAATCATTTTGTCTGGAACATCAGTTTTAAAATTAACAATCAATTTCAAATTAGTTCTATCACTCACAGTTACTGATTTATGTTTGCTTGTATTAATTACAAACATTGGTCAATTTTCTAAAACCTCTTTTGTATAGTAATACATTTCAGTGTTTCCAATCGTAATTCTCTTATATATTGTATACATTCCGTATGCTTTCAGATATTTGTTTTCCGAAATCCAAGTTCAAATATTCCAAATGTAAAGATTCATTTCTAGAATTACGAAAATGGATACTCTGGACTCTACAATGATCAAAATTGCTTGAATCTCTTCCTTGATTATCATTCCTATCAGTTTGGAAAAAGGCAATTACAAAATCAAGCATACGAAATTAATTTGAGTTGAATTGTGTGGTTAAATTGAATCCTAAATAGTTGCCTGCAACTGTCTTCTGAAAACATTAATATGTGTTGAAGGAAATATTAATCTAATCCTCTTTTAACATGTTAGATCTTAGCAAAGTAGCATAGTCGGTTCATAACTGACAACAGGCATAATCAACTCCATATTTGTAATGTCAAGTTTACATGGATGGGTTAATCATTCTCATATGTTCCATTCTCTTTCTTTGTTTTCCAAATAGCAAATGCATTATCATCAAGTCCGCTTCTTTTAAATGCATATTTTTATCCTTTTTCCACATAATATCTTTAAAATCAGAACAAAATCCTGGCAAAAGTCTTAGCAAAAACACTATATCTTCATCTGTTCTTCATCAAGTAATTCCTCCCATCCAGATTCATCATAATGATTTGCTTCTGATTTTAAAATCGTACATATATTTACAACTGTCGAAGGTAAACCAGGATAATCTATAATATCCAATATCTGTCTATGCTTACTAACGTGAGAAAACAAATGTAGAAAGAAATTATTAATAACTTATATTTTGGCCAGAAGTGTACTCTCCGTCAGCGTCTCTCCCCCTTATTTCAAAAGTTGCATCATATCAGCATAATAGGGATGTATAAAATCGCACCTACATCAATATCAAACGCAATAGACTTGTTTGGTTTATTTAAAGTTTAGAATGCCTTTTGATTAGGCTTAAAAGATTGTAATTTATATGATTCTATCTTATCCATATTTATTATCACAAAAAACTTTCATTTTTATGGAAACTTAAATATACTTTCTCCAAACACCTTCATTTCTATTTAGTTCGATAATAATTTATGGATAAGTATATCCATCTGTAAACATTTTAACACTGTAGTACATAAATGTCCACAGATTACCTCTTGAAAATATTTTATACGATTACTACTGTACTCTATATTGTTATGATCAAGATGATTTATGAGTGCTTTTGGTGGATTACCTCCGAATGAATCAAATACGTATCTTTTATTTTATTTCTTTCAATAACAAATAAAATGTGTTCCTACATTTTACACGTATCAAAATTAACAATACCACACTCATTCTTCTTTGGCTCCTTAGGTAATTCATCACTCATAAATACACCTCTAAAGTTTCTTAAGCTGTTTAACAAAATGTATTAGATCCAAGTTACTTAAAGGTTTAATTCCTTCTTTTTTACTCTTTTGGGCTTTACGTTTTTTAGAAGCTCAACGCCTTGTTTCCCTTCTATTGCTAAGCTACGTCTGTTTTGTTCTTCTAATTTCTTTTTATTCTTTTTGCATCATCTACCGTTTTGGTTGCAGCAGCAACTCCAGTAGCAGCAGACCCAAGAGCATCTACTAAATCTAAATTGGTTGTTGAAGTAAAGATAAAACCTCCATAATGACCGTTTGTCTTCATTTCCTTGTTTATTTTTTAGCTTGTGGTATAGAAAGAGATAATGACATACATTGCCCTTTACTTAGTTTCGCTTCTTTTCGTTTGATTTGTTTCTTGGTTAAAATGTGATCAATAATTGTTTAAGTTCCAGGTTAGGAATTATAAGTGTAAAACCTTTCAATTTCATACTTATATTTATTATTAAAAATTTCTATAAAAGTTAAACACAATACAATATAAAAACCTAAAATACTTGTTAAACCTAAACCAAATCTTACCTTTGTATTCATAGCCAAAGCAGTTCCTAAAACTGGTAAACGCTCTGTTATCAAGTTTGCATCTTTAGCAAAAGCTCTTTCCCAAGCTTTATTTTCTAATTCTTTGTCAGCAATATTCCTAGAAGCTGTATCTTTATTATCTCTGTAGCAGACATTGCGTTCTTTACAAGCTTCGTCTAATGGATTTAAACCTTTACTTCTCTTTCTATCATTTCTTTTAGCTTTGTAAAAGGTCTGCAGTAACTATGTCCTGGAATATGTAACTCTGGTATTCCCTTCATGTTTAAAATCCAATTCATTAATTCTTTTCCATACTTCACATTATTCCAAAATTTTGATGGTAGCGTATTCAATACCTTTGTCAAACAATCTATACCTTTTGAATCATCAGGAATAAATTGTGAGAGTTTAGAATTAATCATATCCATAATACTACTTTCTCATTATAAAAGTTATTATTTTCAGCTTTTTCTTCTCCATCTATAACAATCAATAGATCAATTAGTTTTCTCACATCATCCATCCACATGTATTCTTTTGGTAATTCGTTATATGTCCTGATTCCTTCTCGTGTTTTATTTTTTGTCGGTGTTGGAGCAAAAGTTGGTTTTATATATTTATCCCAAATAGGTTTGATAATTTCTTTATATTTTTCGTTTTTACTAGATCCTTGTTTTCTTGTATTTGGATAGTTGTTATGAAATGCAACATTAGAATCAATTACTATTTGTGTATATTTTAGGTCATCGTCATTATAGTTGGTTGGATTACGTTTTGTTAGTAATTCCCACAAACCTTCTGTTCCTGTGTAGTGCCGATAGTGACTAAACCATCGCCATGAATTTTAACTTCCGTATCCTCTATCACATATATGATTTTCCTATCTTTATCAAATGATTGTATTCCAAAACTTTTATCATCTCTAGTTGCAAAATATCTTGAGGCAATCTTACCAAAATGAGTAGTTGCTAAAGACTCTACTCCTTCTACTTTATACTTAATTTGCTTTTTCATGTTTTACTTCTTCCATTATTGGTGTATCACTTTTATTTATTGAACTGTCATACATAGGAAGTGTCATTAATAAGCTTACTAATAAGCTTGAGTCTAGCACTTTTATGTACAACTAGACCTAACTCTTGAGTTAAATTTTTATTTTCTTCTGCTACTTTTGATATATATTGTCCTAAACCTTTAATTGCATCGATAACAGGCTGATCTTGTTCTTTATATTTCTCATATTTACTTCGATTAGCCTGATTAATTTCCTTAAATCCTTTAACAAGTTCTTGTCTTAACTTAATAAATTTCTTAGCTCTATTAACGTCAACTTATTATACAAAGAAAATAAAAACAACGTAACCCAACGTAACATAACATCCTCATTCATCTACGTTCACCTACGAATAAATCTTTAATTTTATTTCTATATAAAGAAAATAAAAAACATAACACAACGTGACACAACATCCACGTTCATCTACGTTCATCTGCCTTCAAATGCATTTCAATTATACTTTTAGAACCTCTTTAATTTCATTTTTATATTTACCATTATTCACTTTTCTAATCATACCTATTGTTTAAAAACCATGCTCTTCACTCCAACACTTATTGCATAAAGATTTTAATTTTTCAAACGACATACCAGATGCGACAAATTCATCATATGTGTGTTTTAAATTCACATTGTCCTGTCTAAAGATACAAAGTATGTTTAAATTATCTGTAATTTATTGTTTTGGTACTTTATAAGAGGTTTGTCCGAGATAGAAACAGTTTAAACCTTTAAGACGACCTCGAGTAATATATTCTCTTACAAGATTTTGTTCCTCTAAAATGAAATCATCAAACTCTACCACAGAATCATTCTCACATTCATCTAGTGAGATAACCTATTCATTGTTTCCTCTTACTACTGCTACTGTAACTTTAATATCACGTCCTATATCTCGTAAAAGTTGTATTAGTTGTTGATATTTAGGTTGATTGAGACTCTTAGAATAGATATAAACGTTTCCATATTTTAACCAGTGAGGTGATAACAAGAAACGTTGTTATTATCATTAATTATTAACGTTGTTTTTCCGCACCCACTAGATCGAACTATAAACATCTTATATCATCAGGAAGTAATACACCATTCTCCTTTCTCTTCGTTGTTCTGTTAACCTTACTTTAACATCCCAACTATCCATTTTATTTTCATTATATAATAAATGAAATTATTAATTTTAAATGGATATTCTTCTGTACTAAGCATGAGAAAAAATGAAATGAAATCTTTGAGTTTTACGTCCCACGGTTATGCAGGTAAGGCTAAAGAAGACGGTGATGATGAGTAATGAATGAAATGGTGGAATGAAGAAAGTGGGAGGAAACGGGAGAACCCCGAGAAAACCCACGCACACGGTTTTTGTCCACCACAAAGTTCACTTGACGGGGACTGGGATCGAACCCGAGACCCCAAGCACCAGAGGTGAACGCTCTACCACTGAGCCACCGCGGCCCCATGTACTAAGCATGTATCTGCACTATCCATTTCAAAACAACTTAGAAATAGCTCCTGCAGGATTTTACACAACATACTTAACACCGAACATTACAGAAAAAATAATAAATTTACAGTTAGTACATATTATTGAGAGAACCTATTACTAAAGAAGTGCTACATTTCTCAAAGTGAATCACAGTTCAACCTGGTGAATATAATTTAAAAGACTTAGAAGAATATATTGGATCAATGAGAATGCGTATCATCAGTATCTTAGCAGAGAGTTAAATTTACCGAAGACAGCAAGAAATATAGAGTTAAAATTTTAATCAAAAGTTGTGACATAACCTTAGATACCATTAATACTGTATTAGGTTTTAGTGAGAAGAATTTGCCTGTCAGAAAAGAATATTATGTTGGAGATAAGCCTCCAAAGTTTCATCTATTTGATACTATAAATATTCAATGCGATTTAGCAGAAGTTACGATTTTAAAACTGACACAACACACAACGATACAGATTACAACGACACTTGTATTTTAACATCTTTATTATATCTTTATTTGTATTTATGGGCAAAATGTGCTTTTAAATTACGCACAAGCTGTTCAAGAAAGGAAGAAGAAGAATATGAAAAGAGAAATAGATGTAATTTCTTTTCGGGTTGTTATGCGATTATATTTTCTTATAATAGTGATTCAACAATGTGAGTTAGTTGTCAGCAACGAAAAATAAATAATGCATAAGAAAGGATCCGTCTCGTGAAATCTATATGTATAATTTTAAAGAGTGTACTTGTTTAACTTGTTACGTACTACAATAAAAAGGTAATATCTTGATGCAGTGTGTAAAATGGATTTTTTGATGTGTCAGGAGCCTTTAGTAATATAAATATATGCGTTATAAGATTTAATCGCTACATTTAGGAAAATTAAATGAAATCTTTAAGTTTTACGTACCACGGTTGTGCCGGTTAAGCTAAAGGAGACGGTGATGATGAGAGATGAGTGAAATGGTAGAATGAAGAAAGTAGGAGCAAACGGGACAACTCCGAGAAAATTCACGTGCATGGTGTTTGCCCACCCCAAAGTACACACGGCGCGAGCTGGGATCGAACCAGGAACCCTAAGCACCGGACGTGAACGCTCTAAAACAAAGTAGAGTAGAGTTTAGAGAACCAATCATATATGAGTCCAAAGAAAAGCAATTTTTTCCAATACACCCTAATAAATTTATCAGTATCAAAGTTTCAATTTGAAATGAAAATGGTTATTTGATTGATTTTGGTGGAGCTCGTATCACTGTTCTCCTTGCTGTTAAATACTCTGAATTTATATATATAATAAATATAGATATCTTTGGTAATAAAAGTAGGGCTCCCATTAGCGAAGAGCAATTAGAACTATTAAAGAATTTGAGTACGAAAGAAGACCTTAGAAACCTTAATGGTCTCGATGAAGTTTTTACAATAAATAATACATGGGTTAATTTTAAAAACAAAACATTTGTTAATGTAACTAATGCGATTGATCAACAAGCTGTAGTAACTTTAGAACAACTTGAGTCAATAAATATTCAATTAGAAAGTAATAGAAAGATGTTTGAAGATACATACTTAAAGGAAGGTGCATTAGAGATGAGAGTAGAATTATCAAATAAATTAAATATTTTGATAGCAGATCGATTTATATTCATCGGACATAGACGATTAAGTCTCTTAAGTGATGCAATTGCAGATTCAGATGCTGTAACATTACGCCAACTTAACTCAGAGTTAGATAAATTTGTTACGAAAGAAGATTTTGAAACATCATACAAAGAAGCAAATACTACGTTCATTATGAAGAAGGAAGGTATACATCCATTATGTCGATTAAGAACTAAAAATGTTAAAGATCCAATCATTACAATAGCTAATCTATCTAATGGTTATAAACTTTTCTATAATGAAAAAATAATGCATATGTAATTAAGTCTTGATAATTACTTTCTACATATATTTTTAAACAATACTCTAGTAGAAACTTTTCCTTTAGACGTTAAAAACATAACGTAATTACATTTCAAGCAGATAAAAATTCAGGTTTCAAAGAAGGACAATTGCTATTTGTTATTATGTACACAAAAAGTGAACTTCCATAATTTTCTATACAATAAATAGGACGTATTGTGTTAAGTGACAGAAATGAACATATACAAAGAAAGATACCATTAGAAAAGAATGGAAGGTATATCAAGAAAGGTATTTGTTCTGTATATGGTGTTACTAAATCTCACTTTGTTAAAAAGAAAGATTGACAAGAAGAAGGGAAAGGTATTAGAGAAGACATTATAGAAGAAATTCACAAACCTGCAAGAAAAAACTATCCTAGGCTAAGTGTTGTTATAAAAGGTATAGATGATCTTTGACAAGCTGATCTTGTAGAAATGGATAGTGGAATATTAAAAGGTGTTTCCAAATTTAACAAAGCTATAAATATTTACTAATGATTATTGATGTGTTCTCGAAATATTCGTTTGCTGTTCTTATTAAAGATAAGAGTGTTACAGAATGTTACAGAATGCTACATAAGCTTTTGAATCAGTATTAAAAATTAGAAAACTTACAAACTGATCAAGGTAAAGAGTTTTATAATAAAGATTTTAAAGAGTTGATGAAGGAATATAATATCAATCATTACTTAACCTATAGTGGTAAAAAAGCTTCCATCGTAGAACGTTTCAATATAATTCTTAAACAAAACATGTGGAAGAAGTTTACTACGCAAGGAAATTATAAATGGACAGAGATATTACAGGAATTGGTTAGCGAGTATAATAAGAACAATAGGTATAAAGCCTGTAGAAGTTAATAAAAAGGAGCAAATAATATCAGAGAAAGTCTATACGAAAGAATATTAGCGTATTAAACCTAAATATAAAATTCATGATTATGTTTGTATAAGTAAATCTAAACGTTGCAATAACACTTGCGCAAACGTTCTCAACGCGTTGGTTTGAGAAAGGTTATACACCTAGCTGATACACACCCAGAAGTATTTGTTATGAAAGAGGTTATTCCACCCAATCCACCAACATACAGAATAAAAGATTTAGATAACGAGAATGTACAAGGAAGGTTCTATGAGCAAGAATTATTATGAACTAGATATAAAGATGAGTATTTTGTTGAAAAAGTATTGCGTAAGAAAAATAAAAAAGTATATGTTAAATGGCTAGGGTTTGATGATTCCCATAATAGTTGGATAGGTAGAGATAATGTTGCAGTGTAGTGTAGATTTAATATATGTTTCTCTTTTTATAAATATTACCCATAAAAGGATGCTGCGGGAGCTACTAAGTTATGTGAAAGTGGTGGTAAAATATTTGATCATTGGCTAACAATCTAAAGAGATAATAGAATTTTATAATGAAAAAGCGATCACCATAATTCTGGAATCCGGTCTAATAGCAACATATTTAGTAAAAGCAGTTATTTTGGATCGTCAGGTGCAATTTGAAGTGCCCTTCTAAGAGCCCATAAAAGTGAAATAAAACCATTTTCTTCATGGAAAATATGAGTACTATATTTAATTCTTATAGTTTAAATGATATTTCTACGAACAGGTCAAAGATAATTATTAGTATGGTTTGTTTAGTGACTTCAAATTGATTACAGATAAGGAGACAGGATACTTTAACGCTACTAAGTTGTGTCAGAGTGCAGGTAGAAGGTTTGATCACTGATTAGAAAATAGGCAATCTAAAGAGTTAATCGATTATGTTTCTAGCACCGACATTTCGGGAGCTGAAATTAAAAAAAAAGTAATTCATGGAGGTAAAGGAGAGATATACGACATAACAAGAGGTACATATCTTCCAAAAGAATTAATACTCGCAATATGAAATTGGATCTCTCTTGAATTTTATATCAAATGTAACCGAATTATTTTTATTATTTCACTCAAGACTTTAAACAATGTCAAGAAAACATCGAAAGATTAGAATCAAGAGTAGATGAAATCGAACAATCAATGGGAAATTTAAGAATTCAAAACGAGTCTTCAAAAGAATTGTCGGCACCATATACTAATGATAGTTCAAAAGATAACTGTCTAATCATATATAAGAAAAACAAACTAAACGATCCTTTCCCTTATTATGCTATCCGATGCCAAAAAAGAAGTCTATATAAACCCCTTATTGATGCATACGATACATATCCAAACCTCCAGATAATATACGAAATGTTTAGAGATCCTAACAGCATAAAGTTGTTTAATCTAATGCGACAAGAAATAGATATTCGTATTGGTAAAGGTGATGAGTTTTGGACACCATTATCAGAAGAGTTGATCAAAGAAATTGATTATTTGTATGATTGGTTATTATGTATTTAAATATTTTATCAAGGTGGTGATAGACTAGTTGAAAATTAGCTAAATGTCAGCTAAAATCGATTTAAATTTTAAATATTTTCCATAAATGTATAGCCTTAATAAAAATGAAAGCTTTTATGAATTATCTCGTAAAAGTGAATATCGCATTATGTCTCTCAAAGTTGTTTGTTTAAATGAATATAGCGTTGTTCCTAGAGTTAGGATAAAAGGATTATGTTGGCTATGATCTCTCTTCTTCCGAAATTGTAAGAATAAAACCTGCGCACACTCATTTACTTAAAACTGGAATTAAGATGGACATACCAAAAGGATACTTTGGGAAAGTTTTTTCTAGATCGAGTTTGAGTTTAAAAGAAGATATAGGCCTAAATGTGTGTGCGGGTGTTATAGATAGTGGATATCACAGAGAAGTTATGATAATAATTAACAAAAGAACGTCGATAATATGGTTTATTTGCGAACTATTTGGAGTTAATGCGATGCTTAGACTTTTAACTTTCTTCCTTATGCTGAAACTATTCTTAAAAGATATCAACGTATTGCACAGTTAGTTTTAATAAAACATGAATCACTACCAATTGAAGTAGTTACAGAATTTGATAACGAAAGCGAAAGAGGTTCTAGAGGTTACGGATCATCGTATGTAATCTGATGTAGCATCTCTAATCGAAACAGTGGCTAAATAGAAATAGAAGCTCGTTAGGAATCTGAAATTCCTATCCAACATACTCTATGAGCATAATCTGTTATAAACTTCTGAGATGAAGTTTGAAACGATGATATATCATCTTAACTAAGCTTATCAGCAAACTCTCTAATAAAATCTTCAGATATTTCTTGTTTGATATAATCCTTATCAGCAAACTCTCTTATGAAATCTTGTGATAAGTCATTACATGTTATAGTCAACTCTATCTGCAAACTCTCCTATGAAATCTTCTGTTAAGTCATTGTATGTTAAGTCTTCTCAATTAATCTTATCCCTATATTTACGTACAAATCTTCTGTAACAGTTTTAGTAAAATACATAAAAGACCATTGCTCATCTGTTACTGTATCTAATATTTCATCTGACAAATTCATAATATGCTTCTCAATAATATTTTGTATAAGGCGCTCGTTATTTTCCTTAACAGCTTTTTTAAAAAACGATCTAACATGTCAACAGTTAATGCAAACATTAATTAAATCAGGATTATCACAATTAACTCTTTCATCATCATCATCATCTGGATTATAATAAATATAATACGGGTCATACTCAGCATCAATTAAAAACATCTAAATAATAACACACACGATTGAATAGACGTGTAAGAGATAATACTTGTTTAGCAAGTGACGATTTTCTGTATATGAATGAGTAATTTCATTTTTGCAAAGCTATAAAAAATGAAATTATTTTTTAAAAGCGTACAAACTTTTTCGAAAACCATGAAAACTACATCACAATTGAAATGTTTAAGATGACCTGATAAAAAAATAATATGCTTAGAATATAAATCACAACAACTCAGTGAAGAAAACAAAAGCTACAAATCTGTGGTAAATAAGCTGTTTGAAAAAATGCCATTGCATGAATTGATTAAAATCTATAGAGATGAAGATTTGAGACAAGATATAACTCGACTTTTGCATATTAAGAAGGCGAATTGGGATAATGTAAGCAAATACTAAAAATTATCACAAGACTTTATAAGAGAATTTAAAGATAAAGTGAATTGGAAGGAAATATCATGAAGTCAAAAATTATCAGAATACTTTATAAGAGAATTTGAATATAAGTTCAATTATGATCTTTGGGCACAATTAATGGTTTCTCAGAAGTTATCAGAAGGTTTTATTAGAGAATTTTGCGATAACTTTAAAGATAGTAATTGTTGGAACATTTTAGCAATTAAACATAAGTTGAGTGAACAGTTCATTAGAGATTTTAAAGACAAGTTTTCTTGGTTCATCCCATCACGTGACCAAGTGTTATCTGAAGATTTCATTCTACAGTTTTGGTTTAAAGTCTATTGGTATGAGATTCTAAGCTATCAAAAACTCTCTTCTGATTTTAAAGTTAAACTTATCAATGGATTTCATGATGAGACAGAGCTAGCTGATATAATTTTTCTATTTGTCTTCGGAATAATATTTAAAAAGTAAAACCACATGCAATCATATTTTTTCCAAGAGATGTTTGAGGAAGTGGTTGTGTTTGAATCGTAACTGTCCATTATGTAGAAGAGGTCTTAAAATTTATCACGAAATTATTGAACGTAATGATATACTTTATGATGATATAGAATTTTATAGTGCAGTTAAAAATTTTATGGCAATGTATAATATCATACAAATGGAAACAGAAGATGAGAATGACAGCGGAAATGAGTCCAGTAATGAAAATCAAAATACAAATAGACGAAGAAGGAGACGAAGACATAGACGAAGAACTAGAAGAATATAAAAAATGAAATTTAAAAAATAAATCTTATGATAGTTGTAGTATTCATTTAAAACATGTCAACCTATTACAACTGAAAAATCAAAACAAAGAATTGCAACCTGTTAAACTTCCAAATCTAGATAAGTCTAAGTTCTATGAAATTACAGCTTGGAATCGTATCCAAACGAAGAAACGTTCAAATGTATTACTATATTTAGAAGATATACTTAAAGCTATATTACCAAATAGATACAACGAAGACACTGAGCGAGTACAGAGTGGTTTGAAAAAGATGAGAATATTTATGCAGTATGAAGATTGACGAAAGTTTAGTAATGGATTTACAAAACATATACTTATTTTTCAATCGAAAGCTAGAAACTAGATTAAGTATGTAACTTTATTAAGTATGTAACTTTATTAAGTATGTAACACTTATGATGGTTTTCATCCGTGTAATGTGAGTTCCTGTCAGCACAGCATGGTGCGTCCTCAGGTTGCGGATCCAGAGGAAGACCTCTAGGTATAGGGGTTAACTGCGAATATACTGAATAAGCAGTCGCGGGGAAACGACAAAGAGGGGCATGGAATATTAGAAGTCTTTCTAGTAGGTTCATGTAGCCAGGATAGATTCCGTAGCTAAAAATAGAGGATGTCTTCCGAGATTCCATAGGCCATGATGGTAATCATAAGAATGGAATTGGAAAAATATTTCCTTGTTGTAATAAATAAGATGAATTATAATAGACATACTGTTAACCAGTTGAAACAGCTCTGCAGAGAAAGGGGTATTAGAGGTTACTTCTGATTTCGGAAAGCCGAACTTATTTACTTACTAGAAAAAGATGATTTAAAATTATTTAAAGAAAGCCTAAGAAGACAGAACACATCCCCATTCCAAGAAGATATCTTTGAAGATCCTAAACCTAGAAGACTAGGTAGGAAGAGAGCTTTAAAACTAATCCCATTTGAAGAAGAATTTGAAGAACCGAAAGTAAAACCTGAATCACTACTGATTGACGTAAAACTGAAACATTCAGCATTTAAATCAAGATTAGAAACATGCAGATTCAAAACTGATTATAAAGAACATGATCCTCTAGAACAATATATCATTTCAACACCAAAGGCTTTATTAAATAGACAAAATCAGTTTACAGAAACATGATTCGTTAAAAGCTAATCTCTTGATAAACTTCAATACAAGAAAGATAAAGAAATTCAAAACTTTTACTTTAACACTAATAACAAACAGGTATTCCAATCAACCAATCTAAAAGAATTCGTAACTGATGCTAAAGAATTATTACGAACAAGAATGGATGAGTTCCAAGCTAGATGTTTTCGATAGGCTCTTATGCATATAAACTACATAAACTTAGCTCTTAATAAATATGCGCCGTATAGAGGATCATCATACATAGAACTACGAAATGAAATTAGAAGGAAACAAGCTGTTATTAATGTAAAGAACAAAAATAAAAAATGTTTCTTACATTCAATTGCTTCTGCATTACATCCTGTTGAAAAAGATTCACAACGACCATCAAAGTACAAGCATATTTTTATAGACTTGGAAGAAAATTAAAAGATATTGATTATTTGTAAAACTAAGTGACATCCCAAAATTTGAGAGAAGACTCGATATATCAATTAATGTATATACATACAACGAAAAATACATGGTGTACATTTTGTATCATACTCAAAACAAAAAAACACCCATGTAAATCTGTTATATGTAAAAAAAAAAAAAAAAGAAAAGAAAACCCATTATTGTTGGATTAAAGACCTAAGTAGTTAAGTTGGTAGTCAAATAACATAATGGAAAGCTCGAAAATACTTATGTGATGCTTGTTATGCTTTTACTCACAAGATGCAGTAGATAAACATGAAAGAGATTGTTCTACTCATGAAGCTGTTAAAATAGAAATGCTACCAGAAGATACATATGTTGTATTTCAGAACTAGCAATATACGATAAAAGTCTAATTGTGATTTATGCTGATTTCGAATGTTTATTGCATAAGGTTATGGGTTGTGAATAATGATATCCAGAAAGCGAATTATCAACAGCATAGGCCATCTGGTTTCTGATATTATATTGTAAAAAGTGATGGAAGTAAAGCAGATCTGGTTGTGTAGAGAGGTAAAGATGCGGCTAAGAAGTTCGAAAGAATGTTAAAGGAAGAAGTCAAAGAAATATCAAACATATATAAACAAAATAACGAATTACCTTTAACACGTAAAGAGAGAAAAGAATTCAACGAATCTAAATACTGCTCTTACTGTAAAGTAGAATATATTCCAGAGAATCATAAAGTTAAACATCATGATCATGTAACTGGAAAGTTTGTAGCTGCATTATATAATAATTGAATTTAAACATTACAGTACCTAAGTTTGTGCCAGTGATTATAAATAAGTTAACAAGGTATGACTCCCACTTGTTTATAGAGGAACTAGGATGTAATAAAGAACAAATAGATTTAATACCTAATAACGAACAACGATATATATCACTCAGAAAAAGGTGGAACTATCAAATAAAAATTCATAGATTTATTTAGATTTATGGCATGTAGTTTAGACAAATTATCATCAAACCTAACAACAAAACAAATGACTCATACACAACACTTCTCTCCCGATGAAGAACGATTTAAACTTGTAATAAGGAAACGTGATTACCCGTATGATTATGTTAGTGACTGGGATAAGTTTAGACATAAAGAATTACCAGCAAAGGAAGCATTCTTCAACAAGCTTACCAACACACATATAAGTGATGAGAACTATGAGCGTGCAAAGAAAGTATGAGAAACATTTGAAGTTAATAACCTCGACCTATATCTGAAAACTGATGTGTTGTTATATGCGGATGTGTTTGAGAGCTTCTTAAAGACATATCTTAAAGCTTATTGTCTTGTTCTAACTTGGTATATGACAGTACCAGGTTCAGCTTGGGATGCAATGTTAAAGATGACAAATATAAAACTAGAGTTATTAACACATTATGATATGGTCTTGATGATAGAGAAAGGAATAAGAGGTGGAATTAGTCAATGGTCGAAAAGATATGTTAAAGCAAACAACTAATATATGGAAGAAAACGATAAGAACAAAGAAGATTCTTACATTATGTAGTTAGACGTCAATAGTCTTTATGGATGGGCCATGAATGAATATCTACCATATAAGATATTTAGATGGTTAAGCAAAGACGAGATGAGAGAAACAGATTTCACAAGTACACCTGATAATTGCGATACTTGTTATATATTAGAAGTAGATCTTAAATAATTACATGAATATCACAAAGACTATCCATTAGCTCCTCAAAATATATGACCACCTGTTTCAAAACAATTAAAGCTATTAACAACCCTATATGATAAAATATGTGATTCACTATCGAAACCTAAAACAATGTCTAACAAATGGATTACATCGAGTAAAAGAGTTTGGGCAATCAGATTGGTTAAAGAACTATATAGATTTAAACATCCAGATGAAAACTAAATCAACAAATGATTTAGAGAAAGACTTCTATAATTTCATACATACCAGCGTATTCGGGAAGACAATGGAAAATATTAGAAAGAGATGTAAGCCTAGAAAAATAGAGTGATTCAGCAAGAGTAGAGAAACTAATTGCTAAACCGAATTTTAAGGATAGAATTGTTTATACAGGGAATCTATGTGCGATAATAATGAATAAAACCAAATTGACTTTCAATAAACCAATATATGTTGGAACGAGTATCTTAGACCCCTCAAAGTATTTAATGTATGACTTACATTATAATGTGATAGAGACAAAATATCAAAACAAAATAGAAGTATGTTATACAGACACGGATAGTTATATTTATCATATTCAAACAGAAGATGTATACGAGGATATGAAAAATTATAATGATTACTTCGACACAAGTAATCACTCTCGATAATAGATACAAGATACTACAGATCAATAAGAAAATACTTGGTGAGATGAAGGATGAGATTAAAGGCACAATTATAGAACAGCTTGTAGGTTTAAGAAGTAAGAAGTTCTCTATAAAAGCGCCTCAAATGGATCTAACAAAGACTTTAAAGGTGAGTTCAATAAGGAAAAATGTAAGAAAGCGAAAGGTATACAGAAAAGTGCTGTGTATATAGAAACTTACATTTAACGAATATAAAAACTGTTTGTTCAATTAAACGGGGTACTATAAGAAGATAAATTTAATTAGAAGTTACAAGCATGATATATTTAGCATTGGAGTAAATAAGTTAGCATTAAGTTGTGTAGATGATAAAAGATGTTTTAAGGGATGGAATAACTACCCTGCCGTTTGGACATTATAAGATAGAAGAGCTTTAAATGTAGTTTTAGATATAAGTTAGTTGTATTTTTTGGATATAAGTATATTTAATGAATGTAACTACAGTTGCATGCTATATATATATCAAAGAGAATTATATCAAAAAGTTGCTCATTAACCCGTAGATACACTTCTGAAAAAATCACCATTATTACACTTGCAGGGTCATTTTGACCCACATATATTTAACAAGGAAACAGACTGGAAGCATCTAGTTTTTTACGGTTTTTGTAGTAGTGCTGTGCAGTATAGTATTTTCGCGATTGATTAGTGTTTATGCATGCCACTAATCAGTCGCAATGGTTAGGTTGATTTAAGGTAGCTCGTACACAATCAGGGGTTTAAAGTTTGTATTTCAGTCGGACAAAGTGGTTCGAATTGCATGTGAAGCTAGATGTCTTATAAATTATTACATGAAATTGTACAAAGCTAATCGAGTAAATATTGCATGAAATATAATGCAAACAACGTTTACTTTACCTTTCTGAGAAAAATAACAATGTGTTTGTATATTATACTGAAATCAGAGTTTTATTGCTTGGAATTTAAACATATCTTTCATAACAATTGTCTTGCTAATGCTGTCCAAATCTCAACTAGGAATATGTACTAAATTTATTGTTTCTTTGAATACACTTGTACTGTGTTCCTTGTACTTACTTCAAAATGTTCCTTGTACTTTCTTTTTACAACGTTGCACACAGTCTTCGCACAAGGAAATGGTATGTGATGAGCAAATATACTTGTGACAACGATAGCAACATGTTGAAGTTTTTCTGTCCTTAGAATATGGGCAAACGGAACATCTTTTTCTCTCTGGCTCTTCAACAGTCGTTCGTTGTTGTTTTTGAGACGTGTTTATTCCACACTTTATCAAAGCATCTGCTACAGTTCTTCTCAAATTCGGAATACAAGCTCGCCTTTCCATAAGAGGTTTCATCATTTTCTCTGAAAGTTCCTTGAGAAACAACCTGCGACGATCCGTGAGATTCGGTTTCAAATCTGGACATGTAGATGTGTACAATATATAATCATTTACAGCCGCTACATCCAACATGTTGAAAAATAATGCCAATGGCCAACGTTTTGTTTGTCTTTTGGCTGTGGACGTTCTCACTAGCTCGTCCAGTAAGTCAACACCATCTTTTGTATCATTATAAAATGTAATTATTTCAGGTTTTCTCTTATTGCTTTTCTGGTCAACACTAGCGTCGTGATGCATTGAAGAAAGAAGAAGAACACTTTTATGCTTCTTTGGAACACAATTGTCACTTCAGCGAGAAACACAAATGTAGACGAATGTTTAGCACAAGACTTGTTAGCAATCATAGTGGGAGGAACTTCCCTTCTGTGTTTACGTATCGTTCCAACTAGTGTAATATTTTTATCCAACAATTGTTTAGCGAGAGGTAAGGTTGTAAAATAATTTCGGTGGTTATATTTCGACCAGGATGTCCATTCAAAATAGCACTTAATTCCATCACAATACTTGCGGACAGATTAGTGTTTGTAGGCCTCCCAGGTGCCTTACCAGTATACACTATGCCCTTCTACGCATAACCAGATTTCGAGTCACAAATCCAAAATACTGTTATCCCATATTTCTTTGGTTTTTTGGCATATATTGAATAAAACCCGCACCTAACTAACTGTTCTTCGACGGTAAGAAATAAGCTCCACACCATAACTCTTGTACAGCTCTGTACAAATATATTCCATACATAACTAATAGGTGCAAGGCGATCAATCTTACTTCTCACAGCCCTTGTACGTTTGTCATCAAATCGAATCACTCGGAGAATGTTCAGGAAACGGTTTATACTCATAGTGGCTCTAAAACTGGGATTTGATCGAGAATCTAAAAATAATTCTTTCACAGGTACATCCCAACTCTTTTGAACACCAGCAAGTAATAGTACACCTAAGAAAGCTGCCAGTTCGATGGTATCTACTTCTTTCCAAGCAATGCGCTTTTCTTGTGCAACCCGTCTACTTTCCAAATTAGTACATAGGCGAATTTCTTCCAGAAGGTTAGGGCTAAGGAAATAGTCAACTGCACTTTTCGATGTAGTCACACTAACATGGTTAGTAGGACCGGGATGGTTTCTTATAACATTATAGGCACGAGTCTGAACATTTAGGGGAATACTTGCTCCAAACAGTACCGTCCTTAGAAATATAATGTCTATCCGATTGAGATGGCATACGGTTTACAAGGCGATTGGCAAGGGGAATGTCTTCTTCGCTATCACTTCCACTATGATATTCACCACTCGAGTCTGCCGTGAAAGAATCCGAAGGGGACATTGTCATAGTTTCAAGTTTAGATTCGTTATCTTCACTTTATTCTACAAGCAGCTCATCCAATATTTCTTCTTCTGTCAAAGCACTCATTATGGATTTATGTATGAAATTCGACCAGTGAACCACAAGGAACTGTACATCTAAAACAAATATGGAAGCACAGTGTAACAAGCAATATCATTTTCTTCTTCTTCTTCTTGCTTCTTTTAGGGCCGTGGTGACTCAGTGGTAGGGCGTTCACCTCTGGTGCTTGGGGTCCCGGGTTCGATCCCAGCCCCCGCCAAGTAAACTCTGTGGTGGACAAACACCGCGTGCGTGGGATTTCTTGGGGTTCTCCCGTTTCCTCCCACTTTCTTCATTCCACCATTTTCATTCATCACTCACCATCACCGTCTCCTTTAGCCTAACCGGCATAACCATGGGACGTAAAACTTAAAGATTTCATTTCATTTTTGTTGCTTCTTTTCTTCTTCTTCTTCGTTTTCTTTTTCTTTTATAAACATTCAATTACTTATTTTCACTTCAATGCAACCATGATAAACAATTTTCATTTATCAATGACTTTTTTGTTTGCATTGTAAGGAGAAAGACTTTAAAAAGTGTAAGGGTCAATCTGACCCACAAAGTGTAAAAAAGGGGTGTTTGTTAAATATCACGTAACAGAGAAACATTTGTACACAAAAATATTATCTCATACCAGCAATTATAAGCACAAATAATGATATGAGAACTCATAAAAGGACAACTGTAGAAAAGGTGTATAAGGCACAGAAAAAATCAATTGAATTACTCGCAGGGTCAATTTGACCCTGGAAATGTATCTAAGGGTTAACCTACGCTCGTAAATGCTTCAAATAAATACACTCGTTAAAACTTGTTCAAAAATATATACTTTGTTATGCTTCAGATTAACAGTTTCCGATTTATGAAGAATACATTAAATATTTACTTATTAACCTATCCTCATATATGCTTCAAATAAATTCACTCGTTAAAACTAGTTCAAAAATATATACTTTTTTACGCTTCAGATTAATAGTTTTCGACTTTTTAAGAATTATATCAAAATTTACTTATTAACCTATATACTTAAAAAGATCACGCTCATTGAGTACTTTCAGAATATATATAATAAGTGGGAAGTAAGGGTTTTTATATTTGTCACCTAAAGTTATGCAATCCAACAATAACTGCCCCTTAGATTTTCGAAGTTAGGCAATCCCGTAATGCATGCTCCTGGTGGATGCTATCCGCAATACATATGTGGGCTATCCAAATATGAAGTCAGATTGCCAAAGTATTCAATAGGAACCGAGATACTAGGAGAGGAGGGAGTGCTTGAAGTGAAGTACTGTTCTACTAGTTATTTAGTATAAATCACCTGTTAGTAACCAAATATGATGGACTTAGATAGACATCATAACCTACACTAACCAACATATTAATTATTTATCACACTTACGTAAAGTGCATCTTCTGCATCAGCATCTTCCAAATATCAAATCTTATATCATTTTTCACAGGTGAAATTTCCCCACACTTTATAATAATAGGAGATCCTTTATACTGGAAGAAATTTTGAACAGATTTGTGATTATCACTTTCACAGCTTTCATGATTATTTTTAAGTATTAAAAAACTGTTAACAATCTTCTTTTCAGCGAAAATTTACACAGAATTATATCAGAGATAGAAACATAACAACGAAATTCTATTTTATTCTATAGCACTACTGTACATTTAAATTTTTCACAGGAATCTACATAATTTACTAATAGCACAAAGGCTTAATAGTGTATTATTATTGTATTACTTAATAGTGTGTAACAGACATTTTATATGATATACTGTAGTCATAACTATTATGTGATCAATTAAATCAAAGCCAATATAATACATTTCTAGATTAGATTTATTTTTGCTGTTTCAACTGATCAATCACATTAAGCACTTATGTTGTTGCAGAATATACAAATAACAACATCAATAATACATACATACATTTCTATGGTTCAGGAGACCCGGGTTCGATTCTTGGTTGGAGTTCATGTAGTCCAAGTTCCACTTTTTGCTTTAGGTCTGCTTCCTTTCTCGGTTCTGAATAAGGACGCCAAACTCGAACAAACGATCAACTGTTTTTACAAGATACAAATGTAGTAAATAGCTTAACAATGTATAATACATAGCTATGATTGGAGATCATTACCAAATTTAGCCTCTTATTCATAGAGAATAAAGCTAACTATCCCACTAACTCTATGTCCATTCCAATGAACATGTGATTATCCATTGTCATCTCATAATGGATTGTTTTAGTTGATAACAGACTGGCACTGTTAATACGATAATTTGCTTTCTGGTAATTTTCTTTTTGATTGTTTGAAATTCAGAAATAACATTTTAAAAAATCAGGTTTGAAAGGGTGTCTCTATTTCTTACGCGTTTCAATTGATAATGGTATTTCAAATGTTGTTTCATCGCTGTAAGTCAATTCCTTGAAAGTTACTGATAGTTTAAAATGCATTGCATACCTTCATTTTCATAATTACAAAGTCTACAAATTAGTAACTACGAGACAATACTCAAGGTAAAAATTCAACAAGAAATGAGTCTTAAAATTTGCCTAGGTTATTTGCAATTAATTCAAGATACCAATATTATAGACAGTACAGGACTCGAAACCCTTTCTCAATCATAAGAGACCATATCGCACAATTCGTATACGTTATACTGGAATTTGACAAATAAAGGGTGTGCTCTTATCAACTCCAACAGATAAGTCCTGGCTATGACAATATATTTAACTATAGTGTTCACATCTACGCTGGACGAAATGCATTTAAATACGATCTATGCACCGTCCAATTTAAAGGAAATTCGCATCGTAGAAAATATGTTTGTAGGGAGCACATTGATCTTATTTTGACGGTCCCAGCACAGTGATTACCATAAGGAACAGGTTGTTCGTAATGTGTATACAAGATATTAGTTTGAGGTCGTAGGACAATATAAGTGTAGTCAACTGTGTGTGTAATTCAGTCATGGGTGGATGAGGTTTGTGTCTGTAATCCCAGAACGAAGACAACGAACATCTATTATTTAAGCGGCTTCGAACATTGCTGTGTAGTGGAACTGTGAAAGGTTAGGTGGTCGTTTTGCAAAATTGTCGTGGACCATGACGTCAGAGGTCTCCGACTGGTATACAAGATGCGAGAAAGAGGTTTTCCACGGCGGCTTTACCTTCTCAATGCCCTATAACACACAAGGGAACACCTGGAGAGAAGAATCGATTGGGCTGACTCAATTCACAAAATGACGGCCGTCAAGAAAATCAAGATCACTAATTATATAATCAATTGTATACTTTTCCTCATTGCTCTCGCACAATTATCCCTAAGAAATCCTTATCAGAGAGAGTTTTCGGTTAAGTTGGAAAAGACGAAAGTGTCGAGGCGAATGGAGGGAAGTGGTTTTCAGAAATAAGAGTTTCTATCTCAGACAGCAATGGTCATGTGGGTGTCTGGAGACGTGCAGATAAGCGGTAAAATTCAATAGGCATACAATTTCCTCACTTGTCAGTTTAATATGAAGACAATAAACTACATATTCCCCTCGTCCCTGATTTTCACTCAAGGGATTTTATAATCCTCTCCTCCAACCTTACCTAAACACTTTATGCGCCCTATACCCCAGAAAAATAACGCGAAAGCTCATATTTTCAAGGAGCCCAGCGTTCTATACATGGTAGATATCTCCTGCCCTTGTCTGTTCGCCCTCTGGAATAAAGTGGGGGACGTGTGAAACATGTGAGGCGTGTGAGGACGTCTGAGATATGATAAGATGACTCCTGACCACCAAACATAGAGAGACATTATCTGTATGAACTGCCTGAAAAGTTGCGTGTGTGTCCGTTCGAGGTGGTTATATGTAGCTAATATTAAGGAAAACACGCTACACGACCCATTTTACAACGCTATATGACCCAGAAATGTTCAGGATATAGCATAACGCCATTTTAGGATCACTACTACCTATCATCACCTTCTTCTTGTGTATCTTGTTTTCATGAGATTTGTGTATTAACATTAGATATTATCAAATACTTTTGGCCAGTGTCTTAAAGATAAAGTAGGCAGTATGCAAGTATCATTGATGCCAAGGATTTATAAGTCACTCAAAAATATCTTTGATGCCACTAAAAATAAAGTACAAATTTGAAGAATGGTAGCTAGTAAGCAAAATATGTCTCGAACATTTAAAAAATTAAATGAAATAGCTAAAAAAAAAAAACTCGATGGCTCGTAGTTGCGATTATATAAGGTTATACTGTAGTGCGAATTTTCTTTTGAATTTTTCATAAAGTTCAAAATGTTTAACTTAACTCATTTTGCCTTCATGCCACAGTTATTTCCTATCATTCATATAACAAAGTAGTAGACATTCATGCTTATAGTAATCTCATCTATTCGTACAGTACCTTTTTAGCATTTAATGACTGTTATGAATAGTACTTATCAATAATACTTACCAGAAAGTGTCCTAAACGAATGTTAACTCTAGTTAAATTGGTCCTTCTTTTCAATGTACTTCTGTCCAATAATATCCATTCATTATTAGCTGGTTTTGTTCCAACTACATTGGTAAATAATGTATTAAAATCTGGCAAATGAAAAACCTCAAAAAGAAAACTTGTGGAGGTTGTATTCGTCATTTCCAGTATATAAATGCTTGACTTGAATGGAATTCTGATTCCTTGTAGATAAGTTTCAACACTTTCTTTCTTAATGTTCGTTAAAATCAATATGCATCCCCAGACAGTTTTAATTACCAGCTGAAATAAAATAAGTGTATTTGAGAATAAAAAAGACAGGTGTAGATAATTTCTATGAAGACATAAAACATGTTTTCGAGCAGTTTCCAAAGTAGGAAAAGAAATGGTTTTAGATGGTTACAAGGGAAGATAGGAAAAGAACAAATGTTCCATTACACAATCCGTTTAGAAAGTTCAAACGAATTATGTTACGGTAATGAAGAAAGACAGTGTTTCAGCATAATCTGACATGATAAGATGACTCCTGACCGCCAAACATAGAGAGACATTATCTGTATGAACTGCCTGAAAAGTTGCGTGTGTGTCCGTTCAGGGTGGTTATATGTAGCTAATATTAAGGTAAACACGCTACATGACCCATTTTACAACGCTATATGACCCAGAAATGTTCAGGATATAGCATAACGCCATTTTAGGATCACTACTACCTATCATCCTCTCTGTGCTTCACGTGCTTTCACAAGAGCGTTTCCTAATAGTCGCAGAATAAACCAAATCGATCACGAATTAGTAGATCACCGGGAATATCCAATATATTAATATGTCTAATCGTATATAGAGTCAGATCGTAACTCATATCGCAATCTTGCTATACTGTAAAAACAGCTAAATGTTTCGACAATAACCAAATCACCGAAATCGTAAAAAGGAAGAAAATATTGTGTTCAAGTCGAAAGGATCCTGTAATTTTAAAAGAAATATCTTACTACGAGTATTTGTTTTAAAAAATCGCGTTCCTGTGCAGGGTGAAAAAGATGATAAAAATCAAGGTGATATGAAACTTATACCGGTGTGGGCGACACACGGAAAAATATTCGCAATACAGTGAAAAGAACAGTAACTGAAAGAATAGAAAATACCAGTGTGAAAAAACTTAAACAGTTTATAGAAAAAGATTTATGTATGTGAGTGAACGAAAGAAAAGATTAGATTTCAGGCTATTTTTAAAACTTTGTGTGCTAATTCCGTATTTTTACGGAATAGCTGATCTTTTGTAGACTGCGGATTCCGAATTTATACATGATGTGATTCAAAATGTATTTCAATGGTTTCGCCCTTTTATTATACGAAGTTACCAGTTTTAAAATATCTCTTGGACTTCGTAGTGCGGAATTTCGTCAATAGATGGCGGGAAGATTCAAATTAATACCTTGTTACTGCCAGGGTTCGAAAACCATGTGCTTATTGTTTAACCGTCAAAATGGTGAGTAAGAGTGTCGGACGATTCAATACGCTTCAGTTTACAAGGGGAATTGAGCGACAGTGATGTTATTTGTTTGAAGGAGAGTTATTGGACAATTGTGAGATTATCCAGACTATGTAGCAACAGAAATATTAAATATGTCAAGTAAGTAACTTGAGGTAATAAGATAATTTCATATTCGCATTCATTTTTCTTGCACTACGTGTAAATGTTATTTGTGATTTGTAATTGTTTTGTGGTTGGAATACAGAACATTATATATAAGAATAAAGAGCAAGCCCTAAACTTTCAAACGGTGCATGATGCATTATTTCTGTTTTTTCTAGATTTTGAGATATAATTTTTTAAAAGGTTGCGAGAAAGACTAGCATTCTTGGGAAAGCCTGCACTTCAGAGCCAGCACTCGTTAAAAAGAACACTGTAAGCACGAAAAGATGAAAGGATAGTGTGATACGAACAGTAGTCACTGCGAAACAATTCTGGCTTCTTAAGCGAGTGTTCGAGATGCGGATATGCGATTCGTAACACACATGCCTCTTGGCCACTTGGAAGACCTCCTATGTTCTTCCTTCCTTGAGACACTGATTTCATATACCCATCAACCTGACTTTCTCGTTCAAAATTGGCAATAATTATATAACACAGTTTTGATATTTCTCAAATCTTCTATAACTAAAAGCAAAAACCTGTTGGTATGACTCTCGCATTTTTAGAGAACCATATTTCATCTGTCGACACACACACTGATGCTAACAAATATTTACGCTAGGTAACAGCGGCCATCTTCCCTCTCCGAGTTACGGTTATCTGGGAGCGTGATTGATGTATGTAAGTGTAACGCATCTTTGCTCCTGTAGTGCCAATGCCCCTCCATGCTAATCCCGGCATAGCCGGACCCAAACCCGCGTTGAGAAAGGAGCTGGCGACCGTGTCAAGTGCTGTGCTGCTTGAGAGAATCAGAACATCGCCTTCTATCCTTGACTCTTCCTATGATAAATGATGAACAGGTGCAGATGGTGATGACTCTTCCCTACTGGAGGAAACAAGATGACAAAAGAGGCATCCTCCTAAATGGGTCCGGGTACCTCACGACGTTACGACGTGATTCAGGCTATCGTATCTGCCCCTACCAAGGGAGAGCGATTGGTGTCTCTCAAATAGGAATATCTGCCTGCAGCAGATGGACTCATTACCCATTGGTACCGATAATGTACAGCGTACTTCCTCCGTACAATGAGGTAGGCAGAGCCTCATAACCTGTCATTCCTATCAGGAAGGGAAGCCTTAATAATGCTTTACAAACGGGTGACTAATGCGTACACTTGGGTCCGGGAAATGGAGATTGGACGCTTGCGCGATATTTCTTGATGTTGTAGAACGACTTGTAGGTATAAGGCCCAAAATCCGAACTCCCTCTGGTCTTCCCGAGGTTCTTGACTTTTGTTAGACTCTGCCGAGCTGTGATCATACCGTGGGATTCAGTTACTTGTGACTATGTTCTTCAAAGGAGAGATGAATGTGCCTTATAACGCTCGCGTGTCGCTCATAATGGTAGGCTCCTACTCGCTATAGGAGATTCTTTGTTTAACAGTATAGCATAGAGAGTCTATGATCTGTTAAAACTATCTGACTATTCAGTGTATTTTTTTCTGAGTGACCAATCCAAAACGAAGGTCACTCTTAGATGGTGATCAGAACGAGTATGGGTAGATACTCATTATCTTTGTTCCCCCATGCTCTACAAATACCGAGTCGCAGAGTAGGGACATTATTTGAACTCGACTCATATTGCACAAAATCTTGAAACAAAAATAAATCACATCTGACAAAATTAATGATCGAATTTTACAATTGAAAAAGGCACTGGAAGTGAACTGTTTGTATAAAAGTAGATTTTTCAAATAGAAAATGTCAAATTTTGTTCTGGACTTGAAATGTACACAAGAAAGAAACAAACCTTTGTTTCAACCTATTTTTAAATACACCCCCTTGCTCTAAAGCTGATATTAAAAATACAATGCAAAAATAAGATCAATACGTAGCACCTACTCGTCCACTCTTTTTATCTAAATTGCAGGAAAGTGGATTTTGTTAAAATAGTAAGTACTATGATAAATTAATCCTTTATTATCTATTAAATTCTGAAATTTCCAACTTCCGCAGCAGTATAAAAAATTGTTAAAATCAATAAAGGATGATTTTTTCCTTCATCAGAAACTCTTTACTAGTTAATACTGGGAATGTACACTTACCGTTTCAAGAACAGCCTTAGGTATTTGGGATGAACCATCAACAACAAAGGCAACTCTGTACTTTTCTTGCTCTATGTAAACTCCTGTATTGTGTATTATACCTACTTGCAATTGCATTGTCTGCATAAGACTTTTCAATTGTGTGAGATCCTTTAGTGCAACATTACCTATACAGAAAGTAAACAGAATACAGAAAGTACGAAGTACGGAGAGCTGAAAAAAAATAGTATGGACTATTAACATAAAATGTGTTAAAATAAAATATATTTCCGACTGTAACCTTCAAAAACAGTTGCTGAAAATTGCAGGTTCAATTTAAAAATCGACAACTTTCAAAGTTGAGCAGTGCCAGATTTTCGAAAATTTTGGGATTTCAATGTTATCAAGTGCCTAAGTATTTAACAACCTGTGCAGTTCTTTAAACTTAGGAAATAAATTATAAGATCAGGAAATAATTCTATATAAAAAAAACCGTCCTGACTGACTTACTGATTGATCAACATCCAGGCTAGAAACTTGAAATTTGGAAAGGGCATAGGATTTGTAATTTGAAGTCCTACAAAAGAAAGATTTTTGGAAATACCATTGGAAAGAGGAGAAAGAGGGGTGGCAGTAATAATCCTAAAAATGTATATATCTCAAAATCTCTTAATGTTAAAAACATGAAATTTGGTATAAGAATTTCTCATTTAAAATAAATAGACACATGTTTCATCGTTTTTTTTTCGATATTTGACCTAGAAGGGAAGAAAATGGGGTGAGAAAGAAGAGGATGAGTATTATACTTATTATAATAAGGTTCATATCTCGGAATCTCTTAAGGGTGGCGATATGAAATTCGGTATTCGGACTTATCATTTAAAATATTTCTTGTAAGGTAGAACAAATATGGTTAACAATTTGTACAATCTACCTAAATAAGGGTACACATACGAGGGTGGTTCACCGGGTCAAGACTCCCTCCCCAACCTTCGTTACTCAACATTCATTTCTACACTTTCTTTAGGAAAGTACAGTTGAACCATGAGAGAAATTATCGATCTATCTTAACGATTTGATCTTAAGCTATACCTATACTTTTTCTTTCTTCATAAAAACAATTTAGTATTCTTATTTTTTCTGAGAATATAGGTAGCAGTGTTTTAAAATTACTTATCGTTTTATCGAGTGTAACTACTTGTGGTGGGCCCTTCCAACGTTGGACTGCTCCCAATACAAATTTCTGAGTATGCTCCTGGTTCCGTGCAATAGTATTCAAGAGTATGTGCTCTATTTATCCTCAATATGTACACTGGTCATATATGATTTGGAAAATTGTTGAAATAAATCGAAAATATCAAATGTGGAATAATTGAAGAAAATAAATTTATAAATCCTTGTCTCCATTCATAGACCTACTCTAATTCCTCGTCATTCGAACATTTCTTCTATTCTCCACACGAGAACTTTCATATTACACTGAGTATGGACTCATATTGAAATAGGTTAAAAATTTCCGAACCTGCAGTGATTCGAATTTGGTCTGTTTCGCTGTTTCACCCCCATGATGGCTGCCACACTTGAAAAAATACTTGGTCATTGCTAGAGATCACACAAAGTAGCATATAAGAAATTCAGAAGTTTCTCTGTATCTCTGATTTTTTTGCCCATTCCTTGACAGAACAAACGGATTTATGGTTTGACCAAATAACACCACCACTTATTTATGTTCGGATACTGTACGTTTTCGTGTCCACTGTTCCCATTTGTTAGTAAAGAGATATTGCATCATATTATTGGTGAAAAGCTGGCTATTTAATTTCCAAAATGTGCTGCCGTGCAACCGGGGAGTGTTTTGAGGAAGTCATAATATGAGTTTTAAAGATGAGTGATCAGAGAAATTCAACGGTAAATTTTAAATATCAAAAACACAAGGTAAATGTTTTTTAAAATAAAACACAATATCCGGGCGAGGTTGAACTCGCACTGACATGAATGTGAATTGATTGTTCTGAGATAACAAACTTTTGGAACTGTCTTGGCAAACATAAGACAGTTTGTGTCACCGAGGAGAAGGATGGGGTAACGTGAGGTGGGTAATAGCGTAACAATATCTTCAGCACTCACTTGCCACACGTTGTGCTGTTCCAGAATGCATAACTTGTCAACAATACAGCTAATCGATCTATCAGAGGACAGTTGTATATGTGAAGCGACCAACCCTCATTTTAATAAGATTGTCGTACCTAATACGATGGAAATTACATTCATTATCGGCTTATAATTGTAAACACATGATAAGTCATTAAATGTTAACTCTTGCAATCAGTAGATATCACAATTTTGTTTGATAGAAATTGCACTAACAACTGTTTATTGGTCATTCTACTAATAGAATTAATATTCAGGGTCATATATGAACGCCAATTAACACTGGCTATCATCTTATAGACATATAATGCTTAAAGAAAACAATGTTTCGAAACATCTAACCAAGTCAGCGACCCTCGAACATGTAAATACATAGCACCAAAGTGTTCAACCATGGTAAACTTGGATGATTGATAGTAAAGAAAATACGATTGTAACTGTCCTCTGTTTCTAAAAGGCAAGAAATATTGCTTAGGAATGCAAAAGTCTGATCGTGTAATAAGACAAAGACTGTTTGCCAAAGCACAGCAAAAAACAGAAGTATGTTATAAACACAAATGCTCAAGTTACTGTGTAGAGCAGTTTTCTAAGCGCAACTAGCCTAGACCATATTCTCACAGTCAACATCTTGAAGGTCACTTGAAGAATGAGTTTCTTTTGGTTTTCGTTTTTTAACATGTTTCCCATATAATATCCGAGAGACACTATGCAAGGCATTAATGTATCCATCGGAAGGTGGAGGTGAGAGAGAGCAAAGTAACAGATACGTGTCAACATCATGCATATCTTCGAAGGCAGAGGATAGATTTCTATCACGGAGAGTGTGGGTACAGCCGTCCTTTGTGGTGTTGTGGACAATATGTTTCTTTTATTCATGAGTATCCGGAACTAAGATTAGGATTTAAGTACATTAACAATAATTTGGGGTTGAAGTATTAGCGGTGAAATTTCTTTGACAGTAGGGGCGGGAGGTTCTTGGACTGAATCCTTCGTATCAACTATATTGATATCAGGGGAAATAAAATTTCGTGGAGGCACCGAAATTTGTTCAGAAAATATGGACACTTTACGAAGATCCATCATCACTGTTGATTCAATATCCGGGGTCATAAGATCAGCTGGGCGTCGGCACTTCGGACACTGATATAATATGTTGAAATGAGATGCAAAAACGGCAAGTTTGAAGTTGTCGCCCGTACGATACACTGCGTTTTACATTATCAAGAATTAGTCTAGTGGGAATATGTTTTTTTTAAGGTCATGGAAAACATTCAATTGTCATTATATACGCGCGTAGGAAAAATAGTATTCCAGACTTCAAAATCAATTTTGAGTACGTCACCATAATCACTTAACACTTGGGAAATTTTGTCATTTGGATAGTCAAAAAGGAGATTCTCGACCTTCACAGTGGCAATGAGCACTTCAGCATCCATAATGTAGATATCACTAGTGGCCTTATCGAAATGGGTAAACAACAGTTTGTCCGATGCGTGTTTAAGAAATTGTTTATGTGAAACACTATCTTGAATTGTGTGTACATGTTATAGCCCTCATTGTGTAGTTGTTTGAATTGTATGCATATGCTGTAGCAATCATTGTGTATTGTAATACCTGAATATATTGGAATATATTCTTAAAATTGTAACAACCAGGAATATAAATCGAATAGCGAATGTCGTTTACTGCGTGTGGTTTTGTCAAATACAAATTAGACTGATATTTTTCCGATGAGCCTACATAGCTCATATGGAAACTTGATCACAATACTTCTCAAACTTAAACAGAATACTTGAGTACATGATAAGTGTAGAAAATCTATCACGCTTTCGTAAACCAAAATTTTAACACTGGTAATCGGAGCTCTGCTTTCACGTGTACGCTCCGTTCAACCGCTTGCAACGAAGCCACTGCGCCACAAGTCATTCATGTAAAATTTACAAATTAAACTACTAGTTACGCAGGACATTCATTTTCTAAGTACGTTTTAGTTTAAAACATTTCGAAACCTAATTAATGTTCCTCAGGCCGGAAGCCAGCCCAAAAATATAGGGGAGCCCGGCTGAAGTTAGGGAGGGCCGATCCAATCATATTATAGTTCATTTGCAAGCCCACCGTGAAAATTTTAGGGGGCCAGCAACAATTTGTGGGTCCTGGCTCCCCTAGGGCCGTATGCATAGTTATTCTGCGGGTTACTTAAGGGCTACGTACGGGACACGTGATAATTTGCGTTGCAGAGTTCTCCCGCAGGGTCAAACAAGCCCGCAACCTTCCCGTAAGTCAAGAGGATGGCTAGGGGTGCTTCAACGCACCCTTTGCTAGCCCGTAGCAGTTTCTGTTGTTGTATAAAATGCATATGCTCCGTGCTGACAAAATATTTGAGTATGTTAATGAGTTTACCGAATTCGTTGAGCTGATTAAGCGATAATAAATGACATATTGATGGCAACCAATTTAAAAATATATACCAATTCCTGAAAGAAGATTGCAGGATATTTTGCTTCCGCTCCTACAAATATTGAATACAAGGTCAAAGAATGGACAAACAACTTTTACCTTAAATAAAATAAGCGAGAGATACTTGTTGTTACAGTATTGGTACTGAAGTAGATTTTAGATTAGATTGTAGAATAGCTTCAGAATTGATTCTAGGGGTCCAGTGGTGATTTCAAGGATCGGCCGGGGGGGGGGAAGAAATTTCTCCCCGAGAACCATGACATTCCCTCAGGACCACATAGCCTATCGTGCTCAATGTGAATTCTCAGTATTTTCGTTACTAATACATTTCATCCGCAACATATTGAAATCGCCAAAAAATAGGAATCATCACTGATGGGAAAAATTGACTCAATAGTTACACATATTTCATCGTGAAAATGTTATTCTAATGTGTTTTACATCCTTCTCCCTGTTTCCTTTTCCTACATTTCTCTGCATAGGTAAAGTTGAGGAGCGCTAACATCCCTTTTTTTCACTAATGATCTAACGTCTTCTGCATTCTTGGTTTCTTACCTGACCACCAGCTGCGTACACATTTATAATATGCTTGCAAAGTTATATATTATAAATAAATAAGTGCGAAAAACCATGCCTAACACAGGATAAGTTTGCATTTATTCCGATTCCAAGCTGGGCACAATTTGAGCGATCACGCATGATTTTGTCCGCGGAAGCAGGCACATTAGTGTTGGTGATATGCATATAAGGAAAGACAAGTAGAAATCATCGAACTCCTGTTTATCGACGCGCTGTAATTGCTCAAAGTATGCATCGGTTCACGTGATTATGGAAACAGTGTTAAGAAGTATGGCTCATAATTATGCAATTATAATGGAAAACTAGGTTCTAGTGACCACCTACTACAGATAGATGCATATTTTTTATACTAATTTGATCATTATTCGAGTAAACAGTTCTATCAAATTTTGACACATTTCTTACATTTTCAGGTTAGGTTAGAGCTTTGTATTTCTTTTAGCAAAGTATGTCTATATGAAGAGCTCCATTACTACTTGCAGATTAACTTCAGGAGGGCTCAGCATAAATACAGTGTGGGCGTATAACATAAAAACTACAGTACATAAGATACGAATCAATTTGTGCTATGTGGCTAAAAGCACGAATGTTACCTAACTGAGTTATGGTAGGAGCGCATCAGGCGGCTCAGAGTGATAGTGAGCGGGTGCATCCATAGGGAGCAGGCGCGTCAGAGATGGGGGTATACGTATATACAAGGATAGTGGAAGAGCACACTTACACATACAAAACTTTCATTATCACTTAAATCATTTCAGTATGCTGCCATTGATGGTAATTACTTATATTTACTCTTTCATTCCTTCACGAAAAATGTAGGGCTTCACATCGTATTTTACCTATAAATTTTCTATTTCGTAAAAGTGTCTGCTCGAGTGAACCCCTAATTCGTGTACACACCATCACAAACTCGCCCGTTCCCTACAGACGGACCTCGACTGTAGCCCTCCAGCTTCACCTTGGCATTAAACCGTAGTAGATGCAAAAAAATGCTTGTAATAAGCAGCTTGCAAAGTTTGGTGCGTGGTTTTGAGACGTCTGGCTTTCACTGTATGTATGTATGTCTTATACAATTGTACGCAATTAGATGATAACACTCTAGGAATAAGTAAATAAGAAGTTTTACGCTATTTGCATGGAATATCCCCCCCCCCAAAATACTGTATTTATAGACATAACTTTTATGCCCTCCTAAGGTTAACTTTTACTGGCAAATTGTTTAGAAAATACATTCACAAAAATACTATGGGCTGATTTTGTCCTAAAAACTTACAGTGTATATGTAATTTATTTCTACTGGGATCTCTATTGTAAAGCTACAGCCTCACACGTTTTCTAGCTACATATCCATATTTCTTTTTGCGAGTTAACAGACTTTGCCTCAAAATTAAAAAAGAAATGTATTGCTAATCTACACCGATATTTTTCCGCTTTTCTATATCACTTTATAACAATTTTCAAGTTAACAGACTTTATCTGAAAATTAAAAAAAAAAGCACTGTATTCCTAATCTACACCATTATTTTTCCGCCTTGGCAAGAACAAAGTTCAGAACATTTATTTCATTTTTTTATATATAGCATACGTTGTATCCATGCAGTTGCTGCTTCGATGTTAATTCTTTATCATAGTAGAATTGAGTTTCGGAGTTCTACCTTCAACTTTTTATTGACAAAATTTTAGCCTCGCTCGAGGTGTACTAGACCAATCAGCTCTCAGTGTTAACCGTACCTGAGGGATCACTTTGGAAGCTTTATGCATTGCACAGTCAAGGGGAAGGTTGAGGAAGCCCACAGGTACGGTTCGTCTAGGGGACCCCTACGTGGTCGACTATGCATATGGCCCCTAGATCCCCCTGAATACGGGCCTGATGTACCTGCATGTTTTCATATAATTCATATAATTGAATAATGTCTGCCAATTTATCTTCTTAAATTGATCCTTAGTGACTTAATCCTCAACTTAAGCAACGTCTCGATATATTTCTCTTATTGAGGAAAGTCCGTCTTAACTGTTTCTGTGTTGATGAAAGAAATAATGAGTAACTCAATTAGTGATCATCTCCTGTGTGGACTAGTCTTACACGAAAGTATTTTAACTATCTAACAGTTTCTGTGGAACGTCAAGTAAGTGATCGTCGTAGGTAAGTGGATATCGCCTTGGGTTTCTAACCAGGTGGTCCAGGTACAAATCACCGCAGGTTCGAAAGTTTAAACATGCTTCAATTTCAATTTCAATCCACATTCAGTGTGATAAACAAGATCTTCTCCTGCGGAGAAGGAAAGAGATGTTCGGATGACGAGATTGATAATTGGAGAGTAATTGAAGGGGGTTTATGAATGGAGACTAAAAATTTACAAGATCTAGTCGATTTCAGCCAATTGTTCCAGATTTAATATTTTTGGTTAATTACAACCATTTTCTAATTCATCTATGAAGTATTTTTTCCTTCTCGCGTGCAGTATGTAGTGAAACAATACATTATATACCCAACGAACTATAATGTGATTGATAATCATTCGAAAACACGCTCTAAACAATAGAAATTAATATTGAATTGGAGACATTTCCCATCCATCAACTGCACAGCAGAAGCCTCTTTCAATGGTCCACAGGCTTACTAACTGTTGTCTTCCGGTTGAAATGCTAGGTGTAAGTTGAGTTACATCTGTTTAGACATTCGTGATACCAGCAAAAGTACTAGATTCAACCTAATGGAGTTATACCAGTCATTAAGGGAGACACTTTTGCTATTGACTGCACAACACATCTTGATTAAATTAGTCGTCCTGAAATATTACATTTTTACTTTGCATTCTAAAATTAAGCCATATCTATTTGTTCAAAGTTGTCAAAGAAATAAGTTAGTGGTTGAGAATCTATAACAATTGAATAATTAGTTGACTAATTACCTTTTCTTGACTTCTGTATGAAGACACTGAAATGATGAATATTCCACTTTCGTTGAAGAGAAATTATTAAGTCATTTACAATGGTCTCGGAACTTTCCACGTGTCTTTCTGAACTTGATATCACATTATAAACACAAATTAGTAAAAGAGCAGCCATATTCATTTTCCTCAATGTCGTTTGCATTTTCTAAAATACAAATTGAAAAACACGCACTTCAAACCAAAAAAGTAGTGAGTATTCTTTGTTAAAACTGTTTCCAATGTCACAAATTTTACTTGATTATCATAACCAGTTTCACCAGCGATCGTTACCATTACATACTCTTAAATATACCATAAGACGGGGTTACTTTGCACACGATTTAAGTAATTTTAAAGAAAATCGCATGTAACTTACAAACGTAATGATTTAGAACACTGTATTTTTAACATATAATAGCTAGATAAATGTGGAAAACATTTGTGCAAGTTTATTAGTAAACATTCAGTATGACCATTGTTATTGAAATATAAACTTTGGTGCAAAATAAACCCATAGTTGGGTTTACTTTGACAACATACAAAAAAAAGTATGCTTAACATACGAATATAACGTTTCTGTGCAATGTTTCCCTTCAAAATTTATACATTTTACTTCCTACACAAAACTGCATATAGTTTACAAATGTTGATATTAGAATGAGAATACTGGCATCGATACTTAGTATCAATTACCAATATTTGTGAAGAAAATTATGTATTTTTTGGTACCGGCACAGGAACCACATTCTAATAGTTTAGCATATGTTCCACAAAAATGCCAACTCAGGAAAAAGAAATCTCCATGAACTGATTTGCTGTGGTTATTCCTTATGTCCAAGAATGTCATCCCAACCGCAATTAGTGGAAGATTTACAGAGTGTAACGTATATTGGGAACCACCATTTAAAATGTAATGATTAATTTATATTATACATATATTTTACGTTACATTCTAGCCCACAGGCCGTATAAATTTTAAAACAATGTCAAAATGATCCAATCACATTAAATTAGGCACAACAAATTATATCACTATTACTTTTATTCTCCAAAACTTCATTCATTATACTTTTCTTTCTCGATTGTCATAGCAACGTTTTGACAAGTAACTATCTGTTGTTATGATAACTATAAATGCAGATTACACCTATAAAACCAACATATACTTTAACTATTGAGATTAAATCTTATTTCTTTCTATTTAGAATCAACAATATATATATTCTTTTCTTCTTCTGCACGACAGATTGTGTACTTTTATACACCGTTACCCAAAATTAAGATATAAAAATAGAAGAAATTACAAAATAGATATACAATATCGTTGTATAAATGGCTCCTGACGAGGACTTCTTAAATTGGTTACAATTTAAGAAAGAATCCTGGACCGTTACATAATTTTACATATAAGGTTACATTACTTTTCGAATAGCCCTCGTATAGATATAAATTACAATACATATTAATTAATTTCATTTTATCTCATTCTTGTATTCATTTAAGAAATAATTCCATTTTAATTGTATAAAATTATCGACGTAGAGAACTAATTCAAGAAAAATATGATCAATTTATTAATTATTTAGGTCCTAAAATAGATTCTTCAAATCAATATTAGGGGAGCTCACTAACAAATCAACTCAGTATATGTTGACATATTATACAACTTATTTCTTCCATTTGGGCAAAATTAACAGCTTTGATAAACAATATTTGTATCGATGCCTAGATGTAAATTGCATAGAATTCAGAAGTACGAATTGCAAAGAAGTTATAACAATAATCAAAGTGAAATAAAACAAAAAGTTGATCAATATCATTATCAGGAACAATACAAATAAAGAAATTATTATAAGAATCAGCAAAGTTTATGTGGGTTAGAATACCGTATAACATGTTTTATTTATTCAAGCATATCTATCATAACTTTTAGTAAATGAAATTCGTATTCATATCACAACGTACTGAAATCTGGTATCCATCATTTTTATTATTTGCATAAAATTCAAAGTACGAATGACAAATGAAATTATAATTGTATTCAAAGTGAAAATATTGAATATATTTTGTCGGACGCCACAACATTAGCTTAAGTTGCATTACCAAAAAGTTCGGTTAGGTTGCATTGAATTACACAATCATGAATACAGTACGGCGTGTCCTTTACTTCAACAGTACTTTGGTTTTTATTTCGAGAATTTCTGCCATCTAGAGAATCATTACGAAATCCCGTTTGAAGTAAATTAGATCTACTATTTGTCTGGTTTCAAAACGTTGCCCGATTAATGTTTTTGTTTCTTAGGAAATTAGATTTGGTTGTATTACCGGTACAATGGAATCTAATATTGCTTCCAACATTGGTATTACACTCTTTCATCATATTGATATTTCTAACAAGAGCACAATTAACAGATTTTCGGTTAGTATTAACTTGCAATATTGACTGATTTTCCCAATCTTGTCGATCATGAACATACATCATCACTCGCTGAAGAACCAGATCAGCATCACTTTCAGTTCGTTCCGCATCTAATTCCTTTTCATTCGTATTTTTATAACCAGTAATATCCGAATCCTGTGGACTGATTGTGATCTGTTTCTTGTTGAATAGGTAATTATCTGTCTTAGATGCACTATCTGTAGTCATAGATATCATCTGATTGGTAATCCTGCCTGTCGTAGTGCACGGATCATTAGACTGCAATTGTAGAGGAAATGGATTATTGTGTTCCTCTTCAACGCTGAAATCATCGTTAATAGTCAATGTTTTCAAAGGAAGGTTAAGGTGATGACTATACTCTTCTTCTTTTGCATTTTCGTCTGGTTACACATATTGTACGTGAACGATCAGATCCGATTTACCATTTACAATATGAATTACTTCCTTGATAGGTTGTATTTCTTCTTGAATTTCTACCACTTCAACCAAACTTTGTACAACAGTGAATCGATGTAAAATCTGTTCCATTTTAGTGTCCATTTGCTTAGTTATTTGCTCAAGTTATTACCCATTCGCTGAGTAATAACCTGTGTAATTTGTTCAAGTCTAGTATCTATTTGTTGAAATCGAGTACCCATTTACTGAAGTTGTTGTTCAAATTTAGTGTTCATTTGTTGCGTTAGTTGATGTGTTATGGATTGAGTTATTTGATGGGACATTTGCTCTAGCTGATTATCCATTCTTTGCTGTTGCTGCGATATTTGGTGGGACATATGCTCTATCTGAGTATCCATTCTTTACTGTTACTGCGATATTTGCTGACTCAGCTGTCTTATAAGATCAGCCACGTTCGTTGATGAATTCGTACCTGGTAGCTCAACATCACCACCTTCTTCATGCATATTTTCATTTCCAGAAACACTCATTTTTATGTTTCTATAAATTCTTCTCCACCTTCTGAGTAAAGTATACTCCGTGTTGATCACTATGCTTAGACTGCTTTACTATACTTCAAACTAATCTCAAGGTCCTGGTCGGTAAACCACCATCTAAAATGTAACGTCCTGGGCGAGATAACACTATCTATAAATGTAACGTATATTGGGAACCACCAATTAAAATGTAATGATTAATTTATATTATACATATATTTTACGTTACATTCTAGCCCACAGTCCGTGTAAATTTTTAAAAATGTCAAAATGATCCAACCACATTAAATCAGGCACTACAAATTATATCACTATTATCTTTATTCTTCAAAACCATTAATTATACTTTTCTTTTTCGATTGTCATAGCAACGTTTTAAACAAGTAACTATCTGTTGTTATGATGATTATAAATGCAGATTACACCTATAAAACCAACATATAGCCTACTGTAACTATTGAGATTAAATCTTATTTCTTTCTATTTAGAATCAACAATATATATATATATATATATATATTCTTTTCTTCTTCTTCTGCACGACAGATTGTGTACTTTTATGCACCGTTACCCAAAATCAAGATATAAAAGTAGAAGAAATTATAAAATAGATATACAATATCATTGTAGGTGTTTGCGACTTTCAGGCTAAAGTCCACCCAAATTGCATGATTTCTTTTTTAAAAAATTTAATGTTAGTCATTCCTATGCTTATAAGCTTCAAGCCCTTCCCCCCCCAAAAAAAAGTCTAGTTATTTCTAAATAAAACGAAGGCTTTGCCAGTGAAGCCACTCTCAAACTATTTTTCTAGATCCGTCACTGTTCATAATTTATTTACCAACAAGAAATTCATTCCGGCATCAATCTAAATACTTGAAATTTACTTAAATTTAGAATGCAGGAGGTTCTAGTAGTAATAATTTCCTATCTAAGAGGTATTTGGACCTGTGCAAAGTAAACCCGATTAGAGGCTGAAACCGCCTTCTTCCAGTTTGACTTTTTTTTATAACTAAAACGTTTCACATTTCAATTTCAACTATTGCATCAATGTCCCATTATACACAGTAGTATTCTACGAAAGTGACTTTACTTTGACGGAAATTCTTGTAGGTGATATCTTTCAAATATTAGCGGTCTTTACAGTGACTGCTTTCCATACCTCTACAACAACAAACCCTCCGGGTAATTAGAACTACAAGTAATGTTAACCTCCAACAATATAGCCAAAATACAGTTAGATGTTCTATCTTACGGCAGCACTTGAAACTTCATCTTTATAGTTCATGGTTTTACCGACAGAGGACTGTGAAACTCTTTTCAGATTTTGAGCAAAGTCTTACGGTAGTACATTTCGAAACATATTTTTTTAGTACCAGGAGATATTCCTAATATTTACCAGGAAGCATTTTCTTAATATTCTACATACTCACTAGAACATGATGGGCAGCTCTTAAGTGTGGATTAATTCATATGTTACGATTTTCTTCCCGATGAAATGACAGTTACCTTGAGGCAAATATATGTAATGAGGACTTCATATTTTGAAATAAACTTAAACTATTTAATTTTTCAGGGGGCGCGGTGGCTCAGTGGTAGAGCGTTCACCTCCGGTGCTTGGGATCCCTGGTTCGATCCCAGCTCGCGCCGTGTGGACTTTGTGGTGGACAAACACCGTGCTCGTGGGTTTTCTCGGGGTTCTCCCGTTTCCTCCCACTTTCTTCATTTCACTCATTTCTCATTATCACCGTCTCCTTTGGGACGTTAAACTTAAAGATTTCATTTCATTTTATTTAATTTTTCGTTAAGGAGACTGGCTGTTTCTCCAAAGGCGGGATTACTGCTGGCCTTTACATAGGGCGAGCCGGACAATCGTCTGGGGTCCAGCTCATGGAAGGGCCATGTGCTTCAGGTTAATACTCTACATTTAAAATTGTCAACTTAGGAGCAAAAAATTATACATCATTTAATAAAGTTCTGAAGCTTAGAAAATCCCGAATAGTCAAACTGATTACAGTTCTACAGGTAGCTCATCTACAGGATGCCAACACATGATATGAATAAATGTATTTCTATTAATGTGTGTATTACAAGTAGTGGCACAAACTTCAAAACTTCAAATAGTCAGAACGATGAGTTACTGTAGCAGAAAGGTGTAGGAAGTAAAGGTGTTGATTGGTATCTCTAGTTGCATGTTGTGTGATGTGTGAAGATGAAAGTTGCTCAGCAAACAAATTTACGACAACATGTCTACACAATGTTGGCCAAGCATAATAAAATGCAAATTTTATATAATCTTCCCTATGAGAGTGTCAACCTGAAAACAACATTACACGTGTTTATGATATACAAAAGAAACATTGCCTCTGAAAATAAGATGAAACCGAGAAGATTCCACTTTTTGACATGTGGAAACTTCAAACTCGATTGATATTGTCTGTTATGACACAGTAACACAGAAAATTGGGTCATATGTGATTAACAAGATTGATTATAATAAGTAGGATACTATATAAAGCTGAATGAGAGTTTCTTTTAACAGAAGAAGTAAAGTGTGTTACAAATTTATTACATAATATTACTAGATTGAATAATATTTTCAACTTTTCATGTCTGGGAATAATAATAATATAGAGATATGAAGAGTTGACTTGTAAGCAAAGCGAAAAAAAAAACGATTTATCAAGCCATGGGTTCGCATCCATCCATCGACATTTCATATAGTAACTCAACTACATAAAACGAGAGTCACAAAGTTGCTCCGCTGAGATCTGATCGAGACAATTGTGTTTGTATTTGATATGTTATAACTAGACGAATCCCAAAGTTATACGTGCCACCGGGCGGAATAACGTGAGTTACAACAGATTTTGTAATATAAAACCTGCAAAAAAAAATTACATGGCAGAATAGTTTGAACCGAGTCATTTGTTCGGAAACGGTTGGGTAAATGGAAAACTCGGTGAACACGTATCCCATCATTTTCAAGGACAAACATTTTGGGGTTAAAAAAACTTTGTCCCAGGGTCCCAGACGGGGTCCTACTCAAAATGTTCAAATGGCAAGGGGGATTAAGCAGCACATCGTTTGGAAGCTGTTGATCAGTAGGTGACGAAAAGACGCGAAATGTTCAAAAATGCGACATATTGAGCTCAAAATGCCACACTATGTATCGAACGCATGTCCAGCTCAAACCACTGGTGTTGGAGAAGCAAAATGTGGTATTTATACTTATGGTTAATAGCAGATATCCACAAAATATCAAAGAGTATCATCTGTAATCCAATATGGGTGCCAGCGTGCACCCATATATCTATATATATAAAAGAGAACGTACAAAATTTTGTCCGCTCATCACGCTAATACGGCTGAACCAATTTCTTTCATTTTTGGGGGGTTATTAGGATTTGGACCCTAGATGGTTTTTATCATATCACTTTAATTTTTAATTACCAGTGTCTTGAGATAATTGACCATTCAAGTGTCCATAACGTACAAATCCTTTGTTATTAGTTCATCATAGGTAAAAATAAACGTATTTATATGCAACCCGCATGACCGTGTCACTCGGCGGGTTAACATAAATGACAGGCGATATACAGCGGAAAATAGCTTGAATCTTCTGTTTAAAATTTTTTAATTGATTTGCTTATTTTTACAGACACTTTTACAATATGCCAGCACCGGGATGACCGCAGCGAAGCGGGGCGGGTTAACATAAATGACAGGCGATATAATGTTAAGATTTACTGCAATCTTTTATGGTTTTTATCATATCACTTGAAAGCGAAAAAGTAAAAATTATCTAAGTAACAAAGTTTATTGCGTTCCGGGGTGACCGCAGCGAAGCGGGGTGAACGCTGCTAGTAATATATATATTGAAATAGTGTGTCAATCCAATAAAGTTTGCGCAGCTCGATGTACTGAAATGATTTACTTGTGATGGTTTGATACTTCTCTCCAATCTTGTAAATGAATGTTTTTCTTTCTTTTTTTCTTTTTTCTTTTCTTTTTTCTTTTCTTTCTTTCTTTTTCTTTTCTTTTTTTTTGTATATTTGGTATTGCTTGAAATATTGCGATTAAACCACGAATGGCATACAAATGTAATCATCACAAATACATTACAATAGAGCCCCAAACCTGACTGATGGAGCAAGTCCTTCATGTATGAACTACGTGACAAAATTAGAAAAATACCCGAAAGTATTCAACTTTTGTTTAGCAGTATGAATAGGAAGTCAGAGTTGTGTGTTTATCGCACATTCGTTATATTCACGTAAATGATATCGAAAAAACCGTGACGAACGTGCATTAGGAACAAAACATATATGTGTTGTTACGGAATGAAATAATAGTTGAAGTGAATCGAAATTCAATTGTTCTTTAGTCTTCCTATTGCTTCTAAATACATAATAAAGAAAAATAGAGATTTAGATCTGTACTGTTATGAATGACGTAGATTGCAAGCGGCCATCTTGGATTCAAGGTGGTCATAGATTTTCACCCGCCGCCATTTTGCACAGGGTTGTCGTAGAAAGTCGAGACTTACTCCATCTTCTTTCATTTAACAACAGCTTTCAAACGATGTATTACTTAATCCCCCTTGTCATTTGAAAATTTGGAGTCGGACTCCGTCTGGGACTCTGTGGGGGATCCTGGGGCAATCTTTTTTTATCCCAAAAAGTGTGTCCTTGAAAATGATAGGATACGTGTTCACCGAGCTTTTCATTTACCCAACCGTTTCCGAACAAATGACCCGGTTCAAACTATTCTGCCAGCTTTGTAGCTTTTACATTACAAAATATGTTGTAACTCACATTATTCCGCCCGGTGGCACGTATAATTTTGGGATTCGTCTAATTATAACATATCATATGCAAACACATTTGTCTCGTTCGGATCTCAGCGGAGCCACTTCATGACCCTCCCTTGTTAGCAGTTTCGAGCTATATTAGCGATTTAAAAATAAATGACTACGAATGTGCTTAGGATCCGATGATGTCATCTTATAAAGCACAAACCATTCATGAATTGAGAACATAGTGAATTGAGCATACAAGCACTGAGAAAACTCTTCATTTACTGAGTGAATTAAATAAAAATTCGGTTGTCAGTAGAAGAATTTCTATTAAAACTACCCTTTTTGAAGAAATCCTCTGGGTTATTAGTAACCGAGCATGTTGAATTTGAGTTTAACGTCCAATTCAGCAGCGAGGCTATATGAGATGTGATGCTGCTGATCAACATGGAATACAAATCACATGAGCTCCCGGCGGGTAGTAACCGAGCAGTACTCGATTAAGCCATACTTTAATGTTTTAACCTATTTCTGGGCTACTAGTTATCGAAAAGATTGCCAAAAATATTTCTAACCAATTCACTCGGTTAACTAAACCCCTTAAAAACAATACATTTTGGGTCGAATGTGCAAAAAGTCCTGAAGTAACATGAACTTACGTATCAAGTTTCAAGCAAATTGGTTTGTTTGGGAAGGTTATAGCAGTATTGAAATGATCGAAGAGTTTTCATTATTACATTCATAGTAGAGAAGCAAGAAATGGCATGATTTTCAAACGAGTATAATGACTACCACCTTGGTAGCCAGTGACGTCGTTAGGATGGAACCTGTTGGTGCACCGGGCCCCCCTAAAAGCCTCTTGTTCCCCCGCAAATTAATTTTGATTTATTCACTTATTATTCGTTCTGTTTATTATTATTATTATTATTATTATTATTGTAATACTCATAGCTACTAAGTGTCCAAAACTATTAATTTGGATTATATTTGTAGCTATACCTATTGGTCTTAACTTTAAATATCAAGTTAGTTTGTGAGCAGATTAAAGGAATATTGTTAACTAACTTACAATATCTAGGAACTTACGTACTTCATAGTTGAACTTGCACTTTAGATACTTAGTTACATTATTTTAACGAACAGAACAGTTCAATTTAACACACAGTTTTGGACTTATTTTAAAGTATATTTTATATACAGTATAAATCCGGCCTTTTTACCAAAGTGTTTTTAAATTATATGTAGGTATAGTTCACACATCTACTTGTACAACGTTGTTTGTATATGTTCAAGACTCACGCTATGTTGCGTGTACACTTCATGACAAAACAGTGGAGTTTTCTTTTCCGATATGAATAAAACAGTAATAGACCCATTTGATACATAAAAATAATTTCATTTACTTTCTCTAATAGTACGTTACTTTGAGACGGTAAAACAAAAAGCTTCTGCTTGATATTTGTATAATATGGTTTCCTTTTAAAATGATTTCAATTTTACAAGACTTCAAAAAGAATATTGAATATAATAAACAGTTTAAGGGAATACTGAAAACTATTTGTCATAAACAAAATGACAAAATAAAATCATTTATCAAGAAAATAGAAAAGTCATTTTATTGGAAGACACAAAAAGGTCGCTTCAAATTGTTAGGAAAATAATTTTGATAATTATGGTTTGAAATAAAGAGAACAATATTGTGTATTCCATTGATTTTTGGTAAATAGTAGATAATCGAGTCAAAATCAATGTAACCCATTTCCAAGCATAATATTTTCGCCTTTTTTATCCATTGATTTTCAAACTACATCATATTTGCTTGGTTTGACAAAATAGGGAAAAGATGTTTAGTTTTTCATATTTATATATTTCTTGCTGAAAGCCCTTCTTCAGACGGAAAAAATAAATTCATGTAAAATATTTTAAAAGTATATATGAAACCTCTTTATCATTAGTGCATATTTGAGTCAAAGTTAAATTAGAAACTCAGCTTGACTCAAGTGCTAAATATGTTCAAACGTTCATTTAAAAGAGTTCAAACATTTCCTTGTTACATGCGGAATTTTCGAAAACACTGGACATGTAACTTAATTGGTCTCTAAAATACGCTATTTCTGGCATTCATTTTGTACTCCCCTTCTCCTCGCATTTTATTCAAAGTACTGTAACGTAATAAAGTAAACAGTTCAAGATAGATACTAATTATTCAAAAATTCATTTTAATGGTTCAGCCATTTTTCTGTTATACTGTAACAGGCAACATCGATTAAATTTTCATGACGTCATACACTAGCTGAAATACCCATTCTTTTCACAGGAAGAATACGTTATGGAAAATGTTCTAAAAATACATTTGCATCCTTTTCTCCCCTTACTATGCAGATTTGAATTAAAATAAAATGAAGTTTCAGCTTGATCTACGTGCATTTCAAAAATGCATTTCAGAAGGTGCATTAATTAATCTGCGCGAATAATTTAAACCCCTTTCCTCCTTAGGAGACGCATTTCAATTAAAGTGAAATGATAAAGCTCTATGTCATAACAACACCGACAACGTTTGGGAGGTGATTCCTGACACCAAGATAAGACAAAAAGTATAGACCAACCTGGGTGCACAAATGCTTCCTTTCGGAGTTATAGGCTGTCGAAAACATGGAAAAATTAACTTTAAAAATTCATACTTCCAATTCTATGAGACCTACCGTAGTCGGGTCAAGACCACTTAGGAACTAATACGTACTCTATCCAAATATCCATGCTTCACAATTCTGCGATACTTCCGCAACAACTTTTATAGAGGTAGTTGGAGGGTACTTCAAGTTATATGCCCGTAACCAAACTCCCCCTGCAAAAACTGCTGCGTAGGTACCTTACGATTCTGAAACATCTATTTTTGAATAGTGCACATATTAGTTCCTAAGTGAAATCTTGATTCGACTGCAATAGGTTCCATAGTTTTGGAGCTGTGTCCCTTTAAAGTTCAATTTTTCATGTTTTCGGCAACCTATAACTCCAAAAGTAAGTATTTGTGCACCCAGGTTTGTATTGTCCACCCAGTATTTGTATACTTTTTCTCTTATCTTTGTGTCGGGAATCACCTCCCAAATATTGTCGGTGTTGTTTTGAAACACCCTGTACTTAGCTAGGAGTATATATACCAAGTAACGTTTTCCCAAATATCTAGTGAGATACTACATTTTGGCATAAATTTTGAATCCTCTTCAGAATACTATTTTAATGAAAATGACGTTAAAAACGCACCTCGAGCCACGTGCTCAAAAATTCATTTCAGTTTATCCCTTTACTGAGGAAGATTCGTGATTTCCGGTAGGAACTCATGTGGTTCAGATTCCACGCTGTATGTCCACGTCTTATATAGCAAAAGGAAAACTAATTTCTGATCCAACCAACCAGTTCAGCTGTTTTCTCGTGTTGAGACAGATAACCTCGATGAGAAAAACATAGAAATTGTCCCCTTCCCGCCCTAAAAATGGAACACATTGTAGATGGTATTTACTTGTTTTTAATAAGGAGTTTATATACCAAGATTTATTTCCCTAACATGAGGAGCACCTACGATATTCTACTAGTATTTTACATATACATTTAAACCTTCTCATTCCTCCTTAGAATACAAATTTTAATGAAATTGGCATTATAAAAAGCGAGCTCAATAACAAAAATTCATTTGAAACGGTTTAGCCATTTTGCCTGATGATGAGATAGACAACGTCGATGTGAAGGTTAAGAAACAAATAAATATAATTTTTTTCCTTCCGCCCTAAATTCATTTCAAGCGGATGAGACGTTTTTCAGTTACGATATAACAGTCTATATCTTTCTCATTTACCAATTGAAATGTTCGTTCTTCGCACGAGAAGAGTTTATGACATTATTCTTAGTGAAAAATTTAAATGTCTCGCCCGTTCAGAACACGCATTTCAATAAAAGTGAAATGCTTGAAACTTAAGTCGTCCAAGTGCTATGTTCAAAAATCGTTTAAATGGTTAAAAATGTCCTTACTTTTGTCATTTTGTGAATACGAAATTGGAAATTAAGATATTTTAATAATTTCTCTTTCTTCCTTAAAAGCAAAGTTTCATAAAAACTGGAATACATACACATTTATTTTTAATAAGAAGTTTCTTCGTCTAGTTTCATCTCCTAACTTGAGAATCTCCAAAGATACTCTATTTTTGTATACATTTTCCCATCTTTTCCCTTAGGATACGAATTTTAATAAAAATAACATGATGAAAATCCGATTCGAGACAAATACTAACTACGATTAAAAATTCATTTTAAATGGTTCACATGTTTCCCATGTTAATGAGGACAACTGCGAGTCATTTCTACACATTAAGAATAAAGATTTTATAACTGACCCTTTCTTTCTTTAAAAGTGGAATGTCTTAAAATGCTGCGACATCTGCCCACAGAGTTTCATTTCTCTAACTGAAGGGGCTTGTAGGATACGTTCTTTTTTTTAGTATACATTTTAAACCCATCTCACCCTCTTAAAATGAGCATTGGAGTGAAGGCAACACAATAGAAAGCCAGAAAATAAAAAAGATGAAAGGCCGACTATATTAAAAAATTCATCAAACGATTCACTCGTTTTTTCGTGATGAAACAAACAACTTCGAAGTCATTCTTATATACTCAGCAAAATAAAGTGTCATAGGTACACTACGTGAAGGATTGGTTTTGTCACAATACACAGTCATGGTCTTTCAAATTCAACTTTTTTAACGGTTTAACTCTCAAAAACCATTCAACAACTTAAGCGTGGCAAGCCAACCGTATCAAACTCTTTAAATAAGATGTATGCCTCAAATATATACAACCCTCACAACTTTGGCGCTAGAAAGGTTGCCTATCAGTCAGGTGTTTACAAACCTCTGCCGACAGAAACACATGGGAAACCGATTTTTGATAGTCCATATCACGAGATCACAGGACGGATCATCTCCATGAACGAACTCTATTCCTAACATTTGATCCTCTACATCCTGGCAAAATTTTATAGTTATTTATCACATAGTACTTGATATTTTGTTTCTCCTGAACAGACACACGAGTAGACAGAATAAATATAAATTGATAAAACAAACTTCTTTATGGAAAAATGAAATGAAATCTTTGAGTTTTACGTCCCACGGTTATGCCGGTTGGGCTAAAGGAGACGGTGATGATGAGTAATGAATGAAATGGTGGAATGAAGAAAGTGGGAGGAAACGAGAGAACCCCGAGAAAACCCACGCACACGGTGTTTGTCCACCACAAAATTCACTTGGCATGGGCTGGGATCGAACCAGGGACCCCAAGCAGCGGAGGTGAACGCTCTACCACTGAGCCACCGCGCCCCTGTAGACAATTGTATTCCATACGATAGCAAATAGTATTTTCATTCCCGTTGCTAAGAATCAATAGAACAATAAAGCCTCTGAAACATTATCCTCAATTGGAAACAAAAATTTAAACCAGATATCATCAATATATGCCGAAAACAGAGTGTATATATATATATACTCTGTTTTCGGCATATATTTTAGAAGTCTCTCCTTCCTTAGCATACGTATCTTAACAAAAGTGACATGATAACATTCCAGCTCGAGAATAGTGCTAACTGTGTTCACAAATTTATTTCAAATAATTTAGCTGTTTTCCTGCGATATTGAGACAGGCAACTTTGATTTAAATGTGGAGAAAATGTATTGAAATTGTCCCTCTTAAAATTGGAAGTTTCGAAAAATGTTTGGTGCTGAATCAAATGGATTACTTATTTGCTTTAAAAACGATCCAAATCGAATCCATACTTTAATTTCAATGCATCATGAAAATATTATTGTTTTCTTATTATACAGGTTAACAAATATTATAAATATACGACACGATATAGAGATACAAATTACAAACTATACCTTTTTACACGAGCCGTTGACGAGAGGATTATCTCCCCCACCCTTAGCTTAGTAATGAAAAGAAGCAGTAGATATTATTTACACTATTCCCAACTGTGATTGTGTAACAAGTCTATTCAACATTTATTTAAAAACAGTTTTAATGTCTCCCGATCTCTTTAAGCTAAAGGACAAGTGCTGAATGAAATGGGGTGATAAACAAATCCTGTAATTAGTGGAATGACAAGTGCGGCTGGAGAAAAAGCAAGATCCTAAGAAAATCCACAAATGCAATGTTGTTCATATCAAAGTTCAGATAACAATATCCAGGATTGAGGCATAAATTTTAAACACTTCATTTTTAATTGCTTGTGCAATAAACAATTTCACGAACTTATCCTGTGGAAAGCCATTATTGCTCGCGGGGGTCAGTGGTAGAAAGTTCACCTCTGGTTTGTGGATCCCTGGTTGAATCCCAGCTCGCACCAAGTGTCCTTTGTTACGACAAACAGCGTGTGCGTAGAATTCTTTGGTATTCTCCCGTTTCCTCCCACTTTCTTCATTCCATTATTTAGTTCATTATTATCATCTTCCTCTCCTTTAGCTCGGATCATTACTGGGGAAAGTTAAGCTAGAAAATAAGCTTTCTTCACAACTTTTTAAATAATCTATTTAATGGAGAACCACAATAACGAGATTCTGATTAAAGAAATGGTACATTTTTTTTTTCTCTCTCTCTCTCTAGGTTTTTCTTTTTCACAAATGAACATCTTATACTTTGCACCGTGTTATTACACATAACAAATTTAATACTGATAATTGTGGTCAGCAAAAGTAAGAAGTTTAAAAATAGTAGCAAAATATGAGGTCATTGTGTGAGATCAGTAAAGGGCGCCTAAACAATACAGCATTTTGTGAGGAAAATCCTTGCTCATTATTCTTAAGTTGAAATTTTCAAATGTGATATAAAAGAAAGAAGGCTATTGGAATGTGCTTTTTCTATTTCTTTAAATAAAATAAACTTTCTTCGATAAAAGAAAATAATAATAATAATAATAATAATAATAATAATAATAATAATAATAATAATAATAATAATAATAATAATAATAATAATAATAATAATAATAAAATTGCATGAATTCCGTGATTTCAACGAACTTGTTTTCCCCCTTTTCAAATTAAAACTGTGAGATTAATTCTCAACAGCTGATTTTTTTTTTTTTTTCATAATTTCTTATGCTTACTTCCAAGAAATGTATAAATTGCTGTCAGTTGACTTCATTTTCCTTTCGTGACAACATTTACAAATTACACACTTCTCAATTCAACAACCACTCAACAGATTTGCCGACCATAATACAAACCTATAACTCTACAACCAGGATAAGTAGACCTCGAATTTCTTCTAAAACAAAATTGAGAGTTCTCTTCATACTTCGTTCCTACATATATATATGTGTATCTTTAATAGGTCAAAAGTTCCTCGTATACTTTAAATTCTATGTTGTCAGGATATATTACAGAGTAAGTAAGTGTATATTACCGTTGTTTATAGTGTTACTTTTATTTCTAAAATTATTTTAGTCTATGCACAGCCTTTAATATATTTTTAAGCTATAATGCTCTGAAAAATTAAACATTCAGGTGCTATTCTAGATAAAGAATAGGAGCGTAAACATGCTCAATTTTTGTATTAGGTCTAGGAATTAATTCGTGCGGTTGGTACGCACACATTGAAGCTGTAGTACAAACACAAAATACATAAATACCTTAAGAAAAATATTGTCCATCGCTAGCCACCACTTTCGCCCATCTGTCAGGCAATGTACGGATTCCGTGGCGAAAGAAGTCCTCATCCTTGGAAGCGATCCAGTCAGAGACCCATGTTTCGATATCTTCTGAAGAAGTAAACCGCTGTCCAATCAAATCGTTGTTCATGCAATCGAACAAGTAGTAGTCCGAAGGAGCAACGTCTGGTGAATACGGCGGGTGGGGTAAAACTTCCCATCCGACATTTTCTAAATAGGTTTTGACCGGTTTTGCGACATGTGGGCAAGCGTTATCATGTTGAACAATAAGTTTATCACGTCTGTTCTCCCATTCTGGTCGTGTTCTGGCCAGAGCTTGCTTCAAACGCGTTAATTGTCGTCGATAACGTTCTCCATTCATAGTTTCACCCGGTTGCAGCAGCTCATAGTACACCACACCTTTCATATCCCACCATATGCACAGCATAACCTTTGCACAGTGAATATATCGTTTTGGTTGTGATGGACCTGGTTCACCTGGTTTCACCCAGGCCTTTTTTCGTTTAGGGTTCTCGTAATGGATCCACTTCTCATCACCCGTAATAATTCGATGCAGAAACCCCTTTCTGCTCTGTCGTTGAAGCAGCAATTCGCAAATGGTTTTTCGTCTTTCAACGTCTCTGTCTTTCAATTCATGTGGAACCCAATGTGACATCTTTTGAATCATTCCCATGGCTTTCAAGCGTTTGGAGACTGTTGTTTGATCAACGCCTAATGCTGCTGCAAGTTGTTCCTGCGTTTGACATGAATCCTGCTCGAGCAATGCTGTCAATTCTTCGTCTTGAATTTTTTTGGCTGTCCAGCTCGCTCTTGGTCTGCCAAGCCGAAATCACCACTTCTAAACCGTGCAAACCACTTCTGACACGTTCGCTCAGCTAGAGCATGGTCACCATACACTTCCACCAAAATACGATGACTTTCAGTCGCACTTTTCTGCATGTTAAAGTAATGCAGCAGGACACCCCGCAAAAACACTTTATCAGGCACAAATTGCGCCATGTTCACTTAACTACAAACTGGTGTTGTTGACGCTTTAATCCACTGCCCTATACTACGAACGATACGCGATGACAGGGGTTTGCAACACATGTGTGGATACACGGAACTGTGGGACGCTCCGTTCGTTGCGCCATCTCTTGTCCACCCGCACGAATTAATTCCTAGACCAAATATATATATATATATATAAACTAAATCTAAACCTCTGTTAGACGCGCAACAAAATATCTTAGGATAGTAAGTCTTCTCATATTATGTGGGATAAATTGACGGAAAAGGAGTAGGCCACTCCTAACGCTCACGCCTGCGCACTTGGTACTAATTTACTAATTTTTTGACCTATAGTTAACTTTATACTACTACAATTACTTAGTTTTTGTATTCATTTCAAATTACATTATTAATAAGTGTGTATGTTAATGGATACCTAACCCAAAGCTTTTGACAAAATTGAGAAATACAAATTAAAGAAATAGGTTGAGCAGTGTTCGCAACATCAATTGTTTTCTACTTCTTAAGTTAGCTTGAAGTCTTGTGCTGATTAAAGTATCTAAAATTAAGTTAAATAATTCTGTATGTAAGACATTTACTGGATATATGATCACGCCATGGCAAATTACTTGTTATTTTCAATTTAATATTTGTTTCACATTAAAATTTAATAAACGCCCTTGGGGATTGCAAGTAATTTTGCAACGAGATGGGAGTGAAGTTGGTTTTGTCACCACCACGGATGATCCGCATCTTGTAGAATTCTGGAACTTCCAGTTTATGTTTGGGTTGTTTAATTCATCACATAATTATTCATAATATTTGTCACATTATCTTCGACATTATCGAGTATAAATATATTCATTTGTTAAATTTATTTATGTATTAACCCTATTAAATTATATATACTATTTTTAGTATATTGGGTAGTGTCTTCATTACTCGATTAAAAAGAATAAAGTTTTTTTTTTTTTTACTTCTTTTTTTCCAACCATAGAGGCATTGAAGAACATGTTACGTATGGTTTCACGCCTTTCTACGTAGAGACATGGGAGGTGATGACGTCGTAACTTACAAAAACATTTTTCGTTAGGCCTATTTTTATTTTTTTAGCGGGCTTACTGTTGCATCTAGAAGACTGAAATTTTGCACACACACATTCAGCGCAATGCGGAGAATTTTTCAGATTTGTTTAAGATCTCTGCGTTAACATAGGGAGGGTACAGAGGGGGAAAAAGTTATATATATATATATATATATATATATATATATATATATATATATATATATATATATATTAAAAATTCCTTTTTTCGTGATTTTCCCGTCTCAAATACGTGATTGAGACATTTTAATGGTACCGTTTGAAAGATTGTTCTATTCTGAAGAGAATGATGTTCGAACCATGATACTAAGATAAATAGGGTTTTACAGGAAATTTTTACCTGAGATCCAGTTTTAAACGGTAATCTGGGGTATTGCGGGGATATTTTTGGCGGGCTTACTTTTACACCTAGAAGATTAAAATTTTGCAACGCATTCAGTGCATCTCTTAGTATTTTTCAGATATCTCCGTTAAAACAGGCGGATCCAGAGGATCAAAAAGCTAAAAAGGGATATTTTAAACAAAAAATAATTTTTCGCGATTTTCCCGCCTCATATACATGATGGGGACATGTGAATAGTATCGTTTGAAAGTATGTTCTATTGTGAAGGAAATGATGTACGAACTATGACGCTAGGATAAATAAGGATATCTTAGGACTTTTTTATATTACATCCGGGTCTTTTGGAGAAATCTGGGCCATTGTGGGTCTCATTGGTAAATATTGTTTCCCGTCCTCACTATTCAAGATAGAAGCTTGAAATTTTGTACACACATAAAGTACAACCTTTTCTATGTTTTATTGATTTTGAGATGTGTGCATTAACACAGGGGGTGCAGAGAAGCTCAAAATTTGAAAAGAAAAATATTCAGAATTCCCAATTTCTCTCAAGATTTCGGGTCTCAGAAACATGATAGGGAAATGTGAATGGTGCCGTTTGAAAGGCTGTTTTATTCTAAAGAGAATGAGGTACGAATCATGATTCTAGGATAGATAGGAATGACGCTGTAGCTGCTTGACCGGAAGTCTATAATTTACCTTTAAAAAACCAAAATTTAAAAGGATTTTAAATGTGAGCTCCCTCCTGGTTAAGCGGTTAGCGTGCGTGCTTTTGTCGTGGGAGCCACGGGTTTGATTCACGGCGGTAGTTCACATGGTTCCGATCCCATGTTAATCTGTAGGACCACGCTTCACATAGCCTTGTTTCTATAAGGAACACTAAACCATTATTAATAAACCAACCAAAGTCTACTTCTAAATCTCTTAATCCAAGCATCAAAACCTTGGTACTGAACGAAACTAGTTACGGGCTTCAGAGATTGAGTATATATACATCCTGTTTCAAAAAGAATATACGTATTACGAAGAATTATTTTGTCTAAATCATCGATCGCTGCGGCTCGGCTCGGCTATTGGAGAAACAAATACAAAGTCTAGTTTATATTAATTGCCGCTAGATGTCAGATGTCTTCTGTTTTGCGTGGTAACCGTCATATGTTTAAAGTGGCTACTCAGCAGCAGAAATCATTTTGTGTTCTCCAGTTTGCGAAGTACAATTTCGTAATGACAATGCAAAGACGTTTCAGGTTAAGGTACCAAATTGATCCTCCGAATGGGTGGAATATTCGCAGATAGTATCGACAGTTTGTAGATACAGGATGTGTATGTAAAGGAGTCCTGACCGCCCTCGTGTTCCTGAAGAACATGTTGCACGAATTCAAACTGCTTTCCAACGTAGTCCTTCAAAATCAACTCGTCATGCCAGTCAGGAGTTACAAGTGCCGACAACAACAATTTGGCGTGTTTTGAGATGTCGGTTGGTTATGGAGCCGTACAAGTTACAGCTGTTACAAGCTCTGCGTCCTGATGACAAACGCAAACGTGTGGCATTTTGTAACGAGACTCTGGATGCTATTGACAATGATGACACTTTTGCACAACGCTTCGTGTTCAGTGAAGAAGCGACTTTCCGTGTTAGTGGTCAGGTAAACAAACAAAATGTTCGAATTTGGGGCCTACAGAACCCACATGCAGTCATTGAACATGTACGAGATTCGCCCAAAGTTAATGTGTTCTGTGCGATATCCCGATCATCTGTTTACGGCCCATTCTTCTTTAATGGAAACACGGTTAACAGTCAGCAGTATCTCGCTATGTTACAAAATTGGTTGTTTCCGAGGCTGCACGAAGACAACTTCATTTTTCAACAAGATGGGGCACCCCCTCATTGGAGTCGCCAAGTGCGTGAATATCTGAATAAAACTCTACCGAACCGTTGGATTGGTCGTCAAGGAGCTGGCGACTTAGCATGTCTCAGCTGGCCTCCACGGTCACCGGATTTGATACCTAATGACTTCTTCCTGTGGGGTTTCGTTAAAGACAACGTTTATGTACCACCACTCCCACAGAACCTGGAAGAGTTGAAGAACCGGATCCATACTGCCATAACATCAGTGACGCAGGACATACTTGCCCGAGTATGGGAGGTTGTTGTTGAGTTGATTTTAGTTTAGCGTCCCTTTCAGCAGCGAGGCTATATGAGACGTGGACCTACTGTTTAACGTGGAATCCGAACCACATGAGCTCCCTCCGGGAATCGAACCCGGGTCTCACACGCCAAAGGCGCATACGCTAACCGCTTAGCCAGGGAGGAGCTCCCGAGTATGGGAGGAATTTGAGTATTGATGTGATATTGTTCGTGTCGCTGATGGAGGACAAATTGAACATCTGTAATTTGAACTTGAGAGGTTCGTAAATATGTGTGTAAAATTTCATATTCGTATGTCTTAAAGTTTAAATATATGCATTCGAAATATGTATATTCTTTTTGAAACAGGGTGTAGTACCTGTGATTTGTTCTTTAAATTATAGTTTGCTTACTAATAAAATTTCAGACAGAACTGAGCAGAGACTATTTAATAGGAACACAATATCTTGGAAATAAACTTTAATGATTAATTAGTCGAACGTCACTTTTATCGTTCATGGCATGGAAATCATGGGTTTGATTCTCTGTGAGAATGCATGTTATTTAGATTCAATATCAAACAATAGCTGCATTTGAACATCTCAACTGGACACTGGCTAACGCGCAAACTATTTCCGTGTGTTTACCCACGTTTGATTCTTGGCAGGAATATTTGTTGCGGATACAAACCCGAGTAGTAGATGCGTTTCACATTAAACAAGAATTTGTTTATTATTTTATATTTTATTTGCTTCAGTACAATTAATTGATTGGTATTTGCTCAGTAGGTTCTCCTTTCCGTTTTATACAGCCTCGGCGCTGAAATGGAAAGTTAAACTCGAAACCCAGCGATCAATAGGTTCTCCTTTAATGCTATTTCGATGATTTCTTTTTTTTAATGTAAACATTCAGAATCTTTAAGAATTTAATATGAAGTGCATATATGTATGAGAAGTCATCTCAAAATATAGATATTATAGGTATTATCTCATAACATTACTTATGAAACTGAGGAAGAAGGTAGAAAATTCTGCTTCTGAATGGGGTAAGAACCAATTTCTATGATATTGAAATTTGTCTTTATGTTCAAAGTACCGGACATGTGGATTTTCTTAAATTGGTGATATATAAAATCTCGGTTTCTAAACTCTTATGTGAAACTAAGAGAACAAATGGTTCAGCTTTTTCGAAAGTTTCGCTCCTTGTGTCGATTCTCTAAGATCTAAATTTCCCTTTCTTTTTCAGAATGCGTCTAATGTGAGGGATCGTTTAACTACATGAAACTTACTCAGTCACTGACATAAAATAACGGGTACTTCCGGTTGACATGGAAAGTTGAAATTCATGCCTTTAGTATGACGTTAATCATACGTCAAAACGACTCTACATAAGGCGGAATATGTTTAGTTCTTAGTGGGTCTAAACGCGACATGAAGAACTTCTCCATGTTATTTAAATGGGTGCTATTTTAGACCTATAATCTCATGTTTTAGGTACCTGGAACGTTTTAGCTACAGTTTACGTCGTTTGACAATTAATCTATAAATCTATTTTGACCTTAACAATTATTGTTTAAATCTTAATGAATAATCTCGTTTTGCAATGATGAACAAATAACTAAATTTCAAGTGTACAATATGCACGGAGATGGGGCTTGTTTCTTCTGGACGTTTAATTTGGTATTGTTTGGTACTGAAGAATATGTGATGAACGGACGGAGAGATGTGGTCCAAAACATAGTGGAACATTACGCCTTCTATGGTCCCTTCATCTTGCACCATGGTACTGGAGAACCAATTACAGTAGATGTGTATCAGGCACACATGCTTTTGTCTTAAAGGTATGATACTTACATCGAGTTCATGGTTTCTACTGTTCTCTTTGAGCAACATTTGATTATCATAGAAGATCAAGAAGTACTGCGTGATGAAGACAACCATGAGTGGGACATAATTGTCGCATTGTTCATTGGACCGCGTAAGAGTGGATACTTCAATCTCTTGAGGCCAGTTACGACACCACTACTTTCGCCAGCTCTTCCATGTGTTTCGCTACTTGAAACTAAATTAGCTGCTAAGCCCCTCTATATATTGAACACTCTTCTATTTCTAAAAGTGGAGGATCGAAAATGAGGAAGTTAGGCCGTCCACCAAAAGTTAATTCAATACTACCTGAACTGCCTATTGCTAACAATGGCTAGTATTACTCTGTTCCATTACCTCCACACTCACATTCTGATGTGCTTTAAAGGCCTGGTGTCCAAAAAAGAAACCAGTAGGTTGCCCAAAGAATAAGAATTCTAATATATTAAAACGGGTTAGTATCGAACTTGAAAATTCCTATTCCCAAAATAATGTAGTTTTGAATTCTGTAAACTCCGAAGAATTTGCAACTACCTTGAATGTTATCGGCTCCAAAAGCATACCCCTGGTCGTCTTAAAAAGAAAATAGGCAAAGGTCGACCTAAACTGTAGTCTTTTACTTCAGAGCAAAACATAGGGACGCAGTTCAACGTTATACGGAAAAGCACTCCTATGTAAACCGAGATGTGGTTCAATATTACACGGAAAATCGCCCCGATGTAAACCGAGATGCAGTTTGACGTTATATGGAAAATCACTTCGATATAAACCGAGATGCGGTTCGACGTTATGTCAAAACACACCCTAATTTTCAGATCGGTCCCGCTATCTTCCAGGAACGCTAAGGAAAAGAAGTCCCATTGGGCATTACAGTGGTGCGCAGCTTAATAATATCTCCAAGTACCAACTGAAAGCTACTTAACTTCCAAACCCTAACTGTTTCAAATGTCCACACTGTAAAGCTCCATTGTTTCACGAAGAAAAATCGTAAAAAGGGGTGTTGTGGTGAAAATGCTTACATCGTACTTGAATTTCCACTTCTTGACAGCGATTTCTATGATATGACAGAGTTTTTAAAGCAACCTAGACCGTACGACAACCTCTTTGCATTTAGTGCCATGGGAGTAGCTCATGGTTTTAAGCATCTGAGTACAGGTGCATCATTTTTGAAAATACAGGGCCGTACTTACCATAGGCTATTTGACATAGCATACACAACATCGAATAATACATGTGGTATGTACATTGATGATGGGGAAGAACGTATGAGAGTTGTTCAGGGAATAGCTTTAAATGAAGACATTGTTCAAGCAATCACAAAGTATTTGTATGATGTTAACTCTTTCATTGGTCTGTTGAAACAACAGCCACGAACCTTCAGACTACGTTCATTTGATTTTCGAACCTATATGTCGACCCAGCCTTGGGCCTTTTAGAGGGTGTTCCTAGAGGAACAGAAATACCTGCCATCTTAAGTACAGAAAGTGAACAATGTAATTCCAATCAAATTGTTATTTGGAATATCAGCGCTAGAAAACCACACACAGTTGACGTCTTTCATTTGTTATATGAGTCTCTGTAGCACCCTCTCCTTTATCACACTGTACTTCTGACTGGTATATTGAACTGTTGGACAAAAAGAGGAAAACGCTGTTGCAAGTTAAACACTATCGATGCTTGTTGTTAGAATCAAGATTTTCTACGTTGGGGCGAATGTCGGAGGAGTGGATCGTAGATATGTACAGCCGTATGGAAGAGAAGAGGCTAAGATCTTTTTACGTACGCAGAGTAAATACGTTCCTCTCCTTTGCACGAACTACGGACTTCAGTGTTGAGGAATCAACACGGAGAAAATATGCGGACTCTAGCGACTGATGAGAATATTCAAGGGGAGGGTGGTATTGACTTTGGCCGTATTTATCTTTCAAGTACTTTCACAGGTGGCCCAAGATACATAAAGACTAAATATATGGATGGAATGAGTATCGTATCGAGATTAGGAAGATCGTCATATTTTCTTACCATGTCATGTAATCCGAAATGGGTGGAAATTGTCGAGTCCACTTCTCCCGGAACTAAAGCTTCCGCCATGTTGATATACCGCGTGTTCCAGTTAAAAGTTTTGAAACTGCTTCGTAATCTGCGCAGTAGGGCATTTTTTTGAAGAAAGAAAAAAAAAAGGTTTATTTACTCTATGTGGAGGAGTACCAGAAGCTGATTTTGAGTTTGAGTTTAACGTCCCTTTAGGTATATGAGGAGTACCAAAAGCCTGGCTTACCTCACTCCTGTGTGTGTTTTAGAGTTGAGGGAGAGGATACCACTGTAAAAATAATTCGAGTAAACTGTCGAAAGTTATTCTGAAATTATTAAGAATAAAAAGAAATAAACACTAGGAAAACAAATTCCGATACTAAAACTAAAATAAAGGTATCTGATTCCATTTTTGTTTACTGAATATATATAATTGAAAACATCATTAACAAATTAAAATCAAAAACAGGCCCTGGAATAGATTAAATAAATTTAAATGTATTAAAGAAAAGTAAACAACATATTCTTAAACCAGTGCATTACATATTCAACGTAAGTACAGAGACAAGAACATTCCCGAATGAATTGAAAATTTCAGTCATAAAATCTATGTATAAAAGATCAAAAATGGATGTAAATAAACTAAAGATCAATTTCATTACTTAGCAATTTAGCCAAACTATTGGAAAAATGTATAAAAAATAGAATAATTCCTTCCATGGAACAAAATAATGTTTTTCCAGCGAATCAGTATGGTTTTTTAAGTGGTAGAAATACATCAGATGCTATGTATAAATTATCGGAATTTATTACTAAAAATATAGATAAGACGTTAAGAAAACGGCAATTACAGCATTTTTAGACCTAGTTAAAGAATCTGATACAATATCACACAAAATTCTGCCACACAAGCTTGAGAAATATGAACTACGGGGAGTAGCTTTATCTTAGTTTGGTAGTTATTTAAGTAACAGAAAATAGTGTGTCTAAATTGGAAATTTTCGAAGTGAATCTAGAACTATATAGTATGGCGTCCTAGAGCCAGTTCTGTTTTTAGTATAGATTAATGATTTATGGAACCTAAAAATAGATGAGCATATACAAACTTTTGCTGATGATATTTTCCTTACTGTTGCTGGCAAGACATGGGATGAAACATTCTTAAAAGCCGAATTAAAGTTGAGACAAATATTGTTATTGCTAAGTAATAACCTGTTAGTATTAATGCTGATGAAACTAGACTTTTGACATTCTCACTTACTACTGTTGGACAGCCAACGAATAAATCACTAAAATTGCATAATTGTAAAAGTGCTACAACGTGTCAATGTAAAAATCTTACTAGAGAAGTAAACATAAAATATTTGCGAATAAACAGTGATAAACATTTGAAGTGGGATTAACATATTCAATACCTTACTAAAATTTTAAGAAAATTGTTATACAAATTTGTCCAACTGAGAAATGTTAATTTGGAAATATTGCTATGGTCTACCATGCTCTTGTACAGAGCATACTCAAGTACGGTATATTAAGTCGGGGACCTTCTTACTCCACACAATTCAAACCAATACAGCAAGATAATATTTTGAGAATACGTCTAAAGAAACGATTAGGTGAAAGAGTAAATTTAGGAATTGTATATAGAGTTTTCAGTTTCATCTATTAATAAATTGTATATAAAATCTGTTTTAATTTACCTGAGAAAAAAGAATGGCAAGCAGTGGATCATGTATATGAAACTAGCAGTGTAACAAAAACATTTACCTACATTAAGAACAACTAGATCTATAACACAATATCAGATTCATTATATAGCAACAAAAATTTACAATAAATTACTCATTCGGATAAAAGACGAGAGTAATATGAAAATCCGCGAACATCTAATTTCATAATGGGTAAAGAACCTGACAAATTAACAAATTGAAACAATATTTCAATAGTAATGAGTAACTTAAATGTATATATTAATCAGCTGTCATAAAGAAACTGCCTCACACACAAGCATCTGCTTATGTGAGCATTTATCTCGAACAAATACAAATATTTGAATTAATGTTGTGAGTTACACTGCCCAGAACCGAAGATGGGGCTTCTGGAAATCAGAAGCCCTGTCATCGTTGGAACACCAGGTATGTTAAACAGTACAGGGAATGTGGAACTCCAATCTCCTTTAAACAATCTTTTCTGTTTAAGTTTTACGTCCCACATTTATGCCGACTTGTCTAAAGGAGATTGTGATGATGAGAAATGAATGAAATGGTAGAATGAAGAAAGTGGGAGGAAACGGGAGAACCCCGAGAAAACCCATGCACAAGGTGTTCGTCCACCCAAAAGTTCACTTGGCGCGAGGTGAGATCGAACCAAGGATAAAGAAGTGATTCCTTTGGACTACCATGAAGTACAATGTATATAAAGGAAATTTGAATTTATCCAATTTTCATTAAGTAATCTTGTTTTCTTTCTTTTGGTATTTTGTAAAAATATTTTCATATTATTATACTGTTATTCTATAATTTAGTTACACTATCTCTAGATTTGTATATATACAGTATATACTTCTGTACATTTGGAATTTCGGATGTACTTCTGTAATTTGTACTATGTTATTTTTCTTTTTTCTTTTTTTTTTTTCAATGAATCTAATTAGACTAAAGTAACAATAAAAATAACATTCTGAAACGTATATAATTATTTTAAGCCTAAAATTGGTACTTTACAGTAAGTCATACTTAACCTTTGTCTGGGATTGAAACTGCAAGCAGCTACTTTTGTTTCTCTACTAACACACTTCGCGCAAGAGAACATAAGAGAAAGTAGCACCGGTGATCAGTTATTTTGTGAATTATTCTTGTCAAATGTTTTTCAGATTTATATCCAGTTTGCGCTATAAATTGATATGATGTGGTGTCAAATATCATTTTAAATTTATTCGTAATTCTATAACAAATGTGTAAAGCAGATTATTATTTTTTCAGATAGCGAATTCGACTTTTTTTTTTTTTTTTTTTTTTTTTACATCCGTTTTACAGTGAAAATAATAAACTTACACAAAGGTATACGAAAATACACAGCACTAGAGTTTTTAATAAAAACGTATACATTCTCTAACCACACGTTCTGAATGGTCAGGTTTGCAATTATTTTATAGAAAAGCTAGGATCCTTGCTCCGACAAGGCAATTCAGGGAGAAAATCGCATCTTTGGTTCATATAAAAAGAAAGGGGCGTTATAAAAAGGAAAGTATAGCTAACATCATGGTCACCAAGATGGAAGAAAATCTTTTCTTTTTCCATTCTTATTACACTACAGTCTCTTTTAACCGATTTCCGATTAGTCGGATTTTCGGGTTAACCGAATCGCTTTAAAAAAGTCTTGACTCATGCATGACTTATTTTTAAAAACATCAACAATTAGTACAATATTTGTTTTGATTTAAGTTATTTACCAAATGATAAGAGTTCATTGTTACGATGTGTTGACTGTACTCACTCACTCCCATCCCCATCTATTTTAACATATGTAATGTACTGTAAAGATCAAAAGACATGTGCCAGCTGAGATTTATATATAAATATACTGTATTGTATATATATATATATATATATATATAAACTTTATTCCGGTTTTACTGAATCACTGTAAGTCCCATCCAATTCGGTTAAACGGGATTCTAGTGTAATTTGTTTTCGCTGATAAAAGACAAACCCATTTTTTTTTAAATTTAAATCTACTTTTTTTTTTTCTTTTTTTATAATACACATAGTAAACTGATAAAGAAAAATAACTGGAGGTAGAATTCAATGTAAATTACTCTTCATTAAATGGTAAACACCTTCAAACTAAGGTTGAATTTCCCTCATTACCCTAATGTTGATTAAACTCTTAATTGTTTGTCTATCAGTATTTATATATTTGTGACTTTTAGGGATTTCGTTCACGTTAAAATGGAAAAGATGGGGAATGTGCAAAAGAGTCTGTCAAGGATTCATTTTAAGGTATTACCTTGGATTCCTGGTACTGAATGACATGATGAAGCTGTGAAAAAAAATATTGCTAGAATGGCCGGCCATGAATTCGAATCCACGGCCATTAGCATTTGAAGCCAATGTTTTACCAACTGAGTCACTGCCGCTGAGCAGGAGCCCCAAAAGTAGTAGTGTAAATACCACTAAGAGGCCTGAAAATACTGCTAAATCTTTGCCAAATGCTATGGAGAAAAATTTAACGCTCAATGGCTAAATTATAAGTTTAATAACAATAATAATAACCATCATCATCATCATCATAAGTGGTAAGTGCGCGCGCCTTTGGCGTGAGAGGCTTCGGGCCCGAATCTCTACGAGAACATATGTTGGGTTTTCACTCAGCTTTAATATGCAATTGAGGCTCCATGATTATGAGGGAATTAGTATTTGGGGAGCTACGATCCAGAAAATCAGTAATACACTGTAATGGTGATGAATTTAGCCATGTGGTAACAAGACACACACCGGTTAAAATCGCCCGCTGGTCAGCTTAAGCTCTTCGAGGCTTACTGCTGCCGTGAAGATGGAGTTTATTATTATTATTTGGTATTAATTTGACAAGGAATTATTAATCCGATACTATTTTATCATTACGTTGTATTGTTTCAATAGATAGGTTACATTGTATGCATTGTGTGTTTGTTTTGTCTGATAAAGTGATGTATTTTTGCCGTTAGGCTGTTCATGGCACAGAAATAAACATTATTATTAATTATTATTATTATTATTTCAAAAAACAGCAGCTACTATTTTTCATTTAGAGTGATAAAAGTGTTGCGGCTTCCTCAATCCAGTCACTTCTACTATTTGCTGCGTCGAAATTTGCTTTAAATGTGATTTAACCAGGCGATTTATGCTGTTTTAATTCAAATCACACTAAAGGTTACAAAAACTCCCTCCGGTTACGTGATTAGCATACGGGTCTATGGCGGGAGAGACCTGGATTCAATTTCCTGTGGTTCTAATGTCGTTAAAATCACATGCTAAGCTGCACATACGTCTGATATAGCCTCGGTACTGTAAGAGGCGCTAAATTTCAACTCAATCAACAAACAAGGCCACATTGCTTTCTTCAGAATTTAACTTCTTCATTCTACCCTACATGTATTGAAGGTCAGTGCAATCCAGGGTTGTTTAGTTTAAAACAAATTTTATATACATTTTAATCATTTTGTTTTAAACACGTGTAATTTTTAAGGCTTGTTTTAAACATACTTTTATTTTTGTAAAAAAAAAAAAAAAAAAAAAAAATCTGCCAGAGAAAGAAAATTACCAAAAAGTGATTCCGTTCAGAAGGTATTTTCTCCCCGTACAGTGTTGCCACACTTGGTACAATTATCAAATTCAGCTCCTTTTGTCATTCATCGGTCCGTTGGTACCACGCTGGCATTTTCAGCCCCTTTTGTGAAAAAAGTTGGTACAATTCTATCCAATTCAGCACCATTTAACAGATACTTGGCACATTTTCAAAAGTGTCAGTAAGACTTTTCCTACATCTCATAATTGATTGATTGATTTGGTCCTCGTTTTATATATTTTTTTCATATATGGCCATAATACTGTTTTGGTCTATTGGTCACTTTGAAATAGAAGCGCGTTTGATTTCCTTACAATACATAAAGATAACTGTTTCCCCTTTTAATTTGTGGCCTCTGTTATACTTCCTACGTGCGAGGAAAGTTTCATGTACTTTCACAAGTGTTCGGGGTCTTCCTATTTGGGTGTTTTTAAAAAGTAATTTTTAAAAAGTGCAATTTCTTGATTTGCACTCTTGCAAAAAGGGGGCAGAGTGTTCTAGAACTTTACTTCTTTTAGTTTCGTATTATAGAGCCATGTATTACATTGTGATAAAATAATGAATTCAGTCCTTTTTGTTTTAATTTGGTACTATTTTTCAGCCCATTCCCGAGCTAGGACTGCGACAACACTGTCCCCGTGTGAATGTTTTGATTTCTCGTGGCTATTGCAGGTCGATGTGGTGAACTACAATTTATTTCGTCTCTTTTTTCCATGTTTTTCTTTATCTTCTATTGTATTGCTTAAATGCTTACCAGTTAACTTGCGAGAAAGTGTTGTAGTCGAAGATTGTACTATTTATAGAAATTATATTAAACAATAAATAAAAAAAAATATCATTGAAACAAGTTTTTGTGTTTTATTCAGAAAACAAAGGGCTCTTTACTAAATTGCTGTTCTGAAATTAAAATATCGCAGGCATTCGTTAATACATACAGTACATGTTGGTTTTCAGTCTCCGTACAACTTGGAATCGTCTAACATGAGTTTACGGGAAGAAGAAAAAAGGACACCATTTCGAGTAAACCGAAGAAACTAATTTTATACGTTTGGAACAAACTTGGGTTGCAGGATAAATTTGGCTCCAACTTTATTAACTACCTTTTTTTAACTGAAGTTTTTTAAAAATATTTTTAGATATGGGTCGTTCAGAGCACAAGGATCCAAGTTCATTTTGCTCAGCAAACGTAGTATCTTCGTAGCGAAGAGTCCGAAATAAATGAACCAAAAACCACGTGAAAAGGTGTATTGTGGGCTAGGGTTTCATAGGACAACCGCTAGACAAGGGCGTTTCTAGAACGGGGAAACAGGAGGGCTAATTTTCCCCTCCCTGCTCATAAATTTAAGATATTGTGTACGCTGCAACGTGAGAAAGAGTAACAAGTCAAGCTCCAAATGTAATTGTCAATGATGCATAATTACATTAAATAAATGCACGGTGTGTCAAAAAGAATACACCGACGGAAAACGTCATATATTTGCAACCACGAATCCGAAAAGAAAGAAAGAAAACTATGTGACACGGTGCAATCTAGAGCTTTTATATGATTACCGCTAGAGAGGGGCGTCCGTTTAGAGTTCATCCACATTCCTACCGCCTACCCTGAATTTCAAATTTTGGGACGGTAATGCAGATTTAGAAACCTTTTGCTGAGCAAAGTCCAACAGAAAAAAAAGGAAGTCCTTACACCGAATAAATACCGAGTTTGATCAGTTAAAATCCATTTCCATTGGTCGCACGGAGCTATAGGCTTATATTGCTCTTTTGTATTTTTTTTTCTTTCTTTTTGACCCAAGGATTCCAAGGATACTTTCGAATTTCGGCCTGCTTAAAACTCTGGAAATTGTGCCTAAGCAACTTTTCAGTTTTGATAATCTATATTTCCTCCGTATTTATTCGGTGTAAGGACTTCAAACTTGTTCTGTTGGAGTTTGCTTATCAAAAAGTTTCTAAATCTGCCTTACTGCCCCCAAAATCTGAAATTTAGAGTGGGAGTGGGCGTGGCTGCCCTCCTGCCCCCACTGACGTCTCTGTCTAGCGGCTGTCATATAGAACTAGCCCACGCCCTTTCACGTGGTTTTAGTTTCATTTATTTCATACTTTTGACTGCGAAGATATTACGTTTTGAAATAGCATTCATTTGCTGAGCAAAACTGAACATTAGTGAAAATGTACTTGGATCCATTGTGTTCTGAATGTCCCATATATTGTTTTTCTTCAATCCAATTATTGAGTTCAACAACTAATACACAGGCTTGCAGAAAATATTCTAAAGTTACCACAATATGAAATATGCTTGAAACATCACTTTTGGAAAATTTATTATTTTAAAATAATTTTCTTAACATCAGTATTCTGAAATAGCAATCAAATGTTTGCAACTAAAATTTCACCCACCTCTAGGTGATCAATTGAGTAAAAATTATGTATGTGTGTGTACAATTCCAATAACAATACAATTATTTGAGACAAAAGCCATAAGAAATGTCATATTAAATCCAATGGTCATTCGAAGTCATTTTGCAAACCACTGGTGTTACACAAATTAAATTGGGTAAAAGAAAGAAAGAAAAAAAAGGTGCGTTATCAGTGACACTCAAAAGTCATTTCCAAAGCCGTTGGTGCTACAAAAGCGAAATTTGATATATTAATGTGCATTATCACCAATGTACTACGAAAATATTTAATCTTTTTTCGAAAATCATCTTGAACAACAAGTGGCCAATAAAAATTCATTAAAAAACCATTTTTAGTCAAACGATTTTATTTCTGTTATCATTGTTGCACTAATCAGTGTATATATAGGATGAATCTGTAATACTGGTTGCAAGTAAAGAGTAAAAAGTCTTAACAAATAAGTTATTACACGATTTTGAAATATGTTTTAAACTGTTCAAAATGTTTAAAACATGGTTTTTTTTCGTTCGTGTTTTAAAACATGTTTAAAATATTTTGAACATCTTTTTCATGTCTTGAACACGATTTGTTCTCTTTTTTCTAAAAAAAAAAAAAAACTATTTTTTCCAACCGTGGTGCAATCTAAAATTATTTTCAATTCTAACGCAGATAATTGGTGAAAGATTTAAGAAATCATCATATTACATCATGGAAGCGCAAATGTATTTCGTTATTTAGAATGAGGTGACTTTCCGTATCATCGTGATCTGTTTTAATTTAGCATAACTGTATTCACTTGGACTAAACTTAGTACACGTCTGTTACTTAGTAATTAACGAAATTTTCCATGGGAACGTCCTCTTCATTTTTTTTTTTTTTTTTTTTTTTTTTTAACTTCTACACCGAATTCATTAAATCACAGTACACATCACTGTGGAACAGAAGTATCAAAATAAAACTGTTTCTTCGAATATATATACAAATACTTCGATATTATCAGTAAAACAAGGTGATTACTAAATAACAGATGTATATTAAAATCAGTCCAAGGGAATATTTGTACTGATGAGTCCATTCAGATCCTTAAATTGTTAGCACAAATGTATTTACATGGTATTGTGTGTAGTTTATTCGCAATACTTAATCGCTGGCAGAGATACGAACTATAACTAAAATCATAACAAGCCATCACACCGTCAAATAGAGAAGACTGTACCTAGAAATGATTTATTCTCTATAAACTATTATAAATTAATGTCAATACAATCTCTTAATAAGTTCCAGTGATTTCAGAGCTACGGATACCGAACCACTGTAGTCAGATTGCATCAAAAAGTAGTAAGTTCCATTGTGGACGGGTCTCGCTATTACAAATCCATAGTTATTTAAGCGAACTACTACGCAACTATATTTGGAGACGAATCTATCTGTGAACGTATTGGAATAAATTTTAGAAAAATTTATAATTGATAATTATTTTGTTTTTATTTTATGAATAATAAAGAAGAAATATTACATTTAATTAAAAAAAAAATCCTCTTTCTCGCCGTCACTTAGTCAATCATTTCTATTTTAGTCATATTACTAGAAGAACAAAATAACGGTGTACAAGAAAACACTGAACTCAGCTACGAAAACTTGAAAAACCAAAATAAACAACAAAACTTGCGCTCTCATTCGCTCGATCGAATTTTCAATGAACACCAACATTTCAGTACACTGGCACACGGAACTGTTCCTTGTCCACTTCTCATATTCGTCTCTTCTGTGTGCTTATATATAACACATTGTTTCCTCGAATGAATGCGTCTCCATACTTATTCTTCAACTGACCATTCACATACTCTTCTGTCTGCTCAAGGGCGATGTTCATGTAGCCGTCGAGACATGCTAACACTCCTGTAATTACAAAGTATATCCATTATAAATATTCATATGACAAGGCACTTCGTATTATTTCTGTCAGTTGCAGGCCTAAAACTGATATTACAAGACTACAATATGTAAATGGTTTTCACGGAAGTAAAATCTGATTGCGGGATTCATGGATGGATGTATATATATGAAAGGGGGAGTACGAATATTAGAAGAAAAAAAAAACACGTATTTGATTAATTCTTCCGGAAAAAGATCTGCAAGGTCTTAAGAGATATTCTGTTGAAAGTTTTTACTAAGGCTATAAAGTTTTTATACGTTTAAAAAAGACTGGTAGAACCAATTCAAGCATTGTGTAATAAATATTACGTTTAAGTACAGAACATTTGTAATACTTTTGAATGAAGAATATGCTTCCATATTTCTCCTTCTGAATATTGACGAAGTATCCAAATTCAACTGAATCGTCCACTGCAGTTATATCTGTATAAAATTAATATTTAAAAACTTCGATTAAATTTCTTTCCACTTTGGAATTAGTATATGTATCTAATTTACATTCCGAATTTTATGTATTTAGGATTAGTGTTTCAGTTTAAAGTGCTACTTCAAATTAACAAGAATAATTATTATAACAAGGACAAATCATATAAGTTCACTATGTCTTTGCAAAATTTAAAATTGTTAATTTTCGGCTGTGTTTCTGATTCCAGCGTGAGTAGTGATTTAAAAAAAAAAATAAAATAAAATAAAAATAAAGTATACAATATTAGAAAGGAGCACACGACAGTTGTTCTGGGACAAGCTTACGAAAGCGCAATAGCATAAAGAGAAATTTCAATGAGTACTGAGGACACGGTGATTCAGTAATAGAACGCTTATCTAGTGCGTGGGGTCCCTGGTTCGATCCCCATCCAAGTACGTTTATTGTTGATATTATCATGTCCGTAAGTTTTTTCGGGGTACCCCGGTTTCCTCCTACATTTTCATTCCACCAATTCTTCCATCATCATTCACTTACCTTAATCACCCGTCTCCCTTAGCCTAAAGGGCATAATTGTGGGACGTTAAATTGAATGATTATTTTATTTTATTTCAATGAGTAATTATATATTTAAGAATTGAGTCATATGACTTACTGAAGCAACTCCATATTAAGAAAAGGATCGTTTAGTTAGATGATAAAGTATGCTTTTGACTTCTTAAGTAACAAATATTGACTCAGTGCGCTCAAACTTAAAATTTTCCATGAGAATTTATAAATTTTGAAGACGGCAACTAAAATAATCCAGAACTGTGGGCTATGCTTATTTACACGTTGGACAATACGAAAACAAATCAGTAAGAACGAAAAGCCAAGCTAAATTTAATTATCTTTATTTACTTAGTTTTTATTTTATTATTATGATTATTGTTTGACATTTTTAAATTCTCTGATGGTAGAATTGAACATCTTTCTTTAAACTGGGAGTTTAACGCCGCCTTTCATCAATAAGACTCTAAAATTGTCCGATGAAATGGTAATTCTGCTTCTCATAATGTTTGCCTTGCACCACCGTGCTTAACAACATTCGTAAACATAAATGCATACCGAAATTATGTGCCATTTTCCCGTAATTCCCTCGGTTTTTAATTTGCAATTTATCTATTTTTGTCACTTTTCAGCACAATTTCCGGCCACAACTTCACAATTGTAATTATTATATTCTACTATCAAAAGCGCCTGAGGAGTCTTTATGAAGCATACGTTTTAGATATTGGAAAATAATACTTCTGGACTCAAAACGTCTACCTTGCAATGAATACTTCAGTTTTGAAAACAAACAGAGTTCACGGGGGGCAGTTCTTGGGAGCAGAATGAACGAGGGATCACTTCGATGTTTTTATAAAGAAGAAGAAAGAAAAAAAAAACTTACTATCTGGGAGGCTTTTTTCTCTTCATCTAACTGTCAAGGGATCTCACGTGAACTGATCTTGGAGAACTTAAAATGGTCTGTCAAAATTGAGATGCAACGAGAGAGTCCCATAAGGATACAGATATCCTCAACATTTAATTTTCTGTCCTACATGTCTAGAGCCTAAGCAGGAGCAATATTTTCTGTAGTGGTTACACAAGTTGGACTTCTGGATTTTGGCAGATCTATAGTTGGCCTCCCCTCCCCACCGTTCCATTATAAACTCACACACACACTTCTGGATACTACAGTATGAAAAGGTAGTGTCCTCACAAACATCATTCAACTGGGATGAATATCGACACTTTTTAACAATATCTAGATCAGGCCTGCCCATGAATTGGCTCCCGGAGCCGAAGCGTGAGCGACAACGAGCGGAGATAAGAACAGGTGAGCACAGGTGTTGGTAGCTCCGCCCCTTCCACTGCATCCGATAAGTGTTGCCAACCACACATGATGGTAAAAAACCTACGGCCAAGCCTGGTCACAAATTCGCACGATGTTGAAGCATTGAGCAGACGCAAGCGTGAAATGTGTAGGTGTGCTCTCCCCCTCCCCATTTCGAAAGCAGTGACGCGAAAACACTGCAGGAAATAAAATTGGTACGTTTTTTGATCGAGGAAGACGCATGATAGAGGTTACAGTTAGCGTTGAAGTAACTAACAAATGAAAAAGAAAGAAAGAAAGAAAGAAACTAATATTAAACATGTCAGCTTACAGACGTAAAAACGACTGCAAAAATCGGAAACGAATTGTTTCAGGCCTTTTTTAGCTTGCTTACATAATTCGTGACATTGTATTACATTAGCACTCGGTCTGTAACTTGTCACTCGCTTCACGTTTGCTAAGTTGTGAACGCCTTTCGTTGCTAGATTGATAGCAGAACGACAGGAGGTTGAAAATAATAATAATAATAATAATAATAATAATAATGCGTAGTAGTAGTAGTAGTAGTAGTAGTAGTAGTAGTAGTAGTAGTAGTAGTAGTAGTAGTAGTAGTAGTAGTAGTAGTAGTAGTAGTAGTAGTAGTAGTAGTAGTAGTAGTAGTAGTAGTAGTAGTAGTAGTAGTAGTAGTAGTAGTAGTAGTAGTAGTAGTAGTAGTAGTAGTAGTAGTAGTAGTAGTAGTAGTAGTAGTAGTAGTAGTAGTAGTAGTAGTAGTAGTAGTAGTAGTAGTAGTAGTAGTAGTAGTAGTAGTAGTAGTAGTAGTAGTAGTAGTAGTAGTAGTATCCACGTTTCATGTTCAAGACATTGGGAATAATTGTTCGTATCATTCAGTTGGAACGTTCCCTTCCAAGTTTATGCTGTTACAGTAGGCCTACAACATCGTGACTTTCAAAACCAGTCAGTAACTATCGAAGAAAGACAAGCGTGTAGCTTCAGTCGTTGATATGATTTAACATTCTTTTTCACTTTTAACAAGCTACCGACAAGCAACCAGCCAGGGACAATATATTTTTCCTTATTAAAAAGACACTCCTTGTTTAAAAAAAAAAAAAAACAACTAATGGTCACTCTTAAAAATGGAAAATCTCTTCGGCTCTCTTAATATTTTGTTTGATTCTTTGCGATCAAAGTAACATTAAAAGTGGAAAAAATGAAATGAAATCTTTGGGTTTTACGTCCCACGGTTATACCGGTTAGGCTAAAGGAGACGGTGATGATGAGTAATAAATGAAATGATAGAATGAAGAAAGTGGGAGGAAATGGGAGAACCCCGAGAAAACCCACGCACACGGTGTTTGTCCACCGCAAAGTTCACTTGGTGGGGGCTGGGATCGAACCCGGGACCCCAAGCACCAGATATGAACGTTCTACCACTGAGCCACCGCGGCCCCACTTTAAAAGTGGAGTAAGAAATACTATTCTTTCTATTGATAGTGTAATAGTGGCTTCTAATCTCCACAACTAACCCCTTGCTAAGCCTATTCGTACACACATACATGCATAAGCTAATTTTCTGGAGATAATACTTAGATAATTACAAACAAGTGCTACAGTATTTTTTTTTTCGTATCAACAGATTATCTCTTTTCCTATAAAGCGAAACAACATACCCACATTCGGATTAAGAACTTGATAATATATATATATATATATTGAAAACTGGTTTTCCATTGGGCAAACTGGCAAATTTTTATAAATGTAAGCGATGGTTTGGTTCCACCACATCCTTCTTTAACAAAAGGAAAGAAAAAAGAAGAAAAGGAACGTACATAGTTTATCATTTGATTGCTGTTACCAGTTTGTGTTGTCTATAGTTAACGGTTACCACATTGTAAAAAAACACTATACACTAAATGGCAATCAGTTACCATACATACTTTTTTTTTTATTTGGTAAGCTAGTGATTACCGCCAAGGTTGACAACACTTCCGCTCCTCTAAGAACAAAACCCGAAGATTCACGAAGCACGAACAACGGTATTTGCTCGTAGAATGCTCGTGAGCGTTCACGAGGAGAGTTTCCACTATCTGCTCGCCGTGGCCAGGGCTGATCTAGATAAAAGCTTCATTAGGCACCTCTATGGTGAATCCGTCATTTCAGGTCAGTGTCAGAAAAGTTTTATTCACAGGTGAATTTATTAAAAACGAATATTGAAGCTTCAAATTTTGCACAGTTAAGCCTTAAAGTCTAAAGCTAATTCATGTGTTTTGAAATATGGCAAAAGGGCACGTAACTTTGGTATGCACCTCGCACCTTATATACTACAGTTCATTCTTTTCAATTTAGATTAAAATGATAAAATTAAACATATGAATTTTATTAAGATATTACTTATCTTTATTTAGAAACTTAATCGTATACACTGTAGAGAATTGTATTCCATACGATAACAAATAGTATTTTCATTCCCGTCGCTAAGAATCAATAGAACAATAAAGCCTCTAAAACATTATCCTCAATTAGAAACAAAAATTTAAACCAGATATCATCAACCTACAGTTTTTTCATTCAACGATGGATCTACGTATTCAAAAAATAAAGTAGGATGAAAAAAGTTTTGTTTTCCTTCTATACTTTCCTTGAATATAAAGTTATCGCAGATCGAAAATCATATTATTACGTAACATAATGAAATGAATAACATGAAAGTGACTGCGTCCCTACGGAAGAACTTACGGAACTAATACCATATTTTGCAGTCACATAATGCGCACTTAAGTTTTGGAGCCAAATTTTGGTGAAACAACTAGTTTCTTGTTATTAATTTACTAGCAGCGTTCACCCCGCTTCGCTGCGGTCACCCCGGAACGCATAGAAGATTGCAGTAAATCTTAACATTATATCGCCTGTCATTTATGTTAACCCGCCCCGCTTCGCTGCGGTCATCCCGGTGCTGGCATATTGTAAAAGTGTCTGTAAAAATAAGCAAATCAATTAAAAAATTTTAAACAGAAGATTCAAGCTATTTTCCGCTGTATATCGCCTGTCATTTATGTTAACCCGCCGAGTGACACGGTCATGCGGGTTGCATATAAATACGTTTATTTTTACCTATGATGAACTAATAACAAAGGATTTGTACGTTATGGACACTTGAATGGTCAATTATCTCAAGACACTGGTAATTAAAAATTAAAGTGATATGATAAAAACCATCTAGGGTCCAAATCCTAATAACCCCCCAAAAATGAAAGAAATTGGTTCAGCCGTATTAGCGTGATGAGCGGACAAAGGATTTTGTACGTTCTCTTTTATATATATAGATTAATTTTTGCCTTTTTTCGTGACTTATAAAGACTCGTGCTCTTGATTTCAAGTGTGCTTCTGTTGTATCGTATCTATCGAAACAGATAGAACATTTTCAATGTATAAGTCAGCAATAGGATATACTATCATAATAGTACAATAATATATACTATTGTGTAAGCTACAAAGTTTGCACACGAGCGACATCCCAATACCATCTATCCCATCCTTTGCGAAGAAAACAGGAACAAAGAAAGGACAATAAACTTCCAACTCAAAGATCTTGTTCCAGTTTCCAGCCTGAATACGACAATACCGCCATCTAAAACCTGAAAACTATGTAACCTGCAAGTAAAAAAATGTGCTTCTTTCTGACGACACTTTTCTATTGCTTTAGATTGATCTTAAATCAAATTATGAATATAATATGTCATTTGAATTTTTATGTCCTCCGTGAACAAGGTGTAAGGCTATACAAATTTAAATACCTGGATAATTACTTGCTACTCTCGTGTAACTGCGAAAAGATATTTGGGAAATTATTATTGGCATTTTATTTACAGCAATTATGGTGACGCAGCATTAAAAACAATTATTACATTGGTCACAGCAGTAATTTTATCAAGATGGAGATTCATGCACCGAAGTTCACATCGCTTTAGGATAAGAGGGATTCTTTACAACATCCAAACCTCACAAGCCGGCATTTAAATTCCTACTTCCCTACCCTACTGGAAGTATTTAAATAATGCCCTGCTAATAAGACTCTTAAAGTTTTTATTTACAGTATAAGGAAACTCCATAGATGGCAGAGCAATGCCGAGTTTCTTTTAAGCCTATGCATTAAGTGAGTGCGTGCTCGGGATCCTGTCCGTAGAATAGCCATTTAAATAGTGAGTGCGCACTCGGGCTCCCAGCTTGAATGGTTAATACGGGATTTTTTAAATTTTATTTGTAATATCTTCTAGAAGGTATTACAATATTAAATTTTCATCTAAATTATCAGACACAATTACTACTATTCTTGAATTCTTTTACAATTAATCGTGAATCTTATCTGGTATTTAAACATTTTCTTTTCTTTTTTACTTGCTCATCAACTTCTACAATATTTTCCAAACTCTTAAAACACCTATCTATTATTTTTACAGTCTATCTATTATCACTACGCTAGTCGGCATGTGCGTACATTTTCGATGAACCTTCTGCACAACAGAAGAAAGGGTTAAAACCCGAAAATCCTCCCCTTACGTACGCCACTGGATCACAATAGTGATTATTATTAATAACTCTCAATCTGACTGAGTAACTCATAAATAATTAATTAAAAAGTAAGTAGTCTTTTATAACAATATTAACACATGTAACTAGAAATTGTAAACGGTACGCTTTGTAATCCACTAAATCAAAGGTCAAATGCGTCCTCCAGTACGCATCTCAATAAGGAAAATCTCAATCCTCAAAATGATATCTTTACTGAATCTCTATATTTTTATAGATGGCATTATTACAGTAATTGTTAAGCCCTTCCAGATTGTATAGTGGTTAGCACGCGTGATTTTGGTTCACGAAGCCCCAGCCTCGATTTCCGGTGAGAGGGCCTTGAAAACTTTGAAAGTCCTACGATGGTTCGGACTTCACTTTAAACGTAGATCCACATCTCATATACCCTCGGAGCAGAAAGGAAGAATTAACTTTCGTCATTCACTTGGGAAATTGATTCAATCACCCAAGTAATTTGTACAGCCAACTTCCCACTTTTGCAACATGTTGCAATATATCTCCCTGACCTATTTAGATATACTACAAGGATGATTTATTTATGACTTCCATAATCGAAAAACAACAACCAACGTTTCCCTGATTTTCCATATTCTATCATTGTTCTTTCTAGCTTTCGAGACTTTCCTGATAAAAATTAACTTCACTGACCTTTAACCATTCTAGCAGGTCTTGTTTTCATATTGTTAAACTAACACAACAGATTGAGCAGTGCTATTGTGATAATAATATAAAACAGAATCACGAAACTCGTTTTGTGATTGTGTTTTATATTATTATCACAATAGCCTTCCTCAGTATGTTGTTATATTAGTTTATCATTAACCGTTCATGATTTTTGAGGCCTATGGCTATCTTGAATCCGCTACCCACAATTACAAGTTTAAAATAACATAATGCAATCAAACAACTGCAACTATGCTTATTAAAACAGTTTGCTTACTCAAAAACATTCTTTAATTTATATAACTACGTATGTTTCAACAAACAGCTATTGACATCCTCAGCACAGGTCCTTCAGAAAACTACTATTGTTTGACAAATTACATTATCGTTCAGTATCATTCTTCTATACCCATAACTTACGAATTCCAGTAATATTTTAATTAAACTCTACTTATACCCTTATTAGTTATATTTCTGAAAAGACAGAAAGTTGCAATTAAAGAAAAAGAATCGAAATTACAGAAATTTGGCGTCAACAATGTGAAAATATCGGATCACTTAAAACTTATGAATATTAAAGGTACACACAAAGATGATGGAAATAGAAGTTTACAAAGAAAGGAAATACATCAAGGAGACATGCATTTTTGCGAGACAGTTTATATTCAGAAGTGAACCCAGTCAGTTTAAGATCAACACACAATTAACTTAAGAAAGGTAGTTCACAAAAAGTCAAATTTTAATCCAGCTAGTTTATGAGGTGAAGACATACAAAAGCCAGGTGTGTGTTTATATACATAAGATTCCTAATGTTCTACGGGATATTAACAGCGTCTGTACCGAAGAATTACACTGAAATTATACCAAAACAGTAATTTGCAGGTCACAAAGGAACCATCCGGAAAAGATAGAACAGAAAGCTTAGGTAGGGAAGAAGATGAAAAATTATATATCTTACGCAGAGATCAGGTTAAACAAAATGCTTCCAATAGTTCGTTTGAACATAAAGAGCTACTGTCAGGAATCTACTCAATTAGTAAACAGTAAACAAGTTTTAAGAGAATTTAGATTAATCTCCGAAAATATGAATTCAGAAAATGTTGCAAGTTTATATTTGAATTGGGAACAAAAATTGGATATAGTAAAAGTGTCAAACAAAAATTGAAAAATTGACCGGACATGTCGGAACGGAGAAAATGAAATGATAAATGGGTTTCCTTATCTTTAAGCCACGAACATCACAGAAGCTTTCGAAAATAGCAAATAAAGCAGGAATAAGATTGGTTCTAACACTACAGGAAAGTCATTGTCTGGATTTAAAAATTACTATATAGATACACTTTGGTCTTCAGTAGTTTGTGAAATTAAATGTTCATGTGACCAAAGTTGCATAAGTACAACTAGGAAAACATTTCAACTCGAGTTAAGGAATATCTGAGAAATACAAGAGGAGAGGAACCAAACACATCAGGTTTGTCAACACATTTCCAGAACAGCTGTCACAGAAATTAAAAATCTACAAATCCCAAATCCTAGAAAGAAACGTTTTCGAATCATACATCATTAAAAAAAAAAGTAAATTTAGGTAAGAGCAATCTACACAGGGGATGGATAACATTATTAACACTAAAATAGACATAAGATTATAACAGGTAATTAACTAATTTGGGTGTTTAAGATACTATATGCACCATATATATTTACTAACAAATGGTAACTCAGATTAAAATATCCATAGATTTCTTAAAAAGAACAAAACAATAAATAAACAGAGAAATACCTCCCCAAACTATATTTTATGGACATTCTGATAACTAGATTATTTCTTCAGGTTGTTTATTATTATTATTATTATTATTATTATTATCAAACCTAAAATGTGCTTTTCGAAAATTCTAAAGCTTAAAATTTTGCATGAGTTATGAGATTTTTCTTATAAACTGTTTGTTAATATATAAAAGATCATTAAAGGGATTTTAGAAAGATACTCCTTTGCTTCAAATTGTATTTCAACCAATAGTTGTTTTACAGCTGTCCTTTAACTATTTATTTCCGTAAGAAAATCCATTCGATCTCAAGGTCTATAATAAGAACAACCACACACTAGCTTACTTACTACGGAAATAATGACTGGCATAAAATTAGCAGAAAACACTCTTACAACTTACTGGTAGTCAGTTAAAGAAAAGGCCTACAGCTCATTGTAAATATAAATACATTTTATACCTCGATAATCTACTCCACTGTTTAGCTTCACCATAACTGGTCTCCCATGGATCTGCTGAATAAACTGAGACAGAGCTTCTTTACGGCTCATGGTGCTTTTGCTCCTTTAGAAATGGTTTTAAGAAGGTTACTGAAAGCAAAATAAGAAGTTGATATAAGGATTGTATTTGGAATATCGTAAAAATAAAAATAATACAGCAATAACATTATCTTTTAAAGAATGCAAATTTCAGAGCTAGCATGAGAATAGTAAGCAGACATGTGAATATAAATATTTGCAGTTACGTTGTAATATATAAACTACTGTAACTACTGATATGTATCTGTATAACAATCAAATGACATTGAAATAAAATATATTTCTAGAAGACTCGCAAAAAAAAAGTTTGTTTCTGTTCAGGATTTCCAAAGATTACAATAGTGGACAGAGAGAACCTGCGTTCGAGTCATTAAATATCGAATCTTTCAACAGTACTGCAACTATGATTTTAGGATATGCATTGTCTTTCGTTAAAAAGTTTATCAGAAATCAAAGATTCGTGGGGGGGGGGGGGGCAATAGAAAGAAACAAAACTTGATAGAGAAATAATGTATGTACTGCGTCGTTTATTAATTTAATGTAATTGTTCAATTTATTGCACGTTTGTGTAACTGATATTTTTCCTTCGTGTCATGGGCTCATTGTCGTTACGTTAACTTAAACTGAACTGATAAACGCTGAAGTGAAGTATGTTTGCTTTGTTCGAACGTCGAATTACAGTACGAACTTCCCATCACAAACTGGAATATGAACAGGCAAAACTCGCTAATCCGTATTGAGAGAACTAATTTAAACTAAGGGTAGAGCTGAAAAACAACTAACTAGTGATGCGAGCGCACACTTCAGTGAACACGGATAAAATCACCAGAACTATTAAAGCGGACACAGTGCAGTACAGTGATGATTGAATTTAAAGAAATGAAACGAAATCTTTCAGTTTTACGTCTCACATTATGCCTTGATGGAAATTCACGATGTTGACCACCACGAACTCACATAGCCTGGGATCGGACGGGATCCCTTCGCATTAGAGGCGAACGATCTGCCATTGAGCCACCATATCCCCACAATTAAACTTGAGATTAGACTGTCATGTTGAGTAAAAAGCAGGAGCAGTATACTGCCGTGCTAAGCGAAAAGGCCTTAACTCCATTTCACATACTTTCGAGAAAATAAGCAAAACGCGTTTCGGCTTAGGCTGTACGTTCAAATTAGTTGTATTTCAGTAAAACTTTATTAAATATATTTTCACGATCTAAAACTTGTGTGGTAATACAGTTAAATATTTTTGCTTATGAATTGCCATTTAAGGTCTTTTTGCTTACTTTCAATTACAGTTTTGAACATAAGGTAAACACGCATGACGTCATTACCCCCTATCTATTGCTCAAGCCACGTCAATTTCATTTTAGATAGATGCAGAATTGTACTACGAACATTCCCATACCAATATCTCGATTTTCGAAAAATGTGGAGTTAAGGTCTTTTCGCTTAGGACGGCAGTATAATATGTGCACTGCTGTAAAGAAATTCAACTGCTTGTTAATCGAAAAGCAAGAATAATGGAGCAAGTATATTCGTCGACTATTGATAAAACTGCCACTGAAAACTCAGTATCCACAAATCAGAATTTTTTTTTTTAAATTGAGTTCAGTGTTCCTTTCAGTGGCGAGGCTATAAGAGACGTGTACCTACAGGTTAGCGTGCGATCCGAACCACATGAGCTCCCACCGAGAACTGAACTCGGGTCTCCCACTCCAAGTGCGCGAACGCTAACCAAATAGTTACGAGGGAACTCACGGACAAGATTACGTAACCAATCGGAAATGATCGGTAATGGGGAAAGTCGGCGAATTTAAATATCAGTCCTCCCGGCTAGGTCCGATGGGACCAACGCATCCGACCACGGAGAGTGGGACTTGGACATAGATTCTACAAATCTACTTAGGCAAATAACTATTCAGAATCAGCAACTAAATATGTTCTATGGACCCTGCTGTGTGCATCCATATATGGAATGTTTTACGCCCGTGGTTTCTTCTTTGATGTCCTATGGAAATGCATTCTCACTTCTGGCATAATATACGAAGAAAAGTAATAAATTTCTGTCAATAAATTATGAAACCTGAGCTGCTTACATTACACTTTCAATTAACTGTAAAGTGTCATCCACATTCCCCACCAGAAAATAAAAAAATGAACTATAAAATTCTACACAAAAGAGCAGTTTTAACCCACCACTGAAACTTAAAGGGTATCCTCTGTTATGAACTCCTTCCGAAAAACTTAACGATTAATTCCAACAACAGTTAATCTCAATTAGACTAACTGAACACAATGCTTAACTAAAAGAGATCAGAATTAGTGAACAAAATACAAAAAAATCAAAATAACACAAAAGCATATGTTTTATTGATAACTAAGATAAAATGTTTCAGCTTGACTGAGAAGTTCTTATTGTATTCTTGCTTATTCACCATATTGCACCATATTCATATTTATTTCGATGTTTATAAAATTGTCTGAATGGAGAAAAGTTCAATGCCCTCGAAGACTGCAAACGGCAATGAAAATATGTTTCAATGGTTCACATAAATTTTATCTTCTTGGGGTAAAAGCACTTTTCTCCTTCTTAACCTTCTGTAACATCCCAATTTCTAGACCAAATATAATTGTGTAAACACTCTGTTATTAATAAATATCTATTTTATTAGACCTGGACAAACAGATTTGATTCGTAGGTCAATCAGAAGAGTTGGAGCCTTAACGAGTGAAAGTAGGCCAATAACACAAAGAACTTGGGCGCCGAAAGCACAGAGTTAGGCGCTATGTAGTCATTGTTACTCATAGATGCTGAAGTGTATAAAATATGTATAGTGTGTCCGAATCCCTCGTGCCGAATTACATGATAAAATAGTTTACAATATGAAAGTTTTCTCTGTTGTATTACTTTAAACAGGACTCTCGCCTGCGTAAAATCGTACTTTCGACATCAATGTTCCTACGTGAAGTAATAACTTCATCTTAAGTTATCCAACTCTGATACAGCTTACCGTTATTATTCATCTACATCACAGCAGGTATCGAAATGCAAAGCTACCGATAGAGCACATTAGAAGACGAATTAAAAAAAATAAATTAAGAGGGAGAAAAAACTTCTTTGGCTGTAGTATATACCTGTATGCAAATGTTAATGTTTATAAGCTTGTAGTGTCTAATTAGAACTTCACCTTCCTGCAGACTGGGAATACACACGCTACCACATCACGTCTAAAAATTCAGCGTTTGCTCGAGAAAAGTGTCTCCTTGCTTTGGAAAATCATTTTACTTGAAGCCTCAAGCTTTTCTTACCCTTTATATTACGAATTAAAAATAGGAAGCCATACACAATATATGCGTTGCTAAAAATACACATCCTTGTAAACATGTTAAGGCTATACTCGTAATTTGTGAGGAGAAAAGTTCTCAGTGCCATTAAAACTTCTATTCTGTTAGCACCTTTTCACTTTTACCATTACTTGTTATGGATATCAGCAATAGAGTGACATTGATAAGAAACTATGTAAACACATACACAGAAAGCGAGAGGGAGTGCTAGCTTCATTACTAAGTTCCTTACCGACTTGAACAAAAGGGTTTCAAGCCCCATCAGGGAGAGAATGTTGGGGTGCAAAATAAAGTATTACAGCAGTAGTACAGTAAAAGTGGCAGAAGAGAGCACTGTTTGCTGTCATGTTTGGTAAACTTACGGGGTATGCAGTTAATTGACTATAATGATTTACATGTTAGTTCTTATATTATACAGTATTTTACGCCTAGATTAAGAATATCGACACATGCCCGTTATGACCAGAAGTATAGTATATTTTGATATAACGCGTCTCTTAATGCTTAAAAAAGGGTATTGGCTTCTCATTTTCACTACGAATACTTCTACGACGGGCTTTATTTCGTAATTCAATGACTTCGAATCTGTTCTCACGTTTGTAATTCTTGGTAAACCCTTTCCATAGACACCAATTTCGATAACATATTTTTAGTTAAAACTTATTTTTATATTCACGAAAATATTTTGAATAAATGTTTTAACATGTTTGGCATATCGGACTGTATATGATGATTGATGGGGATGAGGCCAATGCCAGTTGCACATTGCTTCATTTTGATTATATCAATTTTCGTAATTCGAAATAAAACTTCTAGTCTAATTCTAATGATTCGACAGGTCTGCGACCAAAAAATTGCATCGGAGTTTCCCTCTGATTCTTATAGATTTTCCTATGCTGAACATGGAAAAAAAAGTGCTCAAAAAATTCTATCACGTCTGCCATTAAACGAACAATCTTGTGGGCTATTTTCTACTAGTAAATTCTTGTACTTTCTTGTAATCAACAATGAGTTCTAATGTTGATAACAGTATAAAATAAAGGAAAATATAGAACAATAGAGGCAGGCAAGGGGATGAGGATATATGCATGTAGTGGGGAAAGGAGAATTTGGACTACTGTTGGATGTTTAAGCAGAAAACTGGAAATACCGATTAAAAGAGAATTAGAAGTATGAAAGATAAGAAAAAGTTTTCACAGGTCAACCGAGTTATCAACCACAAATGTGTCATGAATGGCAAATATAATTCTGTTTTACGTGTTAATAAGATGGTTGAGTTGAATTTTAGTTTAGCGTCCCTTTCAGCAGCGAGGCTATGTGAGACGTGGACCTACTGATTAACGTGGAATCCAAACCACATGAGCTCCCGCCGGGTCTCCCGCGCCAAAGGCGCGTTTGTACAAAACTGTATGTGAGGGGAAACAATGATGGTCATTTTCTGACTCAGCATACTTCCCCCCCCCCCCCCCCCAAAAAAAAAACAATAATCAGTGAAAGAAACCCATGCAGTTCACAGAAAAAATAATTTTTTGCAGACCTGTGTTTATACATCGTTTACAATCCATTTATTTATCCCCGTGTACGCGTACACAGATTTAGGATGACTATCGTACTCCATTAGCAAGGATAAGGAACTGAATGAGCTACAGTAGCAGAATAGCACAGTTAGGCACCAAAACCATAAATCAGGCACTATTTTAAGTCACTAGACATTAAAACTTATCTACTCTCAATATTATTATAATACCCATTATTTGTAAATCTACAGGCGAAATACGTAACACTACTTTGATAAATCCGTGTGTAAGTAATGTAAATATGTAAGGGTCATATCTAAAGTGCGTAGGTATAGAGAAACATGGGAAGAAAAATGGAAGGTGTCAGCTACTGAATTCTTCGTCCTAAGAAATCAGTATATTCTATATGCGAAGGTAGAAGTTGTGTAAAGTAAAACTTCTAGTTTATTGTCCAACAATTATGCGCTATAGACTAGAGATGGCTGAAAATCAAAGACGGGAGAATCCCGAGAAAACTCACGGATACGATACAGTCCACTACACACATGATTTGTAATCGAACCAGGACCCTTCTCACCAGAAGTCAGCGTTTTACCCCTGAACCACCGCACCCCTCATGTGAAGACAGCGTATCAACTGAAAGTGCACGAGTAGTAAGTACGAGGTGACTGCGTATACGTAGGTAGTATAACTGTGAATAATGGCGGAATTAACAGGTCCAGTGTACAATAATGAAGAAAATTTTGAAGGGAAAGTTCGTGTTGTCAAAAGTTAAAAAGTGATGGAATACTAGAGCGAGTAACCCATAGTTAATATTGCAATACAGATGACGAAAGAAAGGATATACAAACCTAGCTTCTAATAACTACCTATCACAGATTGATAAGTGTTCGTCGTCTTTCTCTTAGTGTTTATGTGCACACCCAAAGATGCTTCGAGCATGTCCTTACGAACACACCCGCGCGGGCCCACCAGCTTCGTTCTAAAATCAAACGAAATGGCAGTGACCTTCTAGCGCAGGTTCTTACATGTTCTTCGTACTTATCCTTTTTTTCAAGTAATTTTGCATGCACATTAACTAATGATACTAGTATATATGTACACTCATATATGTCTACACAACTAGTGGATGGCATCCTTCTAAAGTTTTTTTTTTTTTCTTTTTTTTTGCGTATGCTTCGAATTTTCACAAGAAAACACAGTAAGGTCATTTGATAATGTTCTCCTAAGGTTCTCTAAGGAGTTCTATAAGAAAGTACTCCAAGAAAGTTCTATAAGTTCTCCATGCATCGAAGAGTACAACAACGTTAATAAAAAGAATAATGAATGAATTGCCTCAAGGGAAGACTTGCCAATATTTCTACCTTATTATATAGTTACAGTAATATAAATTGTATTCTCGGTACAGATTACGTTTAAAGACATCATATTTTGTAAGATTTACAGGGAAAATTGAATACTCTGAATATAGATATGATTTTAAGGAACAAATTTATGCAGACGACTGATTTATATAGTAAGTAATACAGCTGTGTTCTGTGCTTAAAAGTTTAGGATTCCTACTTTAAACTCACTACAAGTGCTATACGACGATTAAAATAAGTAAGTGCATCTGAAAAGTAATGTAATATAAATTATATTCTACTTGCGTATTATTTCTCGAAAGCGTACAAAAGCTGTATTTTATTTTAAAAGTGTACCGTTAGTAGTGCACGACCATTACTAGTAATACCGGTACAGGAACGCGTATCACTGCGAAAACCTACATTAAGGTACTTGTAAGTGAAACACACAAGCAGTACCTTAAAATATCCTATTAATCTAGCATATTTTACTAATTTAACGTGGCCTACCCTACTTTACGATCCGTAACGAAAGAAATGTTCCACAAGTAAGGCATCTAGTAATATGAGAAACACAGCGTAAAAATCTTCAGTTCTACGTCCGACGCGTATACCCGCTAGACTAAACGAGACGATGAAGATGACAAATGAATAAAATGGTGGAATGAAGAAAGTGGGAGAACCCCGAGGAAACCCACGCACACGGTGAGAAATACAGTGTTTCCACTATCCTCATCTACGCACATTTGTCATCGCTGACACGCGTTTTCTACGGACGCAATATCGCGCGGGTCTACGAGATTAGCCCTGCCCTGCCTCGCTTAGATAGCATTTAGATTTCTTAGTGAACACCTAGCACAGGTTGGACTATGTACCTTATACAGTGGTTTTTAAGCCCATATATTCAGCGCTGTAGTTGGCTAGTTCCAATTATCCACCTCTCCAGCTTATAAAGCATATGTTGGGACCACCACCCTGTTAGTCACTACACAGGTTTAGGTTAGGTTAGCTTACGGTAGCTCAGATTAGATTGTTAGGTATTCCATAAGGGTTAAATTCCAAAGTTGGGCGTCCGTTTCCAGCAAAATTTTTCAAATTTATAGGAAAGATCTGGATAATTTGATCGTTTGTGCGCTTGATAATATATAAGAGTCTCGAAAAGTATGTTTATTTGTTATATAAAAGCGGTTATAAACATGGGACTATACGGCGAGCGGAGGGAACTACTTGGCGCAAGGTAACCAAACAGTTGCATTGTGGGAAAGAAACGAGCATATATGTTATCAACATGGCGAATGTACAAGGGCAATGAACTAACAATTTTAACATTTGTGAAGCAATACGTTGATGACAAGCAAAATCTTTTAAAAGTTTGTGAAGAGCACGGATTAATGAACCTAATAACAAATTGGAGAAAGTGTGGAAAGGAGATAACGGCGAAAAATCGTGGCGAAAGCGGACGCCCAATTTCGGAATATATGCCTTCCATAATATAAGTAATCGCGGCAGAGCTTCAAAGCAACATATCGTTATGTCGCTCAGCACAAATGATTTGGTAATCAGTAGGGAAAAAATAGGGACATATAACAAATTTTTAAAACAATTATTTCAAGTGCTGTTCTTGGACTTATGTACTGTTCTTGCATGATTTGTTCTCAGTACAGTAATGAATTTTGTGCGAAATTTCTGTTGAGGTACCGGTATTCTTACTGTGCCCGGGTGCAGTTTTACTGTACGGATCCGTAGATTGTAAAATGCACGAAAAAATGTTGTGAACTCTTTTTAATTTGATCATTTTATGTCGAGAATAAAACTCAACGAACCCAATCTTACACAATCAGAATATTATCAAACTACATCTCATCCAAATATTCCGTTTGGTGAGTAACCAGTAAAAATAACGAAAAACGATACGAAAGTCATTACTTTAATTATATATAATTGTTCCTGACGGTTGATTAATAACTAGGCTCACAGATTTTTCCTGTAATATTTGTTGTATTAAAAATTTTACTGTAGAAAACCAGTTTTCATATAGAAAATTACCTTCCCTCGCAAACACTGGGAACGCAATCAAAATTCGAAAAATGCAAGAATATTTAACATTTGCTACACGATTCTCATTTGTTCATGATGAAATGATTACATTTGTTATTCTTATGTCAAACGCCGAAATCACGACGCAAATCGTTACCAAACATCTTGGTTTAGACTTACTAGTATTAGCAATAGCAATACAAGTAATAAAATGTTTCCAATGCAACAAGTACTAACAGAGTCAAAGTGAGAAGTCCAATAAAATAATATTTATTTATTTCCACCAATGGCGTATACTGGTTTGAAGGCATGAGCTACCACTGACCTTGTAAAATAATAATAATAATAATAATAATAATAATAATAATAATAATAATAATAATAATAATAATAATAATAATATACAAAATGCTGCTAACGTTCTAGATTACTGGTCCCCATGTAGGTTGTAGCTTGGTTGGTTTCGTTCTGTACAAAAGTTTATACATTTAATTTATACAGTATTGCCGAACGAGCTTTAGCGAGTGAAGGCGGGTTAGAGCCCCGGAGGCCACGTTGTTTTCTGTCTTTATTACTGCTCAGTGGGAAGGGGGACCAGTAATCTAGAACCTTGCCCAAAATGCGCATAACAATGAACAAATAGCGGTTGGTGTGTTTTGTTTGAATTTTTGCTTTGAGACAATTAATGCATTTTACCAGAAATGAAATTCCATCATACATTTGCGAAGTTAACTTCTCGTGGATTGCATTCGTAAAAAGTTAATTTTCACCAATGTCACTTTCCTGAAGAGTTGTCTGTGTTACTGACATTGGTTATCATTCGTACCAGTGTTCGCAAAAATTCTGAGTATCGCAAAGTAACGCAAAAATGCAGACAGTCATTATAATTATGTCAATTATCGCTACCTAAATCACAAATTTTGCGTTGTGTTAACGCAAACGGTTGCGGAATGTGCCCAGTTAACTCACAATTTTTAGTTCATTATTTGCATCACGAAATATGTATAGTAATTTTGCTATTTGGCAGTGACGGCTTCAGCGGATAGGCACGGGCCAATTCAAAAATTTTGAAAAATATATAAACGATAAAAGATACACTAATGAGTAAAAATATTTTTCACTCTTTACATTAATGGTAGGTAATTATTTAACAATTAGCATCAACCACTACTGTAAAACTAATTTCCTAGTGTTATTAATCAATCAAATATGTATATGTATCCATAAGCAAGGGAGTGGGTTATCCAAAATTAAAATTTTAAAGCCGTCCCTGCTATTTGGTCTTAAATCCAGTAGTCCTTAAAGTCTTTCGAGGAATACAATTTTTGAGTCGCTGCTTAATCAAGCCAAGGTCGACTATATCACTGATTATTGTTTTAAAATAAAAATGTATCACAAAATGGCCCATCCAATATGGACGATTAGCCAGTCAACAGTTAACTTGTTTTTCAATTTATGTTATGTATAGAAGCAAGAAAAGTGACGCCAAACATAGTAAAAATATTTGTAACACAGTAAAGATTGTAATAAAATGGAAATTGTACTAAAGTTAAAATTGTTTAAATATAAAAAAAAATTAATAAAAAAGGAGAGTAAAGCTCCCAGCTACTTTGTAAAATGGTGTTCATCTTAACTTCCTCAAATCCAGTAGTGTATTGATTTTAGCCTTACAAAAAAGAAATAAAAAGTTTTATAATTAAATTACTTTGTAACAAAGATAAAAAATTATAATTTTCTTCGTAGCACTTAATTTTCCCGCTAGATATTACTGACAATGCTCAGCAGAGTAATAGTAATTAGCACATTTTCCAATCTACTATACTGTCTGGGGGCCTCATTTGCCTGGTGTGAGTGAAGAAAACCCAGGAAGAACCTCACTCAGGATGGCTAGTCTGATGAAACTGTTACACCTTTCCGACCGAGTGTTCACAAGGGAATCAAACCCTGGAGCGCACGCAGCAAGAACGAGAGCGTTAGTGAAAATGCTTCGCGAGGCCACATGTCAAAATAATAGAAAACGTACAAAGTAATAAATATTGTAAGCTTAAGTAAGGTGAAAAATAAGTGTCATGACTGGGAAGTCGAAGTCGGGAAAGTCAAAAAAGGTGTTAATACAGTGAAAGACCAAGAATATATAATAAAAACCAGTACGATGTTGAAGGTGTAACGGTACTTTCACATGCCGCCCCTTTAATCCGCAAACCTTATTTTGACAGAAGACGTTCAAGTGTAACGAAAAAATAAAATGTCCCATTTAAAAACAGTAGGACCGCCACTTCTTTTCCCCCAGTACCGTTATGTACTATAATTAATATAGAAAGTCATGTTTAATGGGATGTGTTGGCAGCCGGTTCTGTTAGGTCATTAGGGTTTGATGACATGCTTACGTGTGTTTGGAAAGTTGTTATGTTTCTTTTTTTAGTTGTGCTTACATGTCTGTATTGTTGTAAAGGTCATGTGGTCTTTTTCGAGTCTGTATGCGTGTCTGTAGAGACTTTATACTGGATATTTTTAAAAATAATAATGGAAATTTGAATTAAATCTGTTGATATGATGATACGTCATTCTGTATCACTTACTTCCGTATGAGTGATTAAATTAATAATTTGTGGCAGTGATTAAATTAATAATCCGTAGTAGTGATTAAATTAATAATAATAATATTGAATATATTACACGAACAATATGTGAGAGAATAAAAAGATATTCTCCTAATAAATTAGTCGGAGCAAATAAGATGTTCGAACAATATGTGTGAGAGAATAAAAGATATTCTCCTAATAAATTAGTCGGAAGAAATAGGATGTTCGAACAATATGTGTGAAAAAATAAAAATATATTCTCCTAATAAATTAGTCGTAGCAACTTGCAAAATAAATCGTTTGCTGTGCAAACTCGTTGTTAACTTTAATTTGATCGCTTGCTAAGCAAGCTGAGAACACTTATAATGTGTAAAAGTTTATGTGATACGTACTGGGATTGAACCCGGGACCCTTAACACCATAGGTGAACGCTGTATTGTACTGAGAATGAACCTGGGACCCCCAAGCAACAGAGGTGAACACTGTATTGTAATGGGATTGAACCTGGGACCCTCCAAGCACCAGAGGTGAAGGCTGTATTGTACTGAGAATTATTGCAATTCTCACATGTAAATTGGTGAAAAAAAAAACATGGGAAATACGAAGTGTGTGTGCGTATGATTTGAATGGTTTATTTATTTATTTTGTTAATATTCATCGTTTTATTGATTTGTTTATTCCTTATAGTTAACTCCGTGTTTACAGCCAAGTTTGAAATACGGAGTGAGTGAATTGTTCTTCCGTCTCTCACAGAAGGCGAGCTTAGAATGAACACAATTTTATTTTTGTAAATGCCATTACTTCCGGGTCACTGCCTTATACGCGTTTCCCTTTTGCTTACGTTAGAACTGAGTGGTGACACAGATATAGAATGTCAATGTACTTTCTACTTTTATTTCCGCTTGTTAATATGTACTGAAATAACCTTAGACGCTTTCCCCATGCCCGTTAGAACTCTGACTGGTGATATACTGAAATATTTTTCCATTAACTATGATTGTCACTGCGATACTTATCGGCAGTGATGAAGAAGACAGATAGAAATTTTATGTTTCTTCCCCCTTTAGAAGATGTTTTGGACAAACACGTAAATGTATTTTTGTGGCAATATCTGATTTTGGCAGAATATCTAATATCTGATGAAAGTGATACATGTAAGCATTTTCCTTAATTAGATGAGAACCGTACATAGCTACAAGGCCCAAATGTCGATACCCTGTCTGAATGAGATTTCTCCAGCGGTTGACGAACTTGTAAATAAGAAATTTTTAGATTTCTTGCTGTAGCACTGAATAAACGATGTTAGCGAACATGATGACTTTATTTATTTATAATTAATGAAATCGGGTTGAAAACCTGATGAAGACATGATGCTTGGGGGAGGGACATAATGAAATCCTTATATATATATATATATATATATATATATATATATATATATATATATATATACTATTGAAATAAAGTTTATTATTATTGTTTTTACACAGTGCCATAGTGTGTGTTGAAAAATTTTATTTGTGTGTTTATTGAACTTTTTTCGTCAGTGATTTTAACAGAACGAATTCTGATTTTTAAGGTGAGAACTTTTTAAATGCTAAACTGACATGTATTATTCACTTAATTATAATGAAAGTTTTTTGAATAATTATTGGAAAACTACACGAGTTGCTTCTGAGAAACATTATCGGGGAATAAACCTACGACCATTTTGTAATCATGCAAGAGGGACAAGATTTCAAGTGTTTGCAAGCTATTACTAAAGTTATTATTATTATTATTATTATTATTTCATTCTTTCGCTTTATTAGAAGGTCATTGTAAAAGATATCATGTTCGAACAATATGTGAGTGCACTAAAATAAGCTTGCTGTAAAAATGAATATACGGTCCCTTAAGAACCGCGATTATGATTTACCAAAGGGCTAAAGACGGACCATTTACTTGTAGAGTTTTATTTGCTTAATTATAGGATGCTTAATTACATTATGTTTGATTCATTTGTTACGTTTTTAACTGTTATACCGATCACTTTAAAATCAGTTATACCTAATATATATATGTACGTTGTACAGATGGGACTTGAACTGTTTAAGTAAGCTCATTTGCCAATAGATGGCATAAAAGTACGCTTTGGCAACACAGCTGATAATCTTTTAGGAAGGCAAATGTTTGAACTAAGACTAGTATTTGCAGAAAGAAATGTTTTAGTCTTGGGGAGGGGAGGGAGCGCTTTTTCCCAACATTATTGTGTTTTGATAGTAAATATTACTGAATGTTAGTTATTTGCGTGGGTGGTAGCCACATAACGCATACAATAGCTTTAATGTTAAGAAAGAAAATTTACGGACCCCCTTAAGTACATTGATTATTGAACACTGTCTTTTGATTTGAAAACTTGTTGTGTATTCTTGAAGCAAAATGAAATGATGTATGACTATTTGCAGCATATCCCTGAATGAAGTGGCTTTTGCCTCTTAGATAGATTGCCTAGATTTAAACAGTATTATAGCAAAAGGAAATTATGTAGTCCTATTCGTACTATATCCCTCCAACTAATTGGCTTTTTTTGCCTCTCAGATAGATTGCCTAGATTTTAGCAATATTATAGCAAAAGGAAAATTACGTACGACTATTGTAGCACGAAGCTATAACTGGCGGGAGCCCTTCCCCTCCTTAGTCACAGGCTTACTTAGATTTTAACAGTATTATATTATAGCAAAAAGAGAATTATGTATGCCTATTGTAGCACGTACTTATAACTGGCGGGGGCCATTTCCCTTAGTTATAGGTGACCCTCGATTTAAACAGTATTGTATTACAAGGAAGCAAAATGAAATTATGTAGTCCTATTTGTAGTATGTTCCTTTAACTAAGCGGCATTTGCCTCTCAGATAGACATCCATAGATTTAAACAGTATTGTATTACAAAGAAGCAAAATGAAATTATGTAGTCCTATTCGTACTATATCCCTCCAACTGAGTAGCTTTTCCCTCTGAGATAGATTGCCTAGATTTTAGCAGTATTATAGCAAAAGGAAATTATGTACGACTATTTCTACCATATACGTTGACATGCGTTAAAGTTTCCCATTAGTTAGTCCTTACAATTGCGGGTTTTTCTGAATAGGTAATAACATGATGATGATTATGTTCAACTGAAGGGTCGTATGTGTTGGTGGGTCCCCCTTAGGGATTTATAATATAATGAACGTTTGGTGGTTTACTGATAGAAGAAGAATCAACTATGCCCTCACAAATTATGTTTTATTAACAGAACACAACTGCGAGAAGGGTTCTTGGTACTTATTTAATGCTATTAGTAGTATTTAATGGATAAAAAAGAAATATATATCATACTGTACCTTTAAAATATAAATATATATATATATTCAGGAATAATAATAAATACGTCAACACGACGCACAGAGGTAAACTAAACTAAAGTTAATTTAAAATTTCTCCGACAGATGGCATAGAACCACAATTTTCTATTATAGTTGATTTTGTATTAAAGTAATGAAAACAAATGATTGAAGAGAATTATATAATGATTAGTACGGGGTAATTCGATGAAAGAAAGAAAAAAAATAAGTATAGAAGAAGAAATGTAATTTTACTGTTTTAATATGGTTATTGAAAACACATACACAATCTTATTTTTGTTTCTTGTTGAAGAATATTTATAAGTTTAAAATTGATATAGAGATGTAAAAGAAAACTGATATACATTTCGTTTGTTTATTTATGACCGACTCAAGGTTTGAACTAAAGACACTACTCATATGAAGCGAACTTAATCATATATTTTATTTTTAATAATCACTTTGTTTGAGTTTGTTCGGGTGGAAATTTGATTTATATACAGTGAAAAAATAACTTAATTTGTTTAGTCCGTCGGATTTTGAGGGAAATGGCGTGAAAGATATATTCAAATATTGCAGAATACATTTGAATGTGGGGAATATTTTATAGCTAACTGGATTGGAGTGACATTGAATAAAACCCGAGATTAAATATAATGCTTAACATTGAAAATTAATTTCCAAACCTTTGCAGCGCTGTTGGTGTAAAGCATTTAAGGTTGGTTTACTTATACGCGTAAGCGAACCTGGGATTTGAACCCGTACGCCGCTGTTAAGGTAACTTTGCTTATATGCGTAAGCGCACCCGGAATTTGAACTCACACACCAGTGTTAGGTTCAAGCGGAAATTAAATCCGCATTTCAGTGTTAAGATGAGTTTGTTTATGCGCGTAGGCTTGCCCGGGATTTGAACCGGCACGCCAGTGTTAGGTTTACGCGGGAATTAAATCCGCACCCCCGGTGTTAAGGTTACTGTTTATGCGGATAGGCTTGCCCGAAAATTAAAATTGTACGCCCTAGCACAAAAGGCAATAACATTAAAAAAAATTATGACATGCGAAATTTGTAGATGAGATGGTAAATATGTTTGCAGTAAAGATGGTAGCCTTAGTGAATACGGTACCATGGTTTTGTTTGCACCAAAGGCAGAAGCATTAAGGGTTAGAACATGTCGAGCCATTGCAAATTAAATTGTGATTCACTTTAACAAAATGCGTCAGCCTTAACGTGGAACTTTTAGGATACAACCGGAAATTAAATCCGGGTACGTTAGCACCGTTTATTAAAATATACGAACATACTGTGAGATTTAATAATAGTAGCTTAATTTCAGTTAACCAAGGCGTTCAGCAACATTGATATATGAAACATGAACCTATTAACTAACAATTATTGGAAAATAAACTTGAAAACTTCGAGACGTAGGCTATCGCCTAAGTTAAATTGATTTTAAGTTTGTTGTTGTTTCGTTCAGTAGTATGGGCATATGAGACGTGTACCTACATAAAGTGAATTGATTTTAAGTTGCTATCCCGTTCAGTAGTATGGGTATATGAGACGTGCACCTACATAAAGTGAATTGATTTTAAGTTTGCTGTTTTGTTCAGTAGCATGGCTATATGAAACTAGTATTTTATCACCACCGGAAATTGAAGCCGGGACAGTTTGTACGAATAGCGTGATTATTAGCGTTAATCACTATGTTAGGCTACACAGGAACACTAGAGATGATTTAAGTGTGTTATTTTAAAAATACTGAAAATTAAACATAACTTCTTACATGTCGATGAAATTTTTTGTGACGTTTACCCCTTTAAAATTATACATAAGTTGTCCAAGTTAAACAATGTAATTGAGTTTGTGATTAGAATAATAGAATTTTATTAGTGGCGATTATAATTGATTTCATTCTGCTGAAAATAAGTTGTACTAATAATACTTTTCTTTATTTTGCAGAAGAAAATGAGTGAAATTGAATTTGAAGCGTACACCGCAAACGACTACTGCCGTAAAAAAATAAAAAAACCGTGGTGATCGAAAATCATATTTTTTATCATATGCATGTCCACAAAATAAAAACAAAACTGAAAAATGGCATACATGTGATATGTGTGTAAACATGGAACTTTTAAAAATGTATATAGAAGAAAAAGACAGAAAGTGTGATAATGGGGAAATAATTGGGATAAAGTGGGGCTTGGAGGGACGGGTGAGGGAAAAAGAAGAAAAGCAAGACGAAGACAAGGACATGATGGAGAAGGAGGAAGAAGAAATGGATCAGGAAGAGGGAGGGGAGGTAATTTTTTTTTGTTTTTTGTAAATACTTGTAAATATATAAAAAAAAAAGAATGTAAATAAATCATGTTTTTGGGTGAATGGGAAAATTTTGAGTTTCCTTTCCTTTGAATTTTTAAACCTGCCTAACAAAGGTCATAAAATGTCTAACTTTTTTTTCCGGGTCATATTGAACTTATAGATACCTTTTATTAAGAGTAACGTTTCGAAGCATAGAAAAAGATATTTTCAGAATAAGAATTGTTGTTAGAATTTTTTTAAAAAAAATCTTTATGCTTTCCAGTACGCTGCACTATTTAGTTAACAGTTTCAATTGAAAAGATTTTAATTATACTGTCATAACTACTTTGATTTGCCTTCAATATCAAATTGTACTTGAGTTTTCCTTTTATTTTTTTTAATCAATATACATAGTTGTAGGGTGAAACAAGTTTAATGAGATATTTACTGGTGTCCATAAATAAGAATTAAATCAACAACAACATTTTCGTTTACTAATTAGTTGTTGCTATTAAATGATAGTATACTGAAAGAAAAGTCTGAATTTTACTTTTTGATTAAATCCGTTTAAGATGAGTGAATGAATTTATTTTATTCTCTCACATGTATAAGATGTTCGAAGAATATGTGACTATACTAATTATTTATACTCTCCTAATAAATTACTCGGAGCAAATTGTATTTGCGAACATATTAAAAAAAAGTATATGATGAGAGTGGGAAAAAACGGGCGAATGTTGAGAAATTTTATGCAGACAAGATAGAGAATTTGAATACTTTTTTTCTTCTGTGAACACTAAAATGTAGTTGGTAGCAGAGAACATACATTGAAATCAGTTTTTTATTCCTTGAATAATTAACTAGGTATTTCTTTTGGGTTTGAAGCTGTGGATTTGCGAGCCACGGCATTTTTATATGAAATTTTGTGGAAAAACACGATAATATCCAGCTATCTAAGATTAATATAAATAAAGGGTTTCAGTGTAGAATGACATGTATGTTAATTGGCATACCATTATCTACTTGGATGAAAGAAAAAATGAAATGGAGTCGAGTACACTTAGGCTATGGTGATTTCTTATATAAAAACTCTTAGACACTTTATAAAAAGCGACCCTGAGAAACACAGATACAGAGTGTTTACCCATTACATAATTCAAAACTTGATACTTGTGATGAAAATGTTCAAATAATTGGAGCATCCTAGGATCGACCCCAAACACCAAAGGTGAGCGCTTTACCACTAAGCCACCGCAATCCACAAAGAAAAAGAACTTTAGTTCAGTTTAGATACTTAATGCTGCCATCAGAATATTTTCTTTGTGCAGCACGGAATCGAACTCTGAATAAATGTAAAGATTAAATAGCAAATTGTCTCTTAGAAATAAAAATTACTTACTTACTATGGTATTTGTGTACGCTTAATTATGAAATTATTTTGAATAATAAATGAAATCTATGAGTCCCACGATTATGTCCGATCACTTTAGAAAGGTTATGAAATTGGTGGAATGAAGAAGTGGGAGAACACGTTGTTTGTCCAGCACAATTTATAAGAAATAAATCCAAACTTAATGTTTGTCATAAAAATGTTGAAATAATTGATGCAAGCGGCAATCGAACTAGGGACCCTAAGCAGTGGAAATGAACGCTTTACCACTGAGCCATTATGATCCTATAATGATAAATGAATACCTAATGAAGAAAAATCTAACTGTAGGAACCAACTAGCACCGAAAAACGTTGAAACTTTGTCAGCATAGTAATCCTTATAATTTTATTTTATTGGATGCTCAAGGAAATTGTATTTCAAAAGTGTTAAAATTAAATGTGAATCATGGGACTGACCTGTTATGAAAGAATAAAAGTTTGGTCTCGATAAGAAAACAATAGTGAACTATGGCTAACGTACTTATAGATTTATCATCAAATCTTTGAAAAACTTTGAACAAATCTTTTCTGTTTTGAACAGTACATAAGTAAAATTAACGAACAACTGTGTGTCAAATAAGTAAGATTAATACATACTAAAAGATGGTTGTTTTCAAGAACTTGAACTGAAAATTGTTTCTACCGGCCTTCTTTTTTTTAAAACAAGTGGTTAAATGAAATGATGGGAAAAGGTGGTAGATTAAGTTTAGTTGACCTCCCCTTTGAACAGCAATGGGGTATTATATATATATATTTAATCTCACAAAGTTATTGTTCATGAAGAAAAGTGTAAATAAGATGATGATCGCCTACAGGACTATGGTCTGACACCCCGATATCATGTACGCTATCCCCTTAGCAAAGAGGAAGAGGTTCATGTGGGAGATTGAATCTAATTCAATACAATAAAGATATATAACCTAACGCATCGACATAAAAACCTGTTTGAATAAGTAAATGATCTTTGAATATATGTCATATAGACATGAAAAAAAAAGAATACAGATAAATAGGAAATAAATCAGTGATTACTTGTACAAATAAATTTTAGTTTCATGAAACTTCAGACATAAGAAGAAGTTTGTGAAACAGTTTATTCTCCTTTGCCATTGCAAAGTTGGTGTTAGTTTTTTTCTTTCCTAAGCTTTTAATATATAGCCTACCTAATGAAAATTCACAGGAATTTCTAGCACTGATCAAATACATGATGTAGGCTTTAGTTTTAACATATATTCACAACTTACTACATGGATTGTCTACAAGAATCCTTAACATTTGGCGAGTTTTCGATAGCATTTGTTCCTCCCTATTGCACGCGATATTTTATCTGTAAACATATTTAGCGAAAGTTCAATAACTATTGTCTCATGATAACAACTGTAATAAATAAATTTTTCAAGTGTGGAGTATTCTGTAGATAAGATAGCACCACTCGTTGCTAAAAGTTGTCACAAAAGGAAGTAATCCACCATGTCTTAAATGTAAAATAACCAAAAGTATATTTAAAAGGATTTAAAAGCATTATTATTTATCGATACGTTGGAATCCAACAGGCTAATTAAAAACAAGCAAATACAAAGGAGCTATTGGGGTTCAGGTATCGTGATTTCTAATTATTGCTTTCAATGTTAGTATATAGAAATTCAAGCACGCGCAGTAAACGGTCTGGGTGACTTTGTCGGTTGTAAAAAACTGATGCAAAGATGAAATATTCAAGCTAATTTGGATAAAAAAATAGTATCTAAAACTAATAGGGGGTGGGAACTATGAGTTTCAGGTCTACCTTAAACTTGTTCAAAACTGTTTTCATTGGTTAATTCAAACATCCCATTACATCCCACGGTGAAAAGTATAAATACCGCAGTTAAGAAAGCTACATAAGAATATTCTTGTGCTGGATGTAGTCGATGAAAAGATTTCTTCTTCTTCTTTGTATGGTGGTCAATGAAGATATTTGTGCCTAGTGTTTTCTTATTTTAGTTTGATCGCTTCTCATTTTTATATTCTCCTTTCTTATAGAAAGTCGTAAAAGCAACTACGCTGCGAACATTTAAATAATTCGTTTACTTTGTCGAACTGAAAAATGTCTAATGCTGAAAACGTATTGGTCTGTTTCTGCGATAATATTCACATAACCAATCAGTGCTTATTAAATGCTTTTCAAATGTGGGAATCTAAAAGAAGAAGTATGTTTCTTTGCAGTGGGTGTGCACGTGGATTGAAAGACGCAATAAACCATGACTGTATTCTGTTACATAAAAATATATTGAAAACAAAAGTACTAAGTGTTATTATGGATATGGACACAGAAGATGAAATTTGGTATACGTTTGAAAAAATGCATGACAATACTTTTAATAAATTAGAACAGTTTCTTCATATATATGATGATGCCATTCATAATGATACATTTGTTAATCAACTGATAGAAATATTTTTGCAGAAAGATTTTAAGAAATTCTTAATTTGGAATAAAAACCAAAGTGATTGAAAAAAAATCATGGCAAATTGTAACTTTTTACAGTTTGTACATGTAATATACCTACAGAAGAGTAACATTTTCATCCATACTTCTATTATTTCTTCATATTTTTTTTATCCACTATTTTTTTATCCAAATTAGCTTGAATATTTCATCTTTGCATCAGTTTTTTACAACCGACAAAGTCACCCAGACCGTTTACTGCGCGTGCTTGAATTTCTATATACGAACATTGAAAGCAATAATTAGAAATCACGATACCTGAACCCCAATAGCTCCTTTGTATTTGCTTGTTTTTAATTAGCCTGTTGGATTCCAACGTATCGATAAATAATAATGCTTTTAAATCCTTTTAAATATACTTTTGGTTATTTTACATTTAAGACATGGTGGATTACTTCCTTTTGTGACAACTTTTAGCAACGAGTGGTGCTATCTTATCTACAGAATACTCCACACTTGAAAAATTTATTTATTACAGTTGTTATCATGAGACAATAGTTATTGAACTTTCGCTAAATATGTTTACAGATAAAATATCGCGTACAATAGGGAGGAACAAATGCTATCGAAAACTCGCCAAATGTTAAGGATTCTTGTAGACAATCCATGTAGTAAGTTGTGAATATATGTTAAAACTAAAGCCTACATCATGTATTTGATCAGTGCTAGAAATTCCTGTGAATTTTCATTAGGTAGGCTATATATTAAAAGCTTAGGAAAGAAAAAAACTAACACCAACTTTGCAATGGCAAAGGAGAATAAACTGTTTCACAAACTTCTTCTTATGTCTGAAGTTTCATGAAACTAAAATTTATTTGTACAAGTAATCACTGATTTATTTCCTATTTATCTGTATTCTTTTTTTTTCATGTCTATATGACATATATTCAAAGATCATTTACTTATTCAAACAGGTTTTTATGTCGATGCGTTAGGTTATATATCTTTATTGTATTGAATTAGATTCAATCTCCCACATGAACCTCTTCCTCTTTGCTAAGGGGATAGCGTACATGCTATCGGGGTGTCAGACCATAGTCCTGTAGGCGATCATCATCTTATTTACACTTTTCTTCATGAACAATAACTTTGTGAGATTAAATATATATATATAAAATACCCCATTGCTGTTCAAAGGGGAGGTCAACTAAACTTAATCTACCACCTTTTCCCATCATTTCATTTAACCACTTGTTTTAAAAAAAAGAAGGCCGGTAGAAACAATTTTCAGTTCAAGTTCTTGAAAACAACCATCTTTTAGTATGTATTAATCTTACTTATTTGACACACAGTTGTTCGTTAATTTTACTTATGTACTGTTCAAAACAGAAAAGATTTGTTCAAAGTTTTTCAAAGATTTGATGATAAATCTATAAGTACGTTAGCCATAGTTCACTATTGTTTTCTTATCGAGACCAAACTTTTATTCTTTCATAACAGGTCAGTCCCATGATTCACATTTAATTTTAACACTTTTGAAATACAATTTCCTTGAGCATCCAATAAAATAAAATTATAAGGATTACTATGCTGACAAAGTTTCAACGTTTTTCGGTGCTAGTTGGTTCCTACAGTTAGATTTTTCTTCATTAGGTATTCATTTATCATTATAGGATCATAATGGCTCAGTGGTAAAGCGTTCATTTCCACTGCTTAGGGTCCCTAGTTCGATTGCCGCTTGCATCAATTATTTCAACATTTTTATGACAAACATTAAGTTTGGATTTATTTCTTATAAATTGTGCTGGATAAACAACGTGTTCTCCCACTTCTTCATTCCACCAATTTCATAACCTTTCTAAAGTGATCGGACATAATCGTGGGACTCGTAGATTTCATTTATTATTCAAAATAATTTCATAATTAAGCGTACACAAATACCATAGTAAGTAAGTAATTTTTATTTCTAAGAGACAATTTGCTATTTAATCTTTACATTTATTCAGAGTTCGATTCCGTGCTGCACAAAGAAAATATTCTGATGGCAGCATTAAGTATCTAAACTGAACTAAAGTTCTTTTTCTTTGTGGATTGCGGTGGCTTAGTGGTAAAGCGCTCACCTTTGGTGTTTGGGGTCGATCCTAGGATGCTCCAATTATTTGAACATTTTCATCACAAGTATCAAGTTTTGAATTATGTAATGGGTAAACACTCTGTATCTGTGTTTCTCAGGGTCGCTTTTTATAAAGTGTCTAAGAGTTTTTATATAAGAAATCACCATAGCCTAAGTGTACTCGACTCCATTTCATTTTTTCTTTCATCCAAGTAGATAATGGTATGCCAATTAACATACATGTCATTCTACACTGAAACCCTTTATTTATATTAATCTTAGATAGCTGGATATTATCGTGTTTTTCCACAAAATTTCATATAAAAATGCCGTGGCTCGCAAATCCACAGCTTCAAACCCAAAAGAAATACCTAGTTAATTATTCAAGGAATAAAAAACTGATTTCAATGTATGTTCTCTGCTACCAACTACATTTTAGTGTTCACAGAAGAAAAAAAGTATTCAAATTCTCTATCTTGTCTGCATAAAATTTCTCAACATTCGCCCGTTTTTTCCCACTCTCATCATATACTTTTTTTAATATGTTCGCAAATACAATTTGCTCCGAGTAATTTATTAGGAGAGTATAAATAATTAGTATAGTCACATATTCTTCGAACATCTTATACATGTGAGAGAATAAAATAAATTCATTCACTCATCTTAAACGGATTTAATCAAAAAGTAAAATTCAGACTTTTCTTTCAGTATACTATCATTTAATAGCAACAACTAATTAGTAAACGAAAATGTTGTTGTTGATTTAATTCTTATTTATGGACACCAGTAAATATCTCATTAAACTTGTTTCACCCTACAACTATGTATATTGATTAAAAAAAATAAAAGGAAAACTCAAGTACAATTTGATATTGAAGGCAAATCAAAGTAGTTATGACAGTATAATTAAAATCTTTTCAATTGAAACTGTTAACTAAATAGTGCAGCGTACTGGAAAGCATAAAGATTTTTTTTTAAAAAAATTCTAACAACAATTCTTATTCTGAAAATATCTTTTTCTATGCTTCGAAACGTTACTCTTAATAAAAGGTATCTATAAGTTCAATATGACCCGGAAAAAAAAAGTTAGACATTTTATGACCTTTGTTAGGCAGGTTTAAAAATTCAAAGGAAAGGAAACTCAAAATTTTCCCATTCACCCAAAAACATGATTTATTTACATTCTTTTTTTATATTTACAAGTATTTACAAAAAACAAAAAAAAATTAGAGCCCCAAAATTACCTCCCCTCCCTCTTCCTGATCCATTTCTTCTTCCTCCTTCTCCATCATGTCCTTGTCTTCGTCTTGCTTTTCTTCTTTTTCCCTCACCCGTCCCTCCAAGCCCCACTTTATCCCAATTATTTCCCCATTATCACACTTTCTGTCTTTTTCTTCTATATACATTTTTAAAAGTTCCATGTTTACACACATATCACATGTATGCCATTTTTCAGTTTTGTTTTTATTTTGTGGACATGCATATGATAAAAAATATGATTTTCGATCACCACGGTTTTTTTATTTTTTTACGGCAGTAGTCGTTTGCGGTGTACGCTTCAAATTCAATTTCACTCATTTTCTTCTGCAAAATAAAGAAAAGTATTATTAGTACAACTTATTTTCAGCAGAATGAAATCAATTATAATCGCCACTAATAAAATTCTATTATTCTAATCACAAACTCAATTACATTGTTTAACTTGGACAACTTATGTATAATTTTAAAGGGGTAAACGTCACAAAAAATTTCATCGACATGTAAGAAGTTATGTTTAATTTTCAGTATTTTTAAAATAACACACTTAAATCATCTCTAGTGTTCCTGTGTAGCCTAACATAGTGATTAACGCTTATAATCACGCTATTCGTACAAACTGTCCCGGCTTCAATTTCCGGTGGTGATAAAATACTAGTTTCATATAGCCATGCTACTGAACAAAACAGCAAACTTAAAATCAATTCACTTTATGTAGGTACACGTCTCATATGCCCATACTACTGAACGAAACAACAACAAACTTAAAATCAATTTAACTTAGGCGATAGCCTACGTCTCGAAGTTTTCAAGTTTATTTTCCAATAATTGTTAGTTAATAGGTTCATGTTTCATATATCAATGTTGCTGAACGCCTTGGTTAACTGAAATTAAGCTACTATTATTAAATCTCACAGTATGTTCGTATATTTTAATAAACGGTGCTAACGTACCCGGATTTAATTTCCGGTTGTATCCTAAAAGTTCCACGTTAAGGCTGACGCATTTTGTTAAAGTGAATCACAATTTAATTTGCAATGGCTCGACATGTTCTAACCCTTAATGCTTCTGCCTTTGGTGCAAACAAAACCATGGTACCGTATTCACTAAGGCTACCATCTTTACTGCAAACATATTTACCATCTCATCTACAAATTTCGCATGTCATAATTTTTTTTAATGTTATTGCCTTTTGTGCTAGGGCGTACAATTTTAATTTCCGGGCAAGCCTATCCGCATAAACAGTAACCTTAACACCGGGGGTGCGGATTTAATTCCCGCGTAAACCTAACACTGGCGTGCCGGTTCAAATCCCGGGCAAGCCTACGCGCATAAACAAACTCATCTTAACACTGAAATGCGGATTTAATTTCCGCTTGAACCTAACACTGGTGTGTGAGTTCAAATTCCGGGTGCGCTTACGCATATAAGCAAAGTTACCTTAACAGCGGCGTACGGGTTCAAATCCCAGGTTCGCTTACGCGTATAAGTAAACCAACCTTAAATGCTTTACACCAACAGCGCTGCAAAGGTTTGGAAATTAATTTTCAATGTTAAGCATTATATTTAATCTCGGGTTTTATTCAATGTCACTCCAATCCAGTTAGCTATAAAATATTCCCCACATTCAAATGTATTCTGCAATATTTGAATATATCTTTCACGCCATTTCCCTCAAAATCCGACGGACTAAACAAATTAAGTTATTTTTTCACTGTATATAAATCAAATTTCCACCCGAACAAACTCAAACAAAGTGATTATTAAAAATAAAATATATGATTAAGTTCGCTTCATATGAGTAGTGTCTTTAGTTCAAACCTTGAGTCGGTCATAAATAAACAAACGAAATGTATATCAGTTTTCTTTTACATCTCTATATCAATTTTAAACTTATAAATATTCTTCAACAAGAAACAAAAATAAGATTGTGTATGTGTTTTCAATAACCATATTAAAACAGTAAAATTACATTTCTTCTTCTATACTTATTTTTTTTCTTTCTTTCATCGAATTACCCCGTACTAATCATTATATAATTCTCTTCAATCATTTGTTTTCATTACTTTAATACAAAATCAACTATAATAGAAAATTGTGGTTCTATGCCATCTGTCGGAGAAATTTTAAATTAACTTTAGTTTAGTTTACCTCTGTGCGTCGTGTTGACGTATTTATTATTAGTCCTGAATATATATATATATTTATATTTAAAAGGTACAGTATGATATATATTTCTTTTTTATCCGTAAAATACTACTGATAGCATTAAACGAAAGGCATGAACCCTTCTCGCAGTTGTGTTCTGTTAATAAAACATAATTTGTGAGGGCATAGTTGATTCTTCTTCTATCAGTAAACCACCATACGTTCATTATATTATAAATCCCTAAGGGGGACCCACCAACACATACGACCCTTCAGTTGAACATAATCATCATCATGTTATTATCTATTCAGAAAAAACCGCAATTCTAGGGACTAACTAATGGGAAACTTTAACGCTTGTCAACGTATATTGTAGAAATAGTTGTACATAATTTCATTTTGCTTCCTTGTAATACAATACTGTTAAAATCTAAGTAAGCCTGTGACTAAGGGGGAAGGGCCCCCACCAGTTATAGGTACGTGCTACAATAGGCAAAAATAATTCTCTTTTTGCTATAATATAATACTGTTAAAATCTAAGTAAGCCTGTGACTAAGGAGGGGAAGGGCTCCCGCCAGTTATAGCTTCGTGCTACAATAGTTGTACGTAATTTTCCTTTTGCTATAATATTGCTAAAATCTAGGCAATCTATCTGAGAGGCAAAAAAAAGCCACTTAGTTGGAGGGATATAGTACGAATAGGACTACATAATTTCCTTTTGCTATAATACTGTTTAAATCTAGGCAATCTATCTAAGAGGCAAAAGCCACTTCATTCAGGGATATGCTACAAATAGTCATACATCATTTCATTTTGCTTCAAGAATACACAACAAGTTTTCAAATCAAAAGACAGTGTTCAATAACCAATGTACTTAAGGGGGTCCGTAAATTTTCTTTCTTAACATTAAAGCTATTGTATGCGTTATGTGGCTACCACCCACGCAAATAACTAACATTCAGTAATATTTACTATCAAAACACAATAATGTTGGGAAAAAGCGTCCCTCCCCTCCCCAAGACTAAAACATTTCTTTCTGCAAATACTAGTCTTAGTTCAAACATTTGCCTTCCTAAAAGATTATCAGCTGTGTTGCCAAAGCGTACTTTTATGCCATCTATTGGCAAATGAGCTTACTTAAACAGTTCAAGTCCCATCTGTACAACGTACATATATATATTAGGTATAACTGATTTTAAAGTGATCGGTATAACAGTTAAAAATCGTAACAAATGAATTAAACATATTGTAATTAAGCATCCTATAATTAAGCAAATAAAACTCTACAAGTAAATGGTCCGTCTTTAGCCCTTTGGTAAATCATAATCGCGGTTCTTAAGGGACCGTATATTCATTTTTACAGCAAGCTTATTTTAGTGCACTCACATATTGTTCGAACATGATATCTTTTACAATGACCTTCTAATAAAGCGAAAGAATGAAATAATAATAATAATAATAATAATAACTTTAGTAATAGCTTGCAAACACTTGAAATCTTGTCCCTCTTGCATGATTACAAAATGGTCGTAGGTTTATTCCCCGATAATGTTTCTCAGAAGCAACTCGTGTAGTTTTCCAATAATTATTCAAAAAACTTTCATTATAATTAAGTGAATAATACATGTCAGTTTAGCATTTAAAAAGTTCTCACCTTAAAAATCAGAATTCGTTCTGTTAAAATCACTGACGAAAAAAGTTCAATAAACACACAAATAAAATTTTTCAACACACACTATGGCACTGTGTAAAAACAATAATAATAAACTTTATTTCAATAGTATATATATATATATATATATATATATATATATATATATATATAAGGATTTCATTATGTCCCTCCTCCAAGCATCATGTTTTCATCAGGTTTTCAACCCGATTTCATTAATTATAAATAAATAAAGTCATCATGTCCGCTAACATCGTTTATTCAGTGCTACAGCAAGAAATCTAAAAATTTCTTATTTACAAGTTCGTCAACCGCTGGAGAAATCTCATTCAGACAGGGTATCTACATTTGGGCCTTGTAGCTATGTACGGTTCTCATCTAATTAAGGAAAATGCTTACATGTATCACTTTCATCAGATATTAGACATTCTGCCAAAATCAGATATTGCCACAAAAATACATTTACGTGTTTGTCCAAAACATCTTCTAAAGGGGGAAGAAACATAAAATTTCTATCTGTCTTCTTCATCACTGCCGATAAGTATCGCAGTGACAATCATAGTTAATGGAAAAATATTTCAGTATATCACCAGTCAGAGTTCTAACGGGCATGGGGAAAGCGTCTAAGGTTATTTCAGTACATATTAACAAGCGGAAATAAAAGTAGAAAGTACATTGACATTCTATATCTGTGTCACCACTCAGTTCTAACGTAAGCAAAAGGGAAACGCGTATAAGGCAGTGACCCGGAAGTAATGGCATTTACAAAAATAAAATTGTGTTCATTCTAAGCTCGCCTTCTGTGAGAGACGGAAGAACAATTCACTCACTCCGTATTTCAAACTTGGCTGTAAACACGGAGTTAACTATAAGGAATAAACAAATCAATAAAACGATGAATATTAACAAAATAAATAAATAAACCATTCAAATCATACGCACACACACACTTCGTATTTCCCATGTTTTTTTCTCACCAATTTACATGTGAGGATTGAAATAATTCTCAGTACAATACAGCCTTCACCTCTGGTGCTTGGAGGGTCCCAGGTTCAATCCCAGTACAATACAGCGTTCACCTCTGGTGCTAAGGGTCCAGGTTCATTTTCAGTACAATACATTGTTCACCTCTGGTGCTTGGGGTCCCAGGTTCAATCCCCATACAATACAGCATTCACCTCTGGTGCTTGGGGTCCCAGGTTCATTTTCAGTACAATACAGCGTTCACCTCTGGTGCTAAGGGTACGAGGTTCATTTTCAGTACAATACAGCGTTCACCAATGGTGCTAAGGGTCCCGGGTTAAATCCCATTACAATACAGCGTTCACCTCTGTTGCTTGGGGGTCCCAAGTTCATTCTCAGTACAATACAGCGTTCACCTATGGTGTTAAGGGTCCCGGGTTCAATCCCAGTACGTATCACATAAACTTTTACACATTATAAGTGTTCTCAGCTTGCTTAGCAAGCGATCAAATTAAAGTTAACAACGAGTTTGCACAGCAAACGATTTATTTTGCAAGTTGCTACGACTAATTTATTAGGAGAATATATTTTTATTCTTTCACACATATTGTTCGAACATCCTATTTCTTCCGACTAATTTATTAGGAGAATATCTTTTATTCTCTCACACATATTGTTCGAACATCTTATTTGCTCCGACTAATTTATTAGGAGAATATCTTTTTATTCTCTCACATATTGTTCGTGTAATATATTCAATATTATTATTATTAATTTAATCACTACTACGGATTATTAATTTAATCACTGCCACAAATTATTAATTTAATCACTCATACGGAAGTAAGTGATACAGAATGACGTATCATCATATCAACAGATTTAATTCAAATTTCCATTATTATTTTTAAAAATATCCAGTATAAAGTCTCTACAGACACGCATACAGACTCGAAAAAGAACACATGACCTTTTCCAACAATACATACATGTAAGCACAACTAAAAAAGAAACATAACAACTTTCCAAACACACGTAAGCATGTCATCAAACCCTAATGACCTAACACAACCGGCTGCCAACACATCCCATTAAACATGACTTTCTATATTAATTATAGTACATAACGGTACTGGGGGAAAAGAAGTGGCGGTCCTACTAAAAACATGTATAAAATGGAAAAATAAACAAAAAAATGAACTACTTTCTCGAATGCTTACATAATATTTAAACGACTCCGTACATGACATAATGTTCAGTATGTTCGATTTCGCTGTATATCTGTGATATAGGCCTACAGCACCGGATACAGAAAATAAAACTTATAAAAACAAAATGCTTTAGTCACGACAAGGAATTTTAAGGCCTTATGCAGAGTCGTTATACTAAAAGACTGACTACTGCAGGAATAGGGATGGGCACGAGTCGAGCTAAAACTCGACTCGACTCGAATTCGAGTCAAGCCAAAGGTAACTTTCTCGAGTCGAGTTCCGAGCCGAGTTACTGTTTTTGAGGTTGTTTCGAGTCGAGTTGTTTTTGGTAATTGGCTCGCTCGTTTAGCTCGTTTTGAAATCATGGCCAGATTAAGTGATTAGACTGGAAAGCGAAAGCTATGAGAAATGTAAGCACTAATGTGGAATAATTTTAGTGTTGGTCACGAGACAGCATCAAATATCGTGAGCACCATATAAATATATATATTGTAGTTCTTACTATCAAGGCTGAGACCTGCACAGTCGAAATTTTGAGCAGAAGCCCACTCCAAGTAGTGATGTCAACCGGCTCGACTCGGTTCAACTGAGTGAACAGCTCGAGCCAGCTCCGTTCCAGCTCGGCTCAATTTAGTCGATGGCTTGAGCTGGTTCGGTTGGAATGAGCCATCGACTTGACTCAACTGAGCCGATAGCTCGAGCCGGCTCGGTTAGAATAAGCCACCAACTCAGTTTGACACGGCTCAGGTGAGCCTGTGGTTCGAGTGGGCACGGTTGAAATGAGTCCGTCGGCTCGGCTCGACTTGACTCAACTGAGCCGATAGCTCCAGTGGGCTTGGTTAGGGTAAGTCATCAACTCGGTTCGGTTCCGCTCAGGTGAACCACCGGCTCAAACCGACTCGATAGGGATGAGCCATCGGCTCGAGCTGGCTTGGTTGGAATGAGCTGTTAGCTCGCCCCACTTCTCAATAGGGATGCGCACAAGTCGAGTCGAGTCGAGAGTTAAGACTATTTCGACTAGTCTCGAGGAAACGTTGTTTCGATTGTAAAATATATTCCTGTTTCGACTAGAAATTTGAGACAAAATGTACGAGGTAATATATATATAAATATATAAATATAAATAACTATATATATGGGTAATTCTCAAATTAGCAGCAAAATTGAGGAATAAAAGTGCTAAAAATATATATATTTTTACTACCATTCATTTTCTTTCAGTAAGTTCAAATACAGTTTAGAAGTATGTTTTGATACTAAGCAGAGCTTAATCTGCATAACTTTAGTTTTTAAAAAATATTATTTCTTTTTACCTGAAATATTAATCCATGCTAATGACAAAGTACACACAATAGCCGATAGAAAGTGGTGTGCTATGTGATTTTGCAAGTAGTAATAGTTAGAAATCTACTCTTTGGTTAATTACGGTCGTAGGTGTCAATTTGTGTTGTAATTTTTATTTTTCTTTGCTGAAGTTTAAGTTAAAAATTACAGCAAAAATTCACACCCATGACCGAAACCAATTAGAAACTGTATTTCTTACTACGACTATTTGCAAAATCAGAAATAAAGTTTGATATTAAGGCGTAAAAAATATACGGGGAGATACTTTATCTAAAAACAAGGAAACAAACTTTGTCCAAAATCTCATAGTTTTGAAGTTAGAAGCTGCCTGAAGCGTGGAAAAATGTATCTCAGAGTCCTATGTTTCAAACATTATCAAACATACGGAGTGCTGATTAATAAATCACTTAGGAAGCCATACCTATTCGATTTAGAAATGGATTTTCCAACTGTGCGATGTGTGCGCAAGGGATTCCCCAACGGGATTATTAACAAACAGTATTTCATTATTGGTTATTGTTGCAGAAACCCCTTGTACACGCATCGAACAGTTTTGAAACACGCATTTTTAAATATAACCTGTAGGACTTCCTAAGTGGTTTATTAAGACGCACTCACTATGTTGGATAGTTTTTTAATAAAGGGGTCTCTAAAATTCATTTTTTCATGCTTTCGGCAGCTCAAATCTCCGAAACTATGGGCTTTTGGCCAAAGTTCCGGAGACATTCTTCTTTTAACATCATGTATTTGCCCTTATTTTGTTTGCAGACATTAATCTAATACGCTATGTATTTTTAAACATACACTGTATATCATCACTGTATTATCTATTAAAGTTTTATCAGAAAGTGGAAGATTAGTGTTAAAGGTTCTTCGATTATTAAAACTCGCTACAAACATTCAAAATTTATATTGGTATTCATCAGTATTAATGTTTCGGAACACGCTCTTTTATACTTTTTGGTTTGTATTTCTCATTTTGGCATTTAACTATGGTTTTTACTGTCCATTTTTTCAGGAGTCAAGTTGTCAAGTAGCGAAATTTCTTAGGAACCAGGGTTGCCACACTCGAGACTCGCGATGATGCCAAACACGGGTCTGAATTATGCTAGATTCTTGTAAATTATGCCAGATTTTCAAATGATCTTTCCTAACTAATTTTAAAGACCCACCCCTACTTATCTTCATTATTTTAATGAAGTGTTTCAACTGTATTCGTCTGCATTCATGTACAAAGCTAATATGACGCTGTCAGGAACGATAATGAAATAAATTGGTGAATGGCACATTATACAGAAGGAAGGTCGAATTTATATTTTATGAATGGATAACATTTTAAGAAACATATGCCGCTTCCGACACAGCCCTGAAGCATTTCTTTTAGTGTATTACTAGCTGTCCCCTGACGCTCATATCTCTCCCCTCTCAAGTTGTAAATTGAAAGGGACAGAGAAACATTCCAGATAATCACACATTCAGGTTTCAGTTGACAGTAATAAAACTACGGGTAAGTAAATATGTTTTGCAGAGTCACGTTTGCTATTTTTGAACATTTGCGCTTGCTCTGAATTCAACAAAAAATTACAACCGCACACATACTGACTGGTTTCATTGTTCCAACCATCGCTTCAACTAAAAAGAATAATTCTCGTCGGTCCTTGATAGAAAATATAAAAATACCACCAAGCTAGTATACTGCTATTTCAGGAACTTTCATTTTGAAAACATTAGCAATATTGACAGACTGAAGTTGGCTAATGGTACCAACCACACTATATTCGCTGTTGTGTCGAATCATGTTTATTCCAAGTTTTGTCTCTAGTATATGCATGTAATGGTCAGGCAACCTTTCGAGAAAATGTATTTTAGAATGTTTGGAAACACTGACAATATGGGTGCTTATGGGTTTACACTAACATACTACAAATTAGTATGGGTCGCAGTCTAATTATATCCGCCAATGCTGTAGACGTCATGTGAAAATCTTGAATGTTTGCATAGCTGGTAATGGGAGACGGAGACATTGACCCTATGTTTTCCATTGTCCAATGCTGCTTCTGTTACATTTGTTCTATATTCGTTCAATGTCACGCATGCCATTTGCAACATTATGATATTTACACTTGATTGGCAACACTGACAAAATAGGATAGTTGGGAGACGATAGCACTCAACGTCTTTTTGCTATAGTGTGATGTTTCTGCCAAGCTTGGTGTACAAACGTCTCATCGTACAGAATCTGCTTTACAACTTCTCATTTTTAGAATTGGTTGGCAACACTGACAAACTGAGGTACTTAGGAGAGGAATACGTCCACAGTATATTTTCTTCAATGCCGAATTATGTTTATGCCTCGTTTCATGGATATATAGCCAGTGGTACAGAAACCATCTTCCACATTGTACCTACAGTTCGTTGGAACATTGACTAAATGGGTACTTCAGGGTGCAAAAAGATATTGTCAAACCCTTGATCAAGTCACATTCTAGCAATGAGCCAAAAAAGAACATGATGGGCTAAGGCGCTTTCGTGTTATGCATCGTAACATTCACTTTTATTCTGTTGAATAGCATATATAGGGTCCCAAACACCAACAAACCGGCCCCTTATAGGGTCAAGTTGCGGGTTTCCTGTGATTTGAAAACGGTTTCCTACTTCTCATGGCAAGAGCTTTCAGACGATATATAAGTTTTTCCCAGGTACTTGGTACTGGTATGGAATCATCCCTAATTGGTGCTTTGATTTAGTGCTTTTACCATGGCTTCTTAGGCCTTCTGATCTGAGAGTTTGTAATTCTTTTCTTTGGGAGCAAGAGAAAGATATAGTGTATAGGCCTCCACTACCAACATTTTTGGACTAGCGTCAGGACCGTATTACAATTGCATTTACGACCATTAGAAGGAATATGTTAGAGCGCGTGTAGGGCGAATTAGACTACCGCATAGGTGTGTTTCGTGTAATGAAAAGAAGACACATCGAACATTTGTAATAGTACGTATGAAATTGGACAGCTTCTGTATATTTTCATGTATTATTTGTTATTGTATGTGCTATAAATTTTTAATACAGCCCTTTCAAGCCCGATAGCTCATTCCTAAACTAAAATGCAGTAAATTAAACACTTTTTTTTAAAATCAAGACTTTCAAACTGAATTATCTGCTCCCGATTATCTAAGTTGCTTCCGAAATCTGTTAAATCGAGATGTGTAAAACCAAGGGAAGAGTATTTACTGCTCTATTTACATAGTATTTGTTTCGAATGAAATCCCATGCATACATGATTTTAATAAAATCTTCCGTAAAGGTTATATTGTTAATAATAATTAAAAATTACTACGACGTCCGCGTTTTTGTAACATTACCTGGGAAACTGCGATTTTTTATTTGCGGGAGTTATTGTTGAGTTATGATCAGTTTTAACACGATGGGAAATAAAAAATATTTAAGAGAAGCGCTCCCGCTGTGGTTGAGGATGGCCAAAGCGAGAACAGTGTTGTATTAGGGGCCAGAAAGCCTAAAGTATCAAAATATAGAGAGGCCATTCGCAAATTACGATTAAAAAAAGAGATTAACAAAACGTAAAAAATTTGACGTCGACGACGATGTTGATGTTGAAGAAATGAAGTATATGTGGACTGGAGAACGATTTGTTAAATTAGAAGAGATTACGAAAACATCTCTTGTGTTCAAAACAGTGAAGGAAGGACGTATATAAAAAGAACGAATACAGAAGCCATTATATCAGGATAAAGAATTGCTACAAGAATATAGAGCTGATAGAAAGAAGTCATATATGAGATATTATCAATTCATGAGGGAGCTCGGCACGGTAAAAGAAGCAAAATGGGAAGAAGAAGAAGATTTCCTGCAATTAGACTTTTTCACAGTATTTGTAATCGACAGGAACAACAAACAAATGCTCTTGAAAACAGTGTTAGAGAAATGCCCTTGGATAGATGACGACGTTCAAAAGGAAAGTTTTCAATGGAATGAACTAGTAAATGCTTGCGAGCATAAATTTTCTCTCATTGCAATTCAACCAATTGAAATGTAAAATTATGTATTAAGTAAAATCAATACAGGTAATTATATTCATAGGCTTTCTCTAGTGTTTGCTTTGATGTCAATTCAAAGCAGCTTAGTATTGCGAGAGATCGTTCTTGGAGCGTTTTTTGGAATAGTGTGTCTAGTTCTGAACAACCAACACAAGGAACACTGGGACGGTAGTTCCCTTGAACCCTACCAGTTGGAGGAGGATGTCGAATGGAAGATGTCGAATGGAATGCTGAACAAGACGATTTACTAGTTATTAAAAGTCATAGTGCATTTAATGGAAAGCTGCGGAAACTGTGTGTGTTCTCTGCATTGTCTGTAACGAGCGTTATGATACTGCGCAGGACAATGTAAAGTGTTTTTCAGTGATCATACAGAAAATGACATAGTTAAAGATTAATATTGCTATTTTATGATTAGAGAGACGTTTTTAAACTTATTTGTTTTCTTAAAGTATACCAAAATAAAATATTATACAGGTGCTTTCGTTTGTGGTGTGGTGGCTAACGAACTATTTAAATAGCTTGTTCCACTAGCATTTCAAACGCTACACATGACAATACGACACAAACAAGTAAATAACAACGAATGTTCTCTAATGGAATTTGTGTGTGAAAAACTCTTTAAGAAAATACCTGACTCAGAAAAACACACATACGTGGATCAATCAAAAGTCGGACATCAGATCAGCTTCAAGAAGCAGCTAGAACGGTTTGAACAACTACTTACCATTCAGGGCCGGATTTCCCAATAGGCCCGGTAGGCCTGGGCCTATGGGCGCAAGCTCCCAGGGGGCGCACGGCCGCGAGAAAAAAATTTAAAAAAATATCTAGAAATAAAAATAAATAGCCATAACTTAACATATTTTTAGTTAAGATTGTTTTTGAATTGATTAAAAGAAAAAACAGGCTAATAAGGCATTCTGATTTTGAAGTTCGTTGGAACAAATAATTGTTGGTAAAGTTAAACTATTTTTCAGCATTATGCATCAACTTCGTTACAACATTGATCTCAAACACGGGAGAACTGGCTGTAATTTTTTAATAAAGACTTTTAGGAAAGTAACTTTAACCAGACCAGGGGGCGGGAAAAAATATTGGGCCTAGGGGCGCCAAAATGCTAAATCCGGCCCTGTTACCATTCGTCAGATCATAAGACAGCCAACAGCATTCTTCAAGTACACAAACCAGGATAATTTATAAAGCACTCTTATACGTGTAAACCGACGAGAGACCTCAAAAAGATGCAAGATATCTAATTTTTATTGGCAATTTTTGCTCTGGAACGTTTGAAAACTATGAATTCCAAAGGCATATTACACTGTTCAACAACAAAAATGTAAATTGAACAAAATCTTATTGATTTTGTGGTGCTGATCACGAATTTGAAAGTTATTTTCGAATATTAGCTCTACTTTTCGTTTTACAGGCATGTCTAATAATAACGCTTTAAAAATAAATATATTCGCTTCGTTTGGGGTAAAATGTTACACTGATCTGGCAACACTGGAGAAACTATATGAACGCTTGGTTTCATTGTGTTCCTTATCTCAGTAGTGTTCTGCTATTGTTAGAAAAGACAGGTTTAGTGCAGTTATCAGCGTTTTGGGTGTGACGTTTGTGTAGTGCAGGACATAAAAATACAACTACAAGTACGCAAAAATACTGGTATTTCGAATGTATATTTTTAAATAGTTGTCGGAACTATTTCAAGTGACATTTTGAGGATTTCAATAAACAAAAATGCCGCGAAATTGTGTAAACAGTGCGGATAGCTTCTGCTACGTGTGTGGGGAAGTGACATTTTCCTCACAAAAGCAGACTATAACACCACTAATAAGAAAAGCCTATCAATATTACTTAGGTTGTAAAATTGGAGACCAAGATAAATCTTGGGCACCCCACATTGTGTGTAACACTTGTACCAGCAATCTAAGAAATTGGATTAATGGGAAGGGGCGCTCAATGCCTTTTGCAGTGCCCATGATTTGGAGGGAGCCAAGCGACCACATCAGAGACTGTTCTTTTTGTATGGTTCCTTCCGTCAAGAAGGGATCCACGAAGAAGAAGCGGGCCTTGATCTATCCTAACATTCCTTCTGCAATGCGCCCTGTTCCACATGGAGAAGGACTACCTGTTCCTGACCCACCTAGAGAATACGATCTTTTTTCTGATGATGATCAAGAAGTTGAAGCTCCTGAATCAAGTACTTCGAAGGACCCTACGTTTGTTGTAGAAGAACCTCCATGTGAACCACAGACTTACTCAAGAGGAACTAAGTGATCTAATCAGAGACTCGGACCTCTCGAAAAGCAAAGCCGAAATTTTAGCGTCACGCTTAAAGCAATGGAATTTATTGCAGGAAAAAGTAAATATTTCAGTGTATCGGAATAGGGAGATGTTCATTTTTTTACTATGGAAGACACACTTGTGGCATGTACAGATGTAAATGGTCTCATGAGGGCACTTAAAATTAATTACGAATCTACGGAATGGAGGCTCTTTATAGATTCGTCCAAGGTGAGTTTAAAGGCAGTGCTTTTACATATTGGAAATGAACTTCCTTTAATTCCTGTAGGTTACGCAGTTCATATGAAGGAATCTTATGAAAACTTGAAACGTTTACTTCAAGCCATTATATATTACGATTTTCAGTGGCTCATTTGTGGTGACCTTAAAGTAATAGCACTGTTGCTAGATATGTAGTTAGGGTATACAAAGTATTGTTGCTTTATATGTGAATGGGACAGTAGAGATCGTCTATGTCGTTACCGCAAAAGTGATTGGAGTACCAGAGAAACTCTTCAGCCGGGAGTGAAAAATGTGCAGCATGAACCACTGGTAGATCGTAACCGAATTTTGCTTCCCCCTCTACATATTAAATTAGGTCTTATGAAAAGTTTTGTTAAGAGCATGAACCAAGAGGATGAGGCCTATAAGTACCTAAGAGGACAATTCCCTCGATTAAGTTATGCCAAAGTTAAAGAGGGTGTTTTCATAGGGCCACAGATTAGGCAACTATTCAAAGATCACAAGTTCGACGAAATTCTCCAAGGTGAGGAGATAGCTGCGTGGGAAAGCTTGAAGAGTGTTTGTTCACAGTTCTTGGGAAGACACCGAGCAACAAATTACAAACAACTGGTAGCAAAGTTGTTATTGTGCTACGAAAATCTTGGTTGCAATATGTCTCTGAAACTCCACTTTTTTCATTCACATCTAGACTTCTTTCCCGAAGATTGTGGAGCAGTAAGTGACGAACATGATGAGCGTTTCCATCAAGATATTGCAGCCATGGAGAAGAGATGTGAGGTGGCCGACTACTGTTGGACTATTGCAAGGGATGCTCCAGATGTAACCTACAAAAGGCAAGCCAAGCGAAGACGCTCAAAATAAAATAAACATAATCCTGTACAAGGGATCACTTGAAACTTTTGTCTACATTGCAGTGTAGTTCTTGCACAAAAAGGTATTTGTACATATTTTTCATGTTTTGATGTTAATACTGATTTTTATTACGGAATTGTTAATGTTTAACTTGACCACGATTACTTTATTATCTGTATCGCTCTGAAACTGGTATTTGCGCAATTTTGAAAAAGGAAGTACAAGGGTATAGCAAGCTATAGGTTAGGGTACTTCTTAACTCCCCAGCTTATCACATCACAGTGAAATAGATAAAAAAAAAGTGAAATGTAGGTTTTTACAAGGATTTTGCTTAAATGTTCTATAAATATTAATACATTTGTGTATATATACAGCTACTGTTGTACAAGGGCGTTTTTTTCACAACCTGAGCTAAGAAAATTTTTCTATTATCATTTCCTTTCATATTATGCTTAAATGAATGTAAAAATCGCAATTTCAAAGAATTTACATACGTTCGATCAAAATTTGTTGAACAGTGTTATCAATTTAGGTAATTACTTGCAGTAAAAGCTATTGCAACAGATTTTGAGAAGAACCAGGAAACCAACAGTGTTCGTTCTTTCGCTTGCATGTTCAACGTTAAATAGGTGCAAATCTTAGCAAATACTTTAATAATACTGATTTTTGTGACGTTTGTCGTATCCAAATGTCGCCAAAAAATGCTTGATGACGTTAAGAAATAATATATAATCATCAATCTGACTAATTCGACATAATAGTCACAGGATTCTACTTTTTTGTTTAAAAACTGTTTGGATATTATGGTTTACATGAAGTTTCTTCAAGAACAAATGCATAAACTTCGTCTTTTGCTCAGCGTTGGTTTAAAATGCGTTATAATACAACTCCAAATATTCTTTTTTTTTTTTGTTTTAAAAAAAGAAGACGGTTTCGCATGTTTGGAGACGAAGAAAAACTAAAGAGAAGAAACTGATTTAAAAAAAAAGCATCTTTTATATACTCCGTACATCCATGTTTCAAGATGGTACAAGAGAGAAGTACATGGGTTTGACAAAGATAAACTAATCCGTAATAATTTCTTGCAACTCATTTTTTTTAAAGGGTAGATACAGTAATGCATCTGAAGGAATTTTTCACACTTAATTTGATGATTGGGGGGTTAAAATATAATTATTGAAGTTTCATTTAAAAGTAATTAAGATATACCACAGAAAATCAAATCTACAGTAATTTCAGTTTTCGCAACCACAGAAATTTCAGGATGAATAGTTAGGAAGTTACATATAATAGCGTGAACATCTTTAGTCATCAAACAACACAAGAAAATTTCTGTTTATTTAGCTAAGTAGTGAGTAGATATCTTGTTCAATACTGAATCGTATGACACATATTACAGTTTTTGCATAGAAAAATACAGGATGGTGAAGCCAATAATGGTCGTGGTATATCATGAATACCGGACATGTTTTTCTTTTTACGATTCCATTTGGAAGTGAAAATTGTGGTGTGATCTATCTTTATTTTCTCAGTAAAACTAGTTCTAAGAAAGAAAGGAGTTTGTTTATTCCTTTTTTATTTTCCTTATTTATATATTCCTTCCGTTATATTAAGTTTGATACGATAAAAATATTTTTAAATCTAATCTTTTAAATATAAAAAAATCAAATATCTTAGAAAATGTTTAAAACATTAAATTACGAAGGTGAGTAAAATTTATCTACACTTTTCGTTCTACAATTCATTTACACAAAGGTAGTGGTTCAATATGCACATCTTTTTTCTACATAATCCCCTCATTGTCAATGTACTTTGTCCAGAGGTCCGTAAGCTTGCGTATTCCTTCCAAAAAAGATTTTCAGTTGGTCGCGAAGCCATTTTGGGGCCTCTTTCTGCACGTTTAAGTCTACGATTGATGGGAATATGACCGATGTTAAAAGAAGACGCTACCTCGTCGATGGTATCTCGCCTGTTAGCAAGAACCATCTCTCGAACAGCAATGCCAGATTCAGAAAACGCGAAAACCGTACACAAGATAAGAATCGACCGTTTTATCCCCCATGAGGACCGTACACTAAAATTTCTTATGGAATTGATTTACTTTTGCAAATATAATTACTTCATAATCTTTTTTGCATTCCTTTGAATTTATGCATAATAATGTAGTAAAAGTAGTAGTGCATTAAGACAATTATTTTAAAATACAAAATTAATGTTTAATTATTGATTAGTTCTATCATCTCTAGGATGATGATGATTATTGATTCAAAAATTAGTGATTTTTGAAAGCTAAAATTAATTAATTAGAAGATAATAGTAAAAACAAAAAGATTCGGGACGTATAAATGCATCAATGAACTTAAGAAAGACTATCAATCTCGTGCTTATACATTAAAGGAAGCCAACGGAACAGTTCTCACTGATCAGGATAGCATCTTAAATAGATGAAAAGATTTCTTTGACGATTTGCTTAACACAAAGCCAAAAACTAATGTTCGTGAAGAAAGTGAAATGCATACAGCATAACCGTATATTCCAGAACCTAACCAGACAAATAGAAATCGTTTTAAAAATATTTAAGAAACACACATTTCCGGGTGTAGACGAAATTCCGGCTGACTTAATTTTAGCTGCAGGGGAAAAATTGTAGAGCAAGATATACACATTCATTATCCTTATCTGGAACAAGGAGGAATAACCAGAAGAGTGAAAAGAATCATTGTTCCAGTTCAGAAGAAAAGCAACAAAACTGATTGTAAGAATTATTGAGGCATTTCCCCTCTCAACTCTCAATAAATCCTCTTAAACATTCTATTAGCAAGATTGACTCCATACATAGATTAAATTATTGTAGATTATCAGAGCCGATTTACGTAAAACCGATCCAAATATTTACCATTCGACTAACACTTGAAAAGAAATGGGAATACAATATCCTGGCACATCAATTATTGACTTTAGACTCGGGTAGGAAGGAAACATTGTACAACATGCTTACAGAATTTGTAATACCGAAAAGTTAGATTAATAATATTAAGATATGTTTAAATGAATCTCAAATTATTGTTGACCTTTGTTCTGGATAACACTATAAGGAAAATCAAAGACAGCAATCAGGTCCTAGAGCTGAATTGCATTTACCAAGTTATGCTGATTATGTAAATTTAATAGGGATGATAGAACAATAGAAAGGAATGCAGAAATCTTAATTACCGCTTACAGGGATACGGACTTAGAAGTAAATGCAGAGAAAACTAAATACATGGAAGTTTGTGGGATCGTAATACTGCATTTTATGGATGCGTTAAAATACCAAATAATATTTACTTTCGACAAAGTGGATACTTTTTAATATCTTCTATCATTATTAACAGACCAAAACCATAACAACTAAGAATGGGAAAGGAGAATGGCGGAAACTTCATAACGAAGAAGTGCATAACCAATATGAACTCACAATCAGTGTTGCCAATTTTGGAAATTACTGTTTACATTTTTTTTATTAGAAGCCTCGTTTCTTAGATATCGACATGATACTTGTGGGGTGTATTAGTAGTGTACTAAAATTTATTTTAAGATAGTTTGCGTCAATCTAGTACCAGTGTTGCCAACCGTAGATTTTTTTTTTTTTTTGGAAAGATTCGGAAAATATCTCATGCTTCCTCTTATTGGCTACATTTGAACCAACATAGTAGCAGCCCTCGTTTTTGGCCTACACAACGCACCATAGAAAGTTTCATTTGGATAATTAGAGGAAGTATAGTTGAGGTTTACAGTAGCACTTATTCTCTTAAGTGGAAAGATAATTGATTTTTTAGGTAGAACGAAATATTTTTAATGGCATGCTTAGTTTATTGTATATGATATGCTTAGTAGTATATGGTCATGATACGTCTAAGATATATTAGATAGTTTGTATCTGTGTGGTAGAAGTGTTTCCAGCCACAAATTTTTTCACCATTTTAGGTGAAAAATTCGGAAAATATCCCACTTTTCTTCTTGTTGGCTACATTGGAGCAAACGTACCGGTATCTGAAAGCCTTGTCTTCGACCGACACAACGCACCGTAGAAAGTTTCAATAGAATAATTGGGGAAGCTGCAGCAACTGCATAACTTGATTTTCGCTTCTGAGGCGAAAAAAGTTAAAATTTTGTGCGTAAGATGAATTTTTCTTTGTATGGCAGCCAGTGACTTCACGTATTCACTGGACGTAGTTGACACAAGGAATTTTTTGAAGTGACTTGGACCCATGAATTTTCACTTTACATTTCCCTCCCGTTGGTAACACTGCAATCTAATTTACGCTATAAAATTGCCACACCCTTCTAAAAAAAAAACAGGGTCTTAACCATATCAATCGAGTAGTCTTTTGATTTATTCATTACAGAAAATACGGAAACGCTAAAAATGACCCTGTCTCGAAAGGGTTAAACCAATTCATACAATGTTTACGGATCAAGCTGTGTCCACTCATGCTAAGGTGGGTTGGAAAATAATACGAACAAGATATCGTCATATTATACGATAGGAAAGGAAAATGAAAGGGAGGGTGAATGACAGTGTTATAATTATGCAAAAACAGATACTGTAGAAATAGACACGATAGACGACAGGGCGAAACGAAAATGAAAAGACAGCCGGAGAAGTTTTGCAAAATGATACGAACGCAGACATGTTTAGCCAGCGTAATAAACACACAGATCGCTGCTACGGAATATAGAGGACGCTGGACAGGGAGGCAATATGTATAGCAGACGAGTGATGAAGTGTAAGGTAGTGTACTACATCGAGGATGTCTGTGTGAGGTGGCGAGTAAGAGAAGCATAATGGGCTGTGGCAAAGTATTGCCTGAGTACGAAAATCGAAAATAGTGGCATATAAAGAAGGTGTATATGTTAATGAAATTGCACGTCGGATTGGGCGGACAGTTTGTGTCGTGAACAATTTTCTTAAACTTGGGATGCGTGTAGAGTAAGAAAATCATCAGGAAGGCCTCTTAAACTAACGCCACAACAGGAAAGACAGGTTGTTCGAAAGCTAAGTTGTGGTGGACTATCCCTTACACACAGGCCCGTGCTGGGATATCAATCACGGCGGTGGACAAGTCTACTAAAAGGGCCCCATACAAACAGGAATATATATTATAGACTTCGAAAGAAAGTATGGGTACCATTTTATATCAAAATCGCCCCCAAACTTGTTTCAGTACTAACGTAAATAGCTAGTTTGTTTCAACCTCGAATCGAAATCCTTTTTACTAGAGAGAAACTTTTTAGTTCCTGTAATAACATTTCTGTCAAATAAAAAAAGCTAAATATATTAATAACTTAATATAGTTCTATGGCCTATGGACACAGAAGGTTCAGTGCTCTCCACTGATTACAAAACCGCTCCATTGATTTCTGTCCTTATCCAACTAGACACAGTTTCTACTTTATATTCCAATCTCTGCGAGAACCATTTTAATATTATCCTCCCATCTGGGCCTCAGTCTTCCTAATGCTCGTTTTCCTATTTGGATTTCCAGTTAGAGCTTTGCAACCATTTCTAAATTCTTCCATTCTGGCATACATGACCTGCCCATTTCAGCCTCCTAGACATAATGACCCTAACGATGTCTAGTAAACTGGTGTGAATGAGGAAAACCCAGAAAAAACTCATTCAGAGTGGCTGGCCTGAAAAAGCGTGTTACAGTTTTCCCACCGTGTGACCCCACCGGGAATCGAACACGGAACCGCTCGCAGCGAAGGCGAGAGCGTTAGCAACTACGAAGTTACATTGAAAAAAACTAAAATTAAAAAATTCGAAAATTCTCGAATTTTTACTTTATGCTCAACTTTGAGAGGGAAATTCGAAACTTAAGAAAAATTACCATAAGGATAAACTGTTCCAACCACATTTGGCATAGAAAAAATCATCCCGAAATCTTAGTGGTCACACAGTACAGGAATAAGAAAGCACACCCGCGTGAGTCACTTTCCCGACCGTCTCGAATGGGTTAATAAAATTATCAAAAGATGTTCAACTCAAGTCTGAGAAGTGCGATTACGACTAAATATCCTGCGGAGAAAACGCGTTATGAAATCTGTGGAATTGTATTTCTTAATTGAACATAAAGATTTACATCGTACTCTTTATGTTGTGCCAACTGACGATTCCGAATTTTTGCTTAGAAGTGAATTATTTGGACATAACCCGTTATTGTTGACCATAACGCCAAACAAATTATTATACAAAATAAGAATATTACTACAAATCCAGAACTATATGAGGAGTTTCGAAAATCAACAGTTTACTGGGGGTCAGAAGGGATTAAATTTGCAGTCTCGCGGTCAACAGCCTCTTATCAAATCGTCTGTCCGAACAACAAACCTTAAAACGTAGATGTGGATCCAATGGCCAATTATGATCTGGTGCTTGCAGCATGATTCTGAAAAGGGTAACGTAACTATTTCACCTGATTTCTATAAGAAATTTCCTAGTTTAAAGGAACATATTGTTAACCTTGTTAATAAGTATGGGAATGTAACATCTGATAGTCTAGGGAAAATAAGATTTTAAATATCAAATTCAGATAATCGATAACTCTTCTTGTACACTACAAACCTTACCAATTACCTAAGGATAAATTAATTGAAGTGGGGAAAAATATTTATAAGTTACTTGATAAGGGCGTAGTTGAAGAAGTATAATCATCTCCATTTGCATCGTCTTGTTTTTAGTTAACAAAGATAAATTGAAAAGGCTTATTATAAACTATGGTGATATTAGCAAGAATAATTATTAATGCTTTCCGAAGTCCGCAGGTGGCTGCATACATTGCTAACTTTAGAAAACAAATTGGATATAAAATCGGCTTTTAATCAATGTCGACTTAGGGATGATAGTAAAGGCTATTCACATTTGCAACTCAACATAGATTACTCAGATATAAGTGCCTCCCAATGGAGTTTATCAACAGAGGATTTACATTACGTAGTTTGATTCAAGAGATGTTTACGGATATTGAGTTGATTTGGGGTTTAACGTCCCATTCAGGCTGAGACAGGATCTACTTATTAAGGTGAAATCTGAACCACATGAGCTCCCGCCGGAATCGAACCCGGGTCTCCCACATTGTCACAATATTTTGGGAATAATTTCTCACATCAAAATAAGAAAAATTCATAAGGACCTGTGGTAGGAAATGTAAAGAGTCATAGTTATAGAGTGACAAAACTTGAAAAAATGAACTTTAAAGTTGCATAGTTCCACTACTACAGGACCGATCGTAGTTGGATCATCACTGAGGAACTAGTATGGGAACTATCCAAATATCACTATTTCGGAACCTTTAGTACTCGTACTATCATTTTTAGAGAAAAATTACTGTGAAGTACTGGAACATTCTTAAACATTGATATTTGGAAAGTTCACATACCAGTTCCTCAGTGATGTCTTGACCCGACTGAGATAGATCCCATAGTAACCTAGTGGAGCTATGAACTATTAAACTTTACTTATTTCACATATTCGACACCCTACAACTCCGAAATTATCCAGTTTTAAGCACAGGTCCGTATGAACTTTTTTCCTATTTTGATGAGAGGAATCTATTCCCAAAATACTGACACATTTTTGTCACACCCTGTATATAATGAGCTAGTCCACAAGGATGGCAGAAAAACATAAGGAAAACCTTAAGCAATTATTGGAGAAGCTTAAGACAATGGGGTATTACTGTATCCCCAGGAAAGATGCCTTTTCCAAACTACAATTAAATATTTGGGATTTGAATTTTCTAACAACAATATGTTTATCGAAACCTTTCAAATGGGGAGAACAGGTAGGCAATATTTTAGCGCAAGTAACGGAAGCTTTTACGAATCATGTTATATTAAATGTGCCTGTTTTGAATAGTAGTTTTGTTGTGCATGTCGATTCTTCCTTCAAGCGTATAGCTGTATTTTGAGTCAATGTACAGAAAATGGGTTACTACGTTCAGTTTATTTTCATTCTAAAATGATTCCTGAAGCCTAGTAAAGTATCTGATTTTGAAATGAATTCGCTGATTACAGTGCTTCATACACTTGAAAAAAGGTACAGAAAATATGAAACCTTAATTTATATTAAAGCAAATTTTAATTTCAGGTGGTACATCTACGCAGTAAAGTCAATCAAATTGTTGATTTTTTTTTTCAGTAGGATATAGAACTATTTAAATTGAGCCAGTTTGTAATTGTTTAAGAACTTAAATTATATAAAGGAAAGCATTTTTTTTTTTTTTTTTTTTTTTTTTGTAAACTATGCTAACTTCTGACGTTTGCTTTTGTTAAATGAGCCATTGGCTCAATTACAGCGAGACGATACTAGGATAAAATACATAGTCGAGAAAATGAAAAGAAATTGTTAATTGTTATTTGTTGAAAGATTTAATTATGAAGAGATCAAACTATAGTTTATAAGGTACTTAAAGCTATTGTTCCTGAAAGACTTCAAGGAACTATTACTGAATATTTCAACAATGAGATTGTAGGAGGTTGTCACCAAGCATTTCATAAATTGCTAGTAAAATTGAACAGATTCGTGTCTACGCGAAACAGTGTGACATATCAGAGTTGTACGGACAGGAATACCAAATAAGCTGGAGGATATTACTCTGCTGTTACCACTCAGTCAAATAACGTTTCGTATTTGAACGTAGCCAGGAGGTGGCCTACTTGTTATGGATATAATTATATATATGTAATTATGGATTCTGCTATTTGGCTACTATTTCTAATGCCAGTCACAAATATTACCTCAAAAATAATTTGTGATAAATTATGCTATTGTTATGAATTCTGTAATAAGGTGCTTCATGACAGCGCTAGTTATGTTTGTAGGCATTACTTTAAATATTTTATATACAGTGTAAGAGTAAAGGATATTAAGACTTCATCCTATAATCCTTCTAATGATATTACAGACAGGGAAATTTGCATGTTACGGCTATATTGAAATCTTACATTAATAGATGCAAAGGAAATGGGCCCAACTGACAGACAAGTACAATTTACTATTGAAGCAAGTCAAAGTAGGCTGACAGGGAAAACTCCAAGCAAAATTTATTTTAGAAGGATTTGTGATATTGGAATTTAAAGAAATGAAGCAACCAAAGAAAAACTTACTGAAATAACCGTTAAAAGTATTGATAAGAGCTGGAAGAGCTGAGAAAGCTTATATAATAGAAAAGGATTCTGACTAAGCTAAATGTTGTGGATTAGTATTTGTTACGAAAACGATGAAAGTTTCTCTAGGCAATAACTGTAATCCTAAGTTCGCAATCCAATCTGCGGGGCCCTATAAAATCTTAAATTATTCAACATCAAGTACTGTTTGGTTTGCATTAGTAAAAGACTTGTATTCGAATAAAAAGGCATATAATGTTTAAGAAATATATATTTACTCATACTGCTCCAACAAATGTAACTTGATGTAACCATCTAGCTTAAAGAAAGTAATTATTATGCAAATATTCTGTGTTTCATGCTCGCAGTAGATAAATATCTAACGCAGGAAAGAAAACTCCGGAATCCTCCCATCTGTAATTGTAATCCTTATGTTGAACAAAATTGGTCAAATTGGTCTGTGTTACTTTGTTGCAATATTTCTATTCCTTCATGAGTAATTATCTAGAGATTTACAATAATACTATATTACGATCTTCAAGAAATATAAAGTAAAAGGACACTTAATCTTGTTATGTTAAAAATTAAATTTTATTGTTATTAATGTTAATTTTTTTGCGGAAGTTGGTTAAGTTTATAGGTAAAGATAAGTACTGATTCTGTGCAATTATTATTAAAGTAGGAGAAAAGGGGTTTATGCCTTTTAATATCCCGTTAAGATACGTTTGTGATAATGTGTATTAATGCACATTTGTCAATGTTATACAGGGTGTCCATAAAGTCTGGGTACATGGGAAAAAACACATTTTAGTCAATTTAATGCTAATGAATAATGTTTTCAACATTATTTCCGTGCTGTTTAATGAATAGTTTGATGCACTTTGCAAGATTAAGTTGAACTCGACAAAATAGATCTGAATTGCCGTCGATTTCAGCACACTGACTAGTAATGCATACTGTCAGGTGGTTTAAATTTCTAATCTTCATCGAGTATACTTTGTTTCAGCACACCTCAGAAAAAGAAATCAAGAGGAGAAAGGTCTGGCGAACGAGGAGACCACTCCACATGATCTCCCAATCCAGTAAGGAAAACTGTCATTCAACCAATTTAACAGCTGCAGCAAAATGGACTGGGGCCCCATCATACTGAAATCAGTCTGGAAATCCCTCACCCAAACGCTCAATTTGAGGCATCAATTTGTCTCTCAACAGGTTCAGATAAGTCTCACCCGTTACATGTTCATCAAAGAAGAAAGGTTCTAGCATATAAGCTTTCCACAAACTACACCACACCACCACTTTTTGGCGGCCCTGCTGTATGGACGGGTTCATCCAATGTGGATTACCTTGAGGCCAGTATCGAAGATTTTGTTTATTCACTTCACCATTGACATAAAACACAGCTTCATAGCTGAACACAAAGTATTTATAAAATTGATATTTTCATCCAATTTATCTGCAAACCATTCACAAAAACAAATTATTAGAATTCCCTATGTACCCAGACTTTATGGACAGGCTGTATTACTAAATATAGTGTTCAATGCGTGTGACTGAAAAGATTCTACCTGTATATTTTCCAAAAAGTGGCCCCACATTCTTAATTTAAACCTTTTTCTTGAAGCTGAAAAGCTAGTGCGAAAAGTATTTTTATATCTGTACTGAATCGTTCTGACCAATGTGACCCAACCTAAGTCATGCCATTCATTACAAAAACACTACATATATGCAACTCACCACGAAGTTTTAGAATTGGTAGGTGGATTAGAATGCAATGAGGTCTAAGAGTGTTCGTACTTTGTCCCAACATAGATTGACCTTTAGACATCACGGAGGAGTTTCCTCAAAGAATGAAAATGAATAGGTCAAACATGATGCTTATTCCTTTACTTCCGGCATTTCGTTTCCGCTGAACAATTGCCTTTTGCTAGTTTTTATTTTAATTTCCAAAACAAAAGAACTTTAAAGAATTAATATACCAAAGGTAAGGACGATAACGAAAAATATTGCACGAAAATAAAAGTCAATCCTATATTGACCTAGTTTCTTTGCCTTGCAACTGTTTAGAACCGGAAATGTTACTTTTGGATACTTGCACTTTAATTGCCACCGGAGGACGAAATAGCTTAACAGCCCATTAAAGACTGACAAAACATGGAAGTTCAGAGGCAACTTGAAAGGATAATTATGCTACATAGGGCTGCTCTCGATAATTTTCTTAATCTCCGGACAGTACTTTCTGCGGAAAGCAACCCATTAGTATCAATATTACAACAGAATTTTCATGATCATTTAACTAGACACAAACCTCAAAATACTGACACTGGTATGATTTTTTTTTTTTTTTTTTTTTAATCAACTGACTGATTTATGTAACAAGTTGCGAGAATAAAAATCCTCATTTTGGGAAAAAACAAATCATATAATAATAAAGGCAAATCTACAAAACTTCCTCATTTTAATACCCCTATGAACTCCAACAAACACCAACAATATTGAAACAATAATTAAGATTTACAAATTCACTATACATCTTGATGTTGCGTCCTCGTATGTCTTAAAAACTGACTTTTCTGCGTGAAGCCTTCACCACAAAATTCACAACAGAATACTTTCTCCTGTGTATGAATCCTTCGGTGCCGAATCAGCATGAACCGTTCACAATAAGATTTCTCGCAATAATCACAACGGAAGGGGGCATTGGTTATGTGTGTTCGCGCATGCTGAACAAGATAGTTTCGTTGTGCAAATGATTTTCCACATTGGTCACAGGAATAACTTGAACCTTCATTTGTGTGAATTCTCTCATGACGCAACAAATGGCTTCTGTCTGAGAAAGATTTTGGGCAGTAACTACAATGAAATGGAGTTTCTCCTGTGTGAGATCGGACATGCCTTTGGAGATGACTTTTGCCTGGAAAAACTTTCCCACAAAGTTCGCAAGTGTAATTTCCCGTGTGGATCTTCTCATGTTGTCTAAGAGTATCTTTGTCGGCATATGTTTTCCAACACCGTTTACAAGTAAAATCGCAATCCATCATCGTGTGACTAAGAAGATGCCTCTTCAAGCTGTTTTTCTGAACAAACGGTTTCTTACAGAATATACATGCGTACGGGACTTCAGATTGGTCCGTTTCTGAGCGGAAGTGAACTTTCCGGTGCTGACTGAGGCCTTTGCGCCAAGCAAATCTTTTGCCACATTGTGTGCATTCAAATGGTTTGTCTTCCCCATGAAACTTCTTGTGATCAGTGAGATCACATTTCTTTGAAAAAGTTTTCTCGCATAGGTCACACGGATATTGGCCAGTACTTCCGTGCACAGCTTTATGCCCATTCAACTGAAAAATTGTTTGGAAAGACCTCCCACACTTTGTACACGTCAATGAATCACCTGCATCATGGTTCTTGATATGGGCTTTCAGGTAACAGTTCTTTGAAAATGTCCGATTGCATAGGTAACAGGCGTATCGCCTACTCTTTCCATTTCCAGATGAAGTTCTATTTTCACCACATTGGTTGAACGTCTCCCAGCTGAAATAAAAAAAAAGATTTTTTTATTTTCTTAAGCCTTAAATAATGGGTAACACTAAACTTTAATGATAAAATATAGATCATTATTTATTGTTATCAAATATGAAACCATAAGTATTTGCTACGAACTCTACAGGATACATGTTAATGAATTTAACAAGCTCTAACAGTGTGTCTATTGGAGTCGACTTGGATATTTCCAGTATTTCCAGTGTCCTGAAGAAAGAAAAAAAATGGCTGAGCAAAACAATATATTCACATTAAAAAGCTACATACGTGTTAGTTGGCAAAACTGTAATACGTATATAGTTTCTTAATGTGAATATATTGTTTTGCTCAGCAAATAGTTTGTTTGTGTTTAGGTATATACAAAGCAAAGCTCATGGGGGAAAAAAATCCAGTATCCTACGGTAAACTCAAAAATAAAAAACGTGGGTGTTACATACAACTGTACCTTGTGATTAAGTCAGTAAAATATATTGGAAAAGCAGTCCCCAACATTCTATCAGAAAGAACGTACAGAAACTAGTGTGTTAAAATGGATGGAAGAAAAACAACATGGAGTAAATGTCTCCTGGACGTTATTTCCTCTAGACTGCCTGTCGTAGTCCGCAGCCACCTTTCACATGTTGCTCTCCACTCACCCTTCACAACTAATCATTTCACCATCCGGTCCCCGTATTACATACATTTAGCATTTTTTCCCATTCGTATTACATTTGCTACAGTGTAAACATTAAAAGAAAGTGCAGTAAAAATGTTCTTGTTAAAATATTTTCCCACAAACCAAATAGATCTGGAAAAAATAATGATGTAAGTATATGAAAGTCAAAAACCAGGTCGGTATGAAAATAGAACTGGTGATGGCAAAAACAAGAAAGCCCCAGATCGCAGAAGAATGTGTCTCTGAGGGGGCATTTTAACATCAAGTTCAGGATTCTTTGATGCCAAAGTTAAGGTCATATTTTATAAATTATTCATTTTCTTTCTCGAACTAGCCACTTCTTCTGTGGTCGGCCAGTTCTATCACCACCCACACTTATATGATGGGACTAAGGGCCTAAAAAGAATTCTTAAATTTCTCCGGCATTACACAGTGGTTTCCAGTACATTTTCAATATTTTCAATATTTTCAGTATCGGCACTAAGTTCCAATATTTCAAGTATTAGTAGGCGCCCTAACCTTGTATCCCAAAAGAATATTTCTTCTTTTATATTATTTCGACCCTCTCTGGGGTGTTCCTAAGTAACACCTCTCGTGTTGTTACTTTTCTTGCATATTCATCCACGAGGCCAACATTCTTGAAACATCAAAATTACGAATCTGGTTAAACACTAATAACTTTTTGTGTGGTATTAGAACGTCACATATCTTCACTTTTAAGGAACGTGTACCACTAATAAATGTTAGAAACAATGTAAAAACTCTCGAACACGTATGTTCCTCCAACTCTACTGCTCAAATTTAATTCTATTTACATATATTTTCCCACGTATCCACATCCGCATGTTGAAATAACTTCTCTTTGAAAATTTGTGTTACTATCTTTGGTTAGTTTTGGAAATTAAAGGTTATAATAATCTGTCGCAATATCACTTAGTGCTAATCATTTTGCTCTTTCAGTAGTCTGTGCTTCGGAGAAAAACTGCTCGTGCTCAGAGAAAAATGACCTTAGAGAAAAGAACCATATTTAATTTGTGCACAGCAGAAAACATTTTGAAATATTTTATACCGATATCAATGAGTAGAGGCACGAGTTTTTCGCAATGCACGATAAAACGAAATGCGTCAGAATTAATTAATTTTCAGTTTCTTGACGTTTTATGATATTCTATGTGTATTTTCATTGGTTCCCGTTGTGCGATAAAACGCAAAATTTTAAAAATACGTTTTCATTAATTTAAAACCGCTAGTTTACCGCTGACGGAACGGTAGAACGTGGCATGAACGATGTATTTTGGGAGATTTGGACATGGCTATAGAGAACATGTTGCGCGTTAACTATCACCATCGCAGCTGGATGGGGAGTTTCAAAGTAATGATCGAAGTTTGTTGTAAATGCACTTACATATGTGTGGCTTCCAACAAGTAATGCCAATTGTGAGAGGGTTTTTCTTTTTCATGTATGGGCTGATGATGAGTGACAAACGTACAACAATGAAGTAGAAAATTGTGAAAACATGTAATGTTTATGTTTAATGCTTAAATGTAACTTTGGTGTGTGTTTTCAGAAGACAGCAAAACTTTCCTACTTGTAATAAGTTTAGTTACTGATTTTCGTTCAGTTTGATTTAATATATATATATATAATTTTCTGGAAGTGAAATTGACAATGTCAAGTAAATATTCAGTGTATTTTATTTTTATATTTTACAGTGATCTATAAAAATATTATATCTATAAAATATAACGGTTTATTTTTATAGTGATCTGTGAATAAAACGAAGAATAGTAAAAAATGTCGGGAATTCTTTTTCACAAGAGCTACAAAATGCGAAACTTTATTTGGAAAATGCGACAAAACGCGAAATATGAAAAATGAAACGCGAAATTTTCAAATTCTTAGTACGAAACTCTCGTGCCCCTATCAATGAGAAATAAAAAATATTAATATTTTAGACTTTTTGGTTAGTTGTTTTATAAGAGAATAATGTTTTTATGTAAATAGGACTCAACTTGCACAATAGATTTGGACGAACATTTGTACGAAGTTTCTTACTGCAGTTTATGTTATTTTTCTAGATAATTATTTATACCACTTAGACGCTTAAAATTCATTTTTCAAGGACACAATACCAAAAGAGGAGATGTGTGAGGTTCTACAAACTACACAAAAAAGTAATTTGTGTTTTAATAGATTTTTATTTTGATGTTTCAAGTGTTCTCATTTTATGTGGATAAATATCCAAGGAAAGGAACAGCAGCAAGAAAGTAGCTGCTTTTTGGAAGGTCGAAGTTATATAAAAGAAGACACAATCTTCCTGGATACAGGGTTAGCTTATTTCATTTATGATGCTATACGATTCAATGTCCAATCACTTAGTCAACAGGTGTTATTTCTAAATCTAAAATTCGTTTAAAGAGTAACGTACAATCCACTATAACTCGGTAATGGCACTCACCAGAGAAATGAAATTTTGTAGGTAAACTATTGGTCCTTCGCTACCTAACATATACCTATATCTCTCAACCAGTGAAAACGAACCAGCTATTGAGGAACTCATCCAAAAAGTCAGGAACATTAACACAAGATAAGTCATTGAGCACACAAGTATCTGTTAACCTACAATATCAAAAAGGCAAGAGAATTACCACAAGACAGGAGCATTTTCAAAAGACAGGTCATGAAGCACACAGATATGGCAAAACAATGTGTGTTAACGCTAATACAATGACTGAGGTATAGAAAAATGTATGTTTCCACGGCTACTGACAAAGAATAAAATGCAATCAGGACGAACAAGCGTAATGACATTCTGCAAAGTTTTTCTGAAGATTACCCAGAATGCTCTTATAAAATCACTCATAGGATGAAAAATGACTAAAGGCTCATCTCCGTGGGAAACAGTTCCGAGAAGACAACGAACTTTATTGTGTATGTGAAACGAGTGGGCATTAGTGTCATTAAAACAAAGATGGCTGCAGTGCAGTGATACATATGGGTCGTACATTAAGTAAAATGGTTCTACCTACAAAATTTCATTTTTCTGATGCTTACCATTACCGAGTTACAGTGGATTGTACAGTACTTTTGACCAACCTTTGTACTTAGGGCCCTTCCTGTCCTTTTTCCTTACATTTTTGTAAATACGCTTTCAACTACGAAAAGCAGCAATTCCGAAAATCAGGTCATTAACACTAACAAAATGCTATCAAATATTTTTATACTATTATTGTAGATATTTCATGTAATGAATAAATTTCACGGTCCCAAAAACTGACGTCGTATTTTGGGTCTACACACACGAGTAAACTGGAACTATTTTTCGGTTTATCTAACAGTATCTATCAATAGAGTAAAATGGTTTAAGTTCGCCATCCTTGGTTCTGATAGTATGCAAATATCTTAATATTAATTAAATAGCCTATCAAGGTACTCTTCAATAAACCACCACTTCGACAATCAATTTTCAATTTTATGATAAAATTAGAATTTCACAACTAAATTATTCCTTCACATATAATACAATATTAATCTTCCGTAATCAAGCACAATTTCTCTTCCACAAACTTCGTTTTAAAAAAAAAATAAAAAAATAAAAAGTTTTCATAAAACAACTACTAAATATACGTACTTCTCTTCTATTATCTGTCATTTTGTACGAAGTATATAGTCGCCAACACCGTTTTGCTACAATTAATTCTAAAATAAGATTCTGGTACTCAAATAAATGCCCATGTTTCTTCTCCAACTTGCTGCACAAACCTGCCCAAAAATGTTTTCGTTTTGTTGCAGCATGTATTGTCACCTAGTCTCACGATAGTATTATCAGCCTAAGTTCTATTACCAATACTATCAGACTTGCCCTTGGCCTTGTAAAATTTCCTTGTTTGATGCGCTGCCTTGTAAGTGGTTTTCCTTTTCTTCTTACCTTTTTATCTCCTATCAACAGATGAACTCTCGGTTTATCAAGTAATACCTCAACACAGAGGATCCATTTCCATCGGAATAATTTGAAATTGTTGTTTACCTAAGATACTCTACCTTTCCACTTTCTATCATGCTCGATATGATTGCCAGAAATGTGGGCCACTGCACTATATTGTAGTCTCCACCGCAGCAGACATCCTTGCAGTCGCACCCTCCCTCTCAAGCTTTCCAGAACCCATTTAGCGTGCGAACCCGACTTAATGAAAAGCGTTGATTGAGAAGTCCAAAAGCACAATGATACATAGTAGTCTGTACTCTTAGTGGGAATTTCTTGCACTATTTAACATGGATATCAATTGCAGCTGCCATGCGTCAACAGAAAATCAGTGATGTTTTGATCACGTAATTTGTACCTTTATTCTGGTACATTCCCACACGATGAGTATCATCTCCATACAATGCTAATATGTCTGTGTAATTCAAGGATTAGGACACGTTCTTGGTAATAAACAGCACTGATTTTCACTCACATTTTTATCTTTTCACCTTATGAATTTTGAGCGTCCCTCTACAGTAACAACCATAGAACCTTTCGAGAAACTTTCTTTGCATTAACGCACACAAGTTATGTCGGTTTTATTCATGAACACCTCTGTACGTATTGGCCCGAGCTTCTTCACCGTCACTTCCATGCAGATTCACGCTTCGCCCACTGTTCCAAAAAATTCCAGTGGTCAGAAATTAGGTGACACTCGTACTGCCTTCCGCCCTTGCTCGTTCACTCCGCGATGTGTCGTAGTGTTAACGTATTCACGCTGGCCTTACGAACTGTTTCAGCCTCAATCTGTTGTGTATTGCACAATTCACTGCCGATTTGGTTACATATAATTGTTTGGCCATAATACATTGTGGTAATGGATTCCAACAGTCGTTCATATGTTGGAGTGTCAGTGTGCTGAGATTCACCGAAGCCCTCTTTAGATGCAATTTCGTTAGTGGTGTGGGTTGAGGAAGGGACTGGTGTGCACATGTTTAATAACAGCAACTACAGCTCGTCCCACCACAAAGCCACTCCCGACAAGGTTTAACTATGCAGGAAATGTTAAAATTTGCACCGAAAAGAGCCATCACGTGCCCTTCCCAAAAGCGATTCTTTCGGTGACGTTTTGCTCATCATAATACCTTTACTCTATTAAACATCCGAGAGACTGATACCTGTGTGCGTATAGTATTGTTCTTTGTGAAAACCGGTTTGATAGGCGTCGTTTACAAGTTGTTGTGATGAAAGCTGATTAGCCTCTGCATGGAACTATTGTCTGATAATGTCAGAAATTTCTTCATTGTAGTCTGAGTAACCTCTTCGATTTTCTTCATCTGCTTATGTGTTGTATTTCTCATCTTGCCAGGTTCGAAATTCATTTTTAATACACATCTGTTCCGATTTGATCTTCCTTTTACTTCCACGGTAATTCTACTAATATGATGTACTTTGCTTCTCTTTGTAATGCATACTTTCACTCTGGGGGATGGTGTTCTTGTCTTGCACCCATGCATAATTGAAAAAGATACGAAGGGCAAATGTATGCAAACCGTCCTTCTTTCTGCAAAGGAAACATGTTTCCTTATTTGCTTTGTAACTTAATAGATAGTGTGGACAATGATTAAAACGTTATTCCCCTGCCATATAACAGATTACTAACTTTCCGAAATCACATACAATACCCTCCCACAAACTTTGTTAC